>NC_090266.1:775313693-775677443 GCF_040414725.1 Anabrus simplex
TTCGTATGGCTGCCAATAATATTTGCCATTGTTATTCTTAAGTGACTTCTTTGCTAAATTCAATTTTCTAGTAAGCTCGTTGAATTTCTCCTTACTCCCGTAAACATTCCTAAATCTATTTATTTCTAATATACGCCTCCTTCATAATTTCTTTATTCCCTGTTGTAATATACCTCTTTTCGCACTCCTGAACAATTGCTTTAAAGCCATTCCATAGGCTATTTATACGTTCGTTTACCATTGACCATGATTGCTTTTTAAAAATTACCCCATGCCTCTCTTATCAACCATAGGTATTGCCTAATACTCCTACTTTTACATTCCTTTCAATTAGATTTATGTTTAACTACGTCAAAGTCAGCTTCATGATCACTTATACCATCTATCACGTCAGTTTCTCTATAGTGGTTATATGGTTTCATCAGCACCACATCTAGAATATTTTTCCCTCTAGTTGGTTCCGTCACTTCATGATTCAGTTGTTCGTCCCGTAATAACTTACCATTTGATGGTCATGCTTTCTGTTGTTCGCATTATCTTCCGAGTTTACTTTCGGTAAGTTCAGATTACTCGCTCCAATAACGTTCATTTCTGTGTCCTTTCCCACAGAGCTGATTATCTTATCAAATAATTCATTATCAGCGTCAGCACCAGCCTTGCCAATCTGTACACCCCAAAAACTTCTATTTGCCTGTTATCTTTAGAGTGTCCGACTCGTTGGCTGAACGATCAGCGTACTGGCCTTCGGTTCAGAGGGTCCCGGGTTCGATTCCCGGCCGGGTCGGGGATTTTAACTTTAATTGGTTAATTCCAATGGCACGGGGTCTGGATGTATGTGTTGTCTTCATTATCATTTCATCCTCCTCACGACGCGCAGGTCGCATACGGGAGTCAAATAGAAAGACCTGCACCTGGCGAGCCGAACCCGTCCTGGGATATCCCGGCACTAAAAGCCACACGACATTTATATTTTATCTTTAAGAGTAAAGTTTTACAACTACAATTTCATGTTTCTCATCCTCAGCTTTTTCGTAGCTTACAAATTTTTCCTTCACAATTATGAATACTCTCCCTCCTATCGTTCCTAACCTGTCTCTATGATAAATACTCCAGTTCCCTGGGAAAATTTTCGCATCCATAATATTGCCTGTCAGCCATGATTCAATTCCTATTTCTATATCCTGTGAATATATATAGTAAATAAGCTAATTTTATTCCTTTCTTTATAATATTTCTTCATTTTAACACTATCAATTTTATGTCATCCTTACTTGACTTCCTGCTTTCTATACTGTCGTCACCGTTGCCTACTCCCTGCAAGTACCTCCGTATAACTCATGTAAACAAACCCCCTAACCTTTATGTACCATTGCGGTTCAAGTGACGGAGCTCGATAACTGCAGTCGTTTAAGTGCGGCTAGTATCCAGTATTCGGGAGATACTGGGTTCGAAGCACACTGTAGGCAGCCCTAAAGATGGTTTTCCGTGGTTTCCCATTTTCACACCAGGCAAAGGCTGGGGCTATACATTAATTAAGGCCACGGCCGCTTCCCTCCCACTCCTAGCCTTTTCCTCTCCCATCGTCGCCATAAGACCTCTCTGTGTCGATGCGACGTAAAACAACTTGCAAAAAAAAGCGGTTCAAGTGAAAGCCATCTGAACCTAGATCCGTATACGCAACCCACCCATTAAGATCTACAAATCACACTTCCAATTTCCTACATATCAATTCCATAGTCTACTTCCTTTCCCCAATCACCCTCCAGTCAATATCCCTCCTACACATTATCCCACTGAAAACAACCTCTGCTTCTTTAAACTTTTTCCGTGCTGCCGTAACCAGTTCCCACACATCCCCAACTATGTTGGTTTGCGTTACGATGTTGGTTCCAACATGGAAAATTACCACTTTCTCCGTAACCTTCTTCCTTCCCTTCTATTTTTCTCCACATCTACGTTAACCTAATTCGTCGATTATACTCGACCCTTGTTCCCTTTCATCCATGCACTTTTCCCACGTGCCTAACAGTTGAATCTTCCATGACCAGATCCTCAACCCCATCCTCCTTATTAGATCCCCTCCTCATCTGGTTTCATTTAACTTCCGTGGCCCTTGGTGAACCTACTTCCTTTCCCCATCTCTCCCTCTCACTATCCTGTTCCACCTTCCTCTTCCTACCCTCTACTCTACGTTTGGCTTTCTTACCATTCCCTTTCCTCTTGCCTCGCACTTCATCTGTAATACTTCCCTGATCTCGGTCTTCCCTCTGCTGATCTAGCTGCAGGCAGTGATTCATACCGATTCATCACCGATACCTCTCCTGGGCCCACTCCATGTTAGTCGCGCCCTCTCTCCGCTGACTTTTGACGCTAAATCATGACGGCTGTCAGTTCGAGCTTCTTACGAAATGGCGGCGTCATTTCCTCTATAAAGTGCGTCTCTGTCTTTAAAAGAGAGTTTGGAGTTAGGTGTAGTACAGGGTGGTCAAAATAAAACTCTCCCGAAAAATATTTACGATACGACTGATGCGGCATTGACCCTTGTTAATGAACATTGCAGAGGATGCTGGAAATGGCCACCATTGACGTCGATGCAGTGCTGTGCTCGATTCATCAAACTGTGAGACAGCCGTAGCAGCTCTCTCTGAGGGATAGCAACAATAGCATTTTCAATGTTCTGCTGTAGCTCTTCCAGTGTGTGAAGATTATTGAATTACACCTGACCCTTCAATTTGCCCCACAGGTAGGTATAGTAACTATCACACCGAGAGAGATCAGGCGGTCGAGGCGGCCAGTTGATTACACTGCCTCTGCTGATTGTACTCTTCACCAAACACCTCACGCACTCGTGACAAGGTTGCCAAGGCGGTGTGTGTTGTAGCTCTGTCTTGCTGAAAATATCCATTCAGTCATTCATCTTCTGTGAGTTGATCCACATACGGATTAAACAGTGTCTGGACGTACCGGTTAGCATTAACAGTTTGGTGAAAGAATCCTGTTACGATGCGATCACCAGACAGTGCCTACCATTTTCCAATATTGAAATTATGCGACGGCTTTTGACGTACTAATGGGGATATTCTGATGCATAATGGCGCGTGTTATGTGAGTTCCCATATATGACAGATTGAACCAGGCCTCATTCGATGAAATGATAAACTGAGGATCCAGAATTCCTGACTCACTTCACTCAGAAACCACCGGCAGAACTCAAAACGCGAAGGTTCGTCTGGACGCTATAGCGCATTCACACCAGTAAATTTGTAAGGATACAGATCCAGGTCTTTTTTATAATGTTTCGACCCGACGATCTCTTAATTCCGACTTGCACAGATAAACGACGTTGAGATTTCGTCGAACTTCGTTCCAGGCTTTCCCTCACTCGAGCAATGTTTTATGGTATTCGAACACCTTTCGGATAGTTTTTATTCGCTACAGAGCCAGTTTCGCACCATTTTGCCACTAAGTTTTTTCCAGACGTTGTTTGCCAAAACACTTCCGGTCTTAAACTCTTGCGCAAACAGTTTCGCACAAGTTTTCCACGAATCGTGTTTCGCGTATCACTCGACAATGAACACGCGCTGTTTTATCGTGAGCCCCATTTTATGGTGCATTCAACTGGTCACTAAACACGTCTGCTCCTCTCTCTCTCACTCACTCACTCACACGTAATGGCACAGCGACGTATTCGGGCCAGGGCATGCGGGAGATGCGCACGCGCCGACATGTAACTGCAACCTATTGGTGCATCAAAATCACGGTATCCAGCGTTCCCTGTGGTGGGCAGTTCTCCTGTTCATTAATGTCAACTCTGCGTCAGTCTTATAAATATTTTCCTGGCCAGTATTATTTTGCCCACCCGGTGTGTGCCTCTCACGCTCACTCATGTGTCCTGCAATTAGTTTCGTCCTATTTTACCCCCGCGATTTTGCCTATTTCTAAATAATCCACTGTGGTAGAGTAAAATAATTGCGTGGTCTTATACAGATTTTTCTGCCGTCTATGATGTCATGTGTGAAGTCATAAGTACGTAATACAAGACCTACTTTTCACAATAACTATATTCTATGCATGTCCGATACAGTTCTTCTCCGGTGGCATCACATGCCTTTGCATTCGGGCAAGTCGAAAAGTTCGCATCCTCCCTCCCGTAGTATGGTCTTGCGTTGTCGACCAAAATAATGAATTAATCTCCGATTTCTTCACGGAATGGACGCACAATTTGTCGCAGCACCACATGAATGTAACGCTCACCTGTCGTACCGTCAAAAGGCACGAGCGGCATTCGCTGTCCCAGCATCATCCCACCACCAAAACATGACTCATCCCCCTTGGAGAGCGTGCACTTCTTGGACATGCTGCAGCTTGGCACGAGATCCCTTACTCCTCCAGACTCTTGGACGACGACTGTTCGGGTGGTGGGTGATCCTGGTTTCTTCCATGAACTGAACAAAACGCCACTCTGTTTGTCCGCGTTCACGTTATGCTTGGACCCATCTCTGACGAGCAGCTCTTTGGCGGTGAAGGAGGGAGGCAGGACGGAGGGCCTCGGGGCCTCGTTATGAGTGTAATACCCTCGCATGCAAACGATTCATGATGGTCCAGCTGGGTACATGCACAACCTGAGGCCTGTCGCGGGTCAGCCTGGATTTCTTTGGCGCTAGGCAGTGGGTGCCATGTGGCGCTTATGATAACAAAGCGGTCTTGTGCGACTGTTGTGTTGCGAGAACGACCTGCCTCTGACGATCCGACACTGATGTCTGCATGGGGTTGGAACACTTGCACGGAGTGACACTTGCACGGAGTGACATTTGCACGGAGCCTTTCACTCTACTTGATGAGTCAGAAGTAGGATGGTGACACTTGCACGGAGCTTTCACTCTACCTGATGAGTCAGAAGTAGGATGGTCGTACTAAAATAAATTTTGGATACCTAATCTTGCAACCTTACCAATTAGTAAACAAAACTTCCAAATGAAAAGCACAATACTTACCGTAAGGGCAGTAGCATAAAATATGAAGCGTGGAGGGCAAAAGCGAGAATAAAAAGGCCAGGGTCTTGCATAACTTTGACAGGTTGCCAGGTAAATATTGCTAGCTACTAAATGACACACCAGATAAATTTAAAATGAAGAAAATTTACTAAGTAAATGTAATTTGAAAATGGTATAAAATAAGAACAATAAAAATATATATTTCTTTTTCTAAAATTTAAAAATGCAATTAAACTAAATGAGAGAAACAATATTTTAAAATAAAGTTGACATTAAGGTGAAATGAAGCTCACATTAACATAGGCTTCCGCCAAAATTAAGGTTTGAAAATTCATTAATAACTCATTACCTTACATGCAGAAAATGAAAATTTATTTAAAAATTGGTTGCAACCGATATGCGGGCCTGCGATATAAAATCACTTTAAAATTGAAATTTGCTACACTACTAAAATGCTGAATTATAAGACGCACACAAGGACACACGAAAAAGAACAAAAAATTAGTGGCTCCAACCGCGAATAAACATTACACCAAAGAAACGAGCTAGATGAAAACAATAAAAGAATAGCGCACAGCAACACCAACAAAATGAAGTATATTAAAGGAAATTTACAATTAACGGTGCGCACATAAAAATAATTAAAGAACACTGAAGCACCCAACAGAAGCTACCCGTTACCGACGCGAACCCAAGATCCCATAATCATCAAAGCCACCCAAAAAAATAGCGTATCATCAGATTAGATAAGAAGGGGTGACATGACGTAATAAAGACAAAAGCAAGGAACCCAAACAAAGGGAGACACGTTATAAGACAACCAAAGAAAGCCCCCATATTAAACTTAATTTCGACCAGCAAATTTCAATTTTAAGATTTTAAGTTATTAAAATAATAATAATAATTATTATTATTATTATTTATCCAAGAGGTGATAGTACCAGTTTACATTAGCCTTAGTTAATCAATTCACCTGCTGTCTACCTACTTTAGAACAGAGGGGGCCGTGGAATGCGCTACGATGCGAATATGAGGTGTCATTAATTAACGCCCGTAACAATGCAACAATAATCACGTACAAATAATCAGCCACGAAGGCAATAGGACAAAATCAGACAGCAAATACAACCAACAGGGAAAAATTAAGGGAGAAAACACGCACCGAAATGAATTACAAAGAATAAAAGTAATAATAATAATAATAATAATAATAATAATAAGATTCATCATCATAATGAACATCAAGAAAAACAGTAGGCAATAATGCACACTGACAAAAGCATAAGATAAAATCACTTACACAAAATATCACCTCATAGGTGCATAACTAGCGATCCCGAGCTCCCTACATTACATTAATTTTCTTTTTCCAACGGATTCAGTTCAAATATATATCAAATTTTGCTTACAAGGTTACACTATACCAAATGTTGCATTTATAATGCTGGTCATGTCCACGATGAAATTACTCACACTAGTGTCTGAACGAACGGGATCCCTTCAATAAATTATAATTTTCAGTACTTACTTGGAGTTAAGATATCCAACTTACAAGACACTTAAAACTTTTCATACCGATAACGGTTAACTCATAGCACCAAGTTTACATGTTACATTAAGAAAATATTAATGTTAGAGCACACTGGATAACTTTCAAAGGATAACAGGGCCTAGCCCTAACATTATTCTTTAACCGCCGGAGTCCGGCTCCATTGTAATCGCTTTAACTTCTTGCCAAACCGTCCACTTGGGAGCTTCACACAACACAGCCATCTTGGAGTGTAGCGGCGAGCAGACTGCTACAGACTACTGAGCTCACACCGAGCTAGGCGAGTAGCCAGTCCCATAATTCAACGCGTGCACCGCGAAGGTGCGCAGAAGTTACAAATGATAATTCAGCGCATCACATAGTCCAGTCAAATGCCTGACAATAATGGATAGATAACTTGAATTAAATTGGTCTGGTAACTTCCACATTTAGGAAACAGTTCCAACAATAGCCGATAATATAGATGACGGCTGGATACACAAGTCGACACGACAGATGAATAAATAAATACTCTTAGATGCTTTGATGTAATAATTCAGTTATGTCCAGTAAATATTAGTTCCCATTTTCACATTACAAATCTAATTTGACAGGTACTTTGACGAAGATGCACATAAAGACTCGCCTCTCCTGAAAATCCAATACCACACGCGTAAATGCTTCAACATGTAAGAAAATGGCTCAAGAAGTATAAAATATGTTCGGCTCGCCAGGTGCAGGTTTTTTATTTGACCACCGTAGGCGACCTGCGGGTCGTACACCCAGCTCCCGTGCCTGCGGAACGAACCCAGAACCCGTTATGGTTCAACTTCCCGACCATGCCGGGAATCGAACCCCGGACCCCTCTGACCAGAGGCCAGCACGCTCACCATTTAGCCATGGAATCGGACAATAAATTCCATAAACTGACCGCATAATGACTTACAACTTTATAAAATGATCTAATAATACAAAATGGCAAAAAATGACAAAAATGACCTAATAAATTACCACTTTTTGCTATTTGTTTAGCGTCGCACTAACACATCGAAGGTTTTCGGCGACGGAAGGGTGGGAGATTGGGAAGGTAGCGGCCGTGGCCTTCATTAAGGTAGAGCCCCAGCATTTGCCTGATGTGAAAATGGGAAACCACGGCAAACCATCTTCAGGGCTGCCGACAATGGGGTTCGAACCCACTATCTCCCGAATGCAAGCTCACAGCTGCACGACCCTAACCGCACGGACACTTGCTCGGTAATTAGCATTTCTACAATGTGGGAGCTATGATAAGGATCTTTATACAAGTTAGCAATGTCTATTTAGAACCAATTAAAAGATTACATGTAATCAAAAATCCTAGCTCTGGTAATCACGGTAGTGAATTTAGATGCAATTTATAAGTAACTGTTAATTTTATACATGCCGGCCCCATGGTATAGGAGTAGCGTGCCTTCCTCTTACCCGGAAGCCCCGGGTTCGATTCCCGGCCAGGTCAGGAATTTTTACCTGTATCTGAGGGCTGGTTCGAGGTGATTAGATTAGAACTGAGGAGCTATCTGATGGCGAGATAGCGGCGCTGGTGTAGAGAGCCAAGAATAACTACTGTGAGGATTCGTCGTGGTGACCACACGTCACCTCGTAATCTGCAGGCCTCTGGGCTGAACAGCGGTCACTTGGTAGACCAAGGCCCTTCAAGGACTGTTGCGCCATGGAGTTTGTTTTTCTGGTTAATTTTATACATTGCAAGAGACATTTAGCCGACTTGGCGCCGTTTCC
This sequence comes from Anabrus simplex, assembly GCF_040414725.1. Taxonomy (NCBI): domain Eukaryota; kingdom Metazoa; phylum Arthropoda; class Insecta; order Orthoptera; family Tettigoniidae; genus Anabrus; species Anabrus simplex. The sequence goes on from NC_090266.1 coordinate 775,321,992, forward strand.
AGGGAACACCACGGGGAGATAGTCTCTTCGCGTTCCTCATAGATATATTTTTTTCACTTTGTGCAAGTTCAAGTTTTTTTAATTTTTTAAGTGCTGATTCAAGATATTTGCATGGGTATGCAGTGATATTCCACTGTCACGTTTTCTCTTTATTAAGAATCAGAATATTTGTATATTTACAATATTTACAAGATTTACAAATCCTGTAATATTCCAGGGTAGTTTCACTGCAGTTTCTGAGCGTAAGCAACACAAACTAGGAATGATCTTAGTTTGCCATCAACTTCAAGTATTTTTAAGACATTTGAAATACTCTCATCGATCTTCACTGCTGTTTTTTCTTATCTTCCCATCGATATTCAAAACTATCCTGTCAAATTGGTGACCGTAGTACTCTGCGTCATCTCGAAGAGTCTTGATCAGCGAAGATACATTCGGGTGGGCTCTCTAAATTAAAGTGTTTATTCCTTGGTTCCAGCCTTCAGAAACGTTATTGGTCCGATGCCGCCTTCCACAAATTACTTGGCATGTGCTCGTTATCCAGCCATTGATCGACGACATAGTCGTAAAACACCTGTAGATTCTGATTTTCAGGGGAGCTCTCCTGAATACAAAGCAAACCATCATCAATCATTTCTAGGGAAATGTGCGCTACTGCCGAACACATTCGAATATGAAGTCTAATTTCTTCATTTTCCCTGTACGCAGTAACAAGGCCACAATCTAATACTTTCCTCCATAGACAAAAATGATAGTTGCAACCAAAAATCTCAGCTTCAGGAAACAGCGTTTTACAGGGTGTCACAGGGTTCTATCCTGGTATGTTGTTTTTAACAGTTTCGAAGAAACGAGCATAATGTTTCCCGTTTCTTGTTTGGTAACAGCGCGTAGACACCTGGTATCGTGTTGGTTTCTTTCCAAGAACTTCCAAGATCGGCGTGGATGTTAAATAACTGCCTAAACTGCTTGCTTGAACTTTTGAAGGTCCCGTCGACAAAGAAGCAGATTTTCCTTTCTCGCTGGCAAACAGTGTAATAAGTTGATGACCACTGATAAATAAAATCATGAATAAAATATATAAATACAATTACTCATGAACTTAATAAAATTAATAAGCATAATTAACCGAAATGTCCGTAGTATGGGCGCCAGAGTTCACCACAATGGATCCCTCGAATTTAGATAAGAGCATGATAAACTTTATATCCCAGGGCGTGTACATAATGCTGCGTACTGGTACATCTGCTGCAGGCCTTACCTAACCTCCTGAAAACGACTAATTAGGTAGGAACTGCACCTAGGTTCATCAATAACACTGATTCGAAAATAGCTAACTATATTGTGAACAAATTCCGTGCATGAGCACCTCATCAACATACAACATTATACATATAATACACACACAAAATATTGCTGGAAGACTCCATATTTACAACAACAACAAAATAATGAAAATCGTGGGAAAACGAAAGCGAGAACTAAGCTACCATTTGTAGATAGTCCGATGAACAATGTACATGTATGAAGATAAATACCCTTCACTGTCTCTATATCAATTCGACTTACCGATTCTCATAATCGGCAGTTATCACATCACACAGATACTGTACCTTGTACTACTGTGTTCACATATTTTAACACTTGTTGTAAAGATATACACACACGTCTGTCGATCCTCAACATAAATTTATGGAAAGTCTGAGATAGCTTTCACCAACATATAATGCTAGGCCGCCACAAGTGCTACCATACTTAATGCGCAAGCACTCTCCACAATCAGCCACTTTCCACGAACATAACAAGACTACGCTCCACGAACGTTTGAAGTCCAGTCCATTATAGCCGTGTCACTCCAGTACCGTGTATCAGCACCACTTCCTTCCCGTACAGTGCGTCAGTTGTAGTTGTAGTTATCTTCCTTCTCGTTCCTTTACAATCACCCTTACAATGTTTTTACAATGTTTTTGGTTGCCGCCGTATCATCAACCTTTATAGACATCAACATCCCCCTCCTCTCAGATGATACGTCTGGATTGGTGCTTGCCCACCAATCATGAGTGATCTCTAGTCAAGACCAAGCCCTGAACTACTTCTTCCTCCCAAGACAATAACAAACTCTGTGGTATATTCCATGAATCACCAAACTTTCCTAATACAACAAGAAGCTCATCTCATCAGGCTGGGATATATACATGACTCATGAATTTCCCGACTCAAGTACATCACAACAAACACTGGGGCAGCCATATGACTCATTGAAATTACCAGAGTTATTAAAGCAATGTTTTCCCACTCGTGCAAAACAAATTACTCATACCTACATATGTTGATATCTTCCAGCTTATAAATATAAATGACAAAACATACAAATGAAATACCGATAATAATAATAATAATAATAATAATAATAAATCGAATACTGACCATAATATATCTACCTTCTACATATAATTCGGGGGTGTGATATATGTACTATCACAACAGTAATATCCTGTCTTTAAGCCCCCTGTTGCTGTCATCAAGTAGGAATTTTCCACCGTCGTTCATTGTTATGTGCCTTTCCTGTATTATTGCACCTCCAGAATTGATCGGGTCTTTTGTAGGTCCCATTCTTTTCCGTCGGATGCGATGTAATGATTGTTTGGCACTTCTATGTGATGGCGGCGATGTCACAAGGTCATAGCCTCTATTGAACTGCTGGCCTACTTCTCCGGTGTAAACTGTTGAAATCATACTGTCTGTTTCCCTTGCACGTTTTTTTTTCATTTACTACACTTTTTTCACTTCATTCGCCGCGTCGTCCGGAGGCCCTGGAATGAACTATATTTCTAACAGGGTCTCTCTATCTTGAGTCTGGTTACTATGAAGTGACCGTAGCCATTTTGCTTTGTTGTTGCTCTGAAGACGATCCTGGTCGCAGGATCGAAAAGCGTCAGCTGGTATTTATTTATTATTACACACCTAATATCCCCAAATAATTATCATAATGTCATTTAGTGGTCGTGAAAGTCTACGTATTTTAATGACTTGTCTCGCCTAAAACTGTATTACCTTTCGTTGTTATTCTTCCTTTACATTTACTTTTCTTGAAATATACGCACCGCCAATATGTCATTTGATCTTTATTGGTATAGTCCACAATATACTGATGTCCGTGGTAAATCAATAAAGGCGGTCTCAGTGAACTCCATGGCTGCAGAGCAATTATCACCACTTCAACACGGAACACTAGTTGTCACACAGGTATCAACTGTAGCAATGAATTCCACTTACCGGGTGGGGCTTCCCCTCCCCTGTTTCTGGTTTTCCAAACCTCCTTGGGCTTCCGTGCAAGTGTCACTGTTTGAAATAGCCATGCTTAGTAATTTCCCGGTATTTTTGGCTTTCCGTGCAAGTGTCAACACATTCCATCTCCGTGCAAGTGTCACTCCGTGCAAGTGTCACAACTTCGTCTGCATTAGGTCTTCCTGAATCAGTGCAAAGATCTGTGCCCGGTCAAACTGTGTGAATCGCCTATTCCCCGGGCCAACTTTTGAGCAGACTGAAGCGGAAGAGAGGTTCACAGGCCAAGGCAAAACGCGGGTGAGAGGGGCTGTGCCTGCGGTATTGTCATATGGTAGGATAGAGGCAAGGGTGGCGCGCGTTTCAGGCCTCCTGACAGCACGAGTTACAGCAACGGTTTACCCAATGCGGAGCTGCCATACTTATTCAGTAGAGGACTTGATCACATGGGTGCAGTTACTATCATATTAAGTTTAAAACAGCAGTGGCGTTATGGGACTCCGCTTCTACGTATGCCTTAATGCTTCGATTCTTTCAAATGTGCTCAAGTTACAACCGGTGAACTGTCCTGTGTATTAGTCTTGGAGTACAACTTTTTCAATCGCGCGCCGGTTCATTAGGCGAATGTGACGAGACAATGGCGTTACTTCAGTGTTAGAAAGTGGCCCGGAGTATAGGCATGTTGGTGTGACTGACAACATGCACCGAATGCGACCAGACCCAAACATTAGTTGTCTGCTCTTCCTGCGTAGACAGCCGAAAATGGGGAAAGCGATTGATCGCTGAAAATTGTGCTAGCACGCGGATGTTCCAAAACAATAGGCCTACCCTGTGCAAGATCATGAATGGCAGTGTAGGAGGCTCAAAACAATGCTGTATGTTTATTGTCCCTACTGTTCGTCATTATGCACAAAAAATTGATGTGTATATATCTTATCTACTACCTTATATAAAACTAGCAATTACCCGCGGCTTCGCTCGCGTGGATTTCGTAATTTGATCAACGTAATCGTTCCTCGGCATTTTACTAAGACATTATCTGAAAATTCCTAAAGTATAAAAACTCGCCCAAAAATTGAGTTTCATTTACCCCAGAAATTATTTGTAAACCATGTTTGTGGTATTACCTTTTGGGGCTAAGACGACCATGCGACATAGAACATGTGAGAAACCGTCTTCTCTCAAGTCGAAAAAATAAATACATGTTCCTTTATATTTAAAGGGGATTCCAAATACCTATTCCCACATCTGTAACATTTTCAGTTTTTGAGATATACGTAAGTATCAACATAAAAAGAATTCAACCCCTTGATCAGTGCTTCCTCCAATCCCACCCCCATCTTAGTGTGTTTTCCGAAAACAAAATTACATGTGCCTTTATTTTTAAAGGAGATTTCAAATAGCAGTTTTCACGTCTGTTACATCTTCAGTTTTTCAGATATAAGTATCCTCATAAAAATAATTTAACTATTTTTCACTTCTTTTCACCCCCCGTTAAGTGCCTTCTCCGAAAACAAAAAGGTACATGTTCCTGTATTTTTAAAGGACTTTCCAAATTCCAAAATGATAAAGTTTTTGACATGTAATGTAGATATACCGATACTCATTTTAAAAAATCGCCCACTTTTCCAATTCTTTTCAGCCCCTTAACTGGATTTTCCGAATACAAAAAAATACGTGTTTCATTATTTTTAAAGAAAATTCCAAAAAACAGTTTTCATGTCTGTACGTCTGTAACATCGTCAGTTTTTGAGATAAATGTATACTCATAAGAATAATTCAACTTCTTCTTGGCTTGTTTCAACCCTTCTCCCGCCTTAAGTAGATTTTCCGAAAACAAAAAATACGTGTTTCTTTATTTTGAAGGGAAATTAAAACTACCAACTTTCACGTCTCTAACAGCTTCAGTTTTTAAGATAAAGTATCCTCATAAACATATTTCAACTCCTTACTTACTTATTTTCAACCCTACACCCCTTCGTCAATTTTCAGAAAAAAAAAACAAATCTGTGTTGTTTTTTTAATAGGAGATTCCAAACAATAATTTTCACGTCTGTAAAACCTTCAGTTTTTGAGATATAAGTATCCTCATACAAAGAAATCAACTAATTTTTCAATTAATTCATCCCCCTTAAGTGGATTTTCCAAAGAAAAAAGATACCGTGTTTCTTTACTTTGAAAGAAAATTCCAAATACAAATTTTCATGTCTGTAACATCTTCAGCTTTTGAGATATAAGTATCTTCATGAAAAGAATTCAACACCTTTTTCACTCCACCTCCGCCGTTAAGTTGGTTTCCCCCACCCAAAACATGCGTGTTTCTTTGATTTTAAAGGAGATTACAAATACCAATTTCCACGTCTGTAACCTTCAGTGTTGAGGTATAATTTTCTCCAGAAAAAGAATTCAAATTTTTTACTTCCTTTCACAATCCCCACTCAAGTGAATTTTCCGAAAACAAACAGTACCAGTTTCTTTAAAAGAGCTTCCAAATACCAATTATCACGCCTGTAACATCTTCAGTTTTTGAGATATATGTATACTCGTAAAAGGAATTAATCTCCGTTTTCATCCTCCCCCCCCCCCTACCGAGTTGATTTCCTCCCAAATGCGTGTTCCTTTATTTTTAAAGGAGATTCCAAATACCAGTTTCCACGTTTGTAACATCCTTAGATTTTTTCGTATATATACATACATTCTCATACAAATACTTCAACTAATTTTTCAATTCTTTCACCTCTCCCCCCCCCCCCTGTTAAGGGCTTTTTCGAAAACCAAAGAATACGTGTTTCCTTATTTTAAAAGACATTCCAAATACCAATATTCACATCTGCAACATGTTAAGTTTTTGAGATATACTGTAGATAGGCAACTTTTCAAAATTCACCCCCTTTTTCAGCTCCCCTGTGAATATTCCGAAAAAAATTTATATTTCTTTAATAATACAGGAATTTCCTAATACCGTTTTTCAAATCTGTAATATGTTACGTGTCTGAGATAATTTGCAGATATAGTCTTTTTAAAATTTAACCCCGTTTGTCACTCCTGTTCACCCCATATTCATCGGATTTTCCAAAAACACAAAAATACGCGTTTCTTTATTTTCAAAGGAGATTCCAAATACCAATTTTCATGTCTGTAACGAAGTCTCCTCATAACAGGTGTTCAACCACTTTTCCCCCTTTTTCATCCCCCCTAATGAGATTTTCCGAAAACAAAAAAATATGTGTTTCTTTATTTTTAAAGGGAATTCCACATAGGCCTACCAATGTTTACGTCTGTAAACTTATAAGTTTTTGAGATATAGATATCATCACTTTAAAAATTCAACCCCCTTTTCACCCCCTTAGCGACGGAATATCCAAAAAATCCTCCCTTAGCCAGCACCTACATGTTAATATGAATGTATCCCCAAAATTTTATTTCTTTATGTCCAGTAGTTTTGGCTCGGCGATGATGAATCAGTCAGTCAGTCAGTCGGTCAGTCAGGACAAGTTATTTTATATATATAGATATATATTCCTTAAAATTTTACCGGGCGAGCTGACCGTGCGGTTAGGAGCGCGCAGCTGTGACCTTGCATCCAGGAGATAGTGGGTTCGAATCCCACTGTCGGCAGCCCTGAAGATGGTTTTCCATGGTTTCCCATTTTCACACCAGGCAAATGCTGGGGCTGTACATTAAGTAAGGCCACGGCCGCATCCTTCCAAATCCTAGACCTTAAGACCTATCTGTGTCGGTGCGACATAATGCTGCTAACAAACAACAACAACAAAAAACGTTAAAATTTTGTTATTGTAACATATTAATACTAACATTTAATTTAATTTTAAAATCAAATTAAAATGTTAGTTTATTGTAATGTATGTTTTTAAATGGCGGTCTGAACTTCGCCGTATCGTACCTGAATAATTGTACCGTCGTTTGATATGTAGGACATGAGACGCAGTTATATGCAACGAACAAATATGTCAGAAATATCGAGCTTTTTCACTAAACACGCCCCTATAGTAGTTTTGTCACACACCGAGCTCGATAGCTGCAGTCGCTTAAGTGCGGCCAGTATCCAGTATTCGGGAGATAGTAGGTTCGAACCCCACTGTCGGCAGCCCTGAAAATGGTTTTCCGTGGTTTCCCATTTTCACATCAGGCAAATGCTGGGGCTGTACCTTAATTAAGGCCACGGCCGCTTCCTTCCCACTCCTAGCCCTCCCCTGTCCCATCGTCGCCACAAGACCTATCTGTGTCGGTGCGACGTAAAGCAAGTAGCAAAAAAAGAAGTTTTGTCACACGTGCCTGGCATTGTACAAATTCGTGTGTGCAGGCTATCTGGCATCAGTGCGCCCCATTTAAAGCGTACTGTCTTTTAAGGTAGAGGCACATTTTAAAAAAATTCCCTACAACGGTACTATAGTTCTGCCTAATAGTTCGGGAGTTATGTAGCTGGATATAGTTAACGCCGAGAGCGTTGCGTTTTGTTAAATGGTACTTGGTGTAAAGAATTCGGAATAGCTTCGATGAATATATCGTTATCCAAAGTCAGAGGTGAAAACACATTATACGCTGTACCAGGGCTAACGTGGTTTGATTTAACTATATGGTATCATTCGAAAATATGTGTACTATTGCGATGTAGGAATCAGAATCATGTCACGAATTCTTAAGTACATGGGACTACTGATCAATGTGTCCAAACACACTAATATGAAGTAACCAATAACAGAAGCACGTGTTCTCTCTTGTACTTTCTCAAAATTCTGTAGCAATTTAATTGCCGTATAAGTAGACCTCGGAATTTGAGGTACTACATTTTTTATTTTAGGTGGCTAAAATAGGCTCTCAAATATGAAAAATAGGTTCTAAAAATATATTTTATTCAGCTTCAATTTTACGTATTTCAATAAGCATTTATCACTAATAATGCCATTTTTCTTTTTCTAGATTAATGATAACACTTTAGAGGGAAATATAAAACAAATTTCAGTCATCTCTTTGCTGCAAACCATCCGATGTGAAATAGGTAAACTCGTGTAACGAGCGTTTAATTAAAGATGACTTGGAAGCTGACAATTTCAGCATAATGCACGAACACACATACACACACACACTGAAATGTTCTCGCAGAATGAAATTTAAAAACTTTGTTTCCAGCAGGTCAACGGACACACTCTTGTGACACAGACTGCGGTCGTTGTGTATCGCAGAAGGTTTTTAAGGATTTCGGGTGAGTGTGGTTTACAGCTTCCCACTTTTAAGATTTCGTTTGAAAAGCATTTCAAGAAAATACTGAGAACGAATCGGCAAATATTTCCGTTTTTCGGAATAAATTAAAAGCAGGTTGAGAAAAATTGGTATTATTGGAAAATAGGCAAATATAGGTGCTAACGTCATTAGGCATTTTAAGCACTATAGAATCAACATTTTTAACCTTATACATACATGAAACGTGTGAATAAAACTTCATTTTAAGTTATCTATTCGGGAACAAAGTTTTTTTGCCTAAAATCCGGGGTGTACTTATAAGTGGTGATCCTATGTCGCGCTCGACTGTGATTACAAGTGGCAAGTTGGTATTTTGAAGGTGAGGTTGTAACTTGTCGGCAGAAATGTATTGCTGAATTTGTTTTACTGGGAGACAAAACAGTTATGAGATGGTAAACTCGAGAAATAGCACAATTTTATTCAAATGAACGAGTGTCTGAAAAATTTATGATAATGCAGAAAATGATTAATGCCGAGAGCGTTACATTTTGTTAAGCGATACTTGGTGTAAATAATTCGGAATTGCTTCAATGAATATTTCGTTTTACAAAAGTCACAGGTGAAAACACACAATCTAGAATTGCACGCTGCACCAACACTAACGTTATTTTATATTTATCTCTATTATTATTATTATTATTATTATTATTATTATTATTATTATTATTATTATTATTAGCCCGGCTTCTTGGCTGAATGGTTAGTGTACTGGCCTTCGGTTCAGAGGGTCTCGCGTTCAATTCCTGGTGGGCACTGAGTGTGTTCGTCTTAGCACTCCTCTCTTTATCTACGAGTACTTCCAACACACCACACTACCAACTATCATGGAAACACGCAACAGCAAATACATAAGAAAAAGAAGACACTAATGCCTTGTAATATGCCAGTAGTTTTGAGACCCCGAATTTCCTGAATTATCTTCCCCAGATTTCTGTTTCTTAAAGTTAAATCCACTGACACGACAGTTTCATTTAATTACCTTGGTACCATCGAGTTCAGCCGGAATCGAACCCACAACGCTGATTTTCAAAAATATCAAAGCTTAGCATATGACACCCGATGTGTCCGGATTTATGAAATTATTGAAAACGGATTCTTCCTTAAGCGCGTACACTCGGGTACAGTAGCAGGCGCAATCATTTTTCAGACTGCTACAGACATTAAAGGTTCTAGACAGATTTTGCATACGTAGGTACAAGGGTTTTCTTCCCTTTTTTAGCTTCCAGGCGAATCTAAACATCCAAACAGTAGCGGCGATTGGGAATTAGATGTGGGAGGGGGGATGTACAGACAACAAAAAATACCCGGGTCTTTGGGATATAGCGGGCAAGAGAGGAAGAGCGGAATACATACATCAAAACTGAAAAAAATGGCAAGTCCTCCGATACTCTCTGAGCGAATTTCGATAGAGAAATAAAGGTTGACACTTTATCAATTTAAATGCGGTAACAATAGTTTTTGAGATTTTGATTCAATAGTATAGACTACAATAAAACTTAAACCAAAGGAATAATATTACACATGTATTACAGTTAAAAGTAATTTAGTATTTAACTACACACTAAGAAACTAACAGACACTAAAGAGATTGCCAGACTGACGAATGCACGCGGCAAGTGAGTGAATCATACCTCAGACTCATTACCTTGGCAAAAAAGGTACCCCTGCTACCCTTCTTCACAGCAAATGCAAAATCTTCACTACTTGCTTTGGCGCTATACGAATTGATTAGCCGCGATCAACGGCATTTTATGCGTGTTACCCCTAAAAATTTTGTTAATATTTAAAGAAAATTGCTGGCGGAACCTAGTGCTTACAGTGCTTCTGGTCTGGGCTAGAGCAATTTTGTTACTTTCATTGATGTGTCTCAGCTTTATCCTTGGTTTTGACAAAATGAAAGTGACTGAGGTATGAGGGTTGCTAGTAATGCCATTCCTTCTGCAGCCAGTCCCTGCTATGAATGGTGTGAAAATATTGCTCATAGGGTCGGTTGGTCATGCACTTCAGTGGGCTTGGCAGACTGATATGTAATAGCAACTTCTGGCTCGGTGAGGAAAGCAACGGGAAACTACCTCACTCCTCATTTCCCTAGTACGCCTCTTCAGTGATGCCTAGGCCATCTATGACAGCTGATGGCAGAGCTGTTGAGGATCCAACCAGCCTTCGGGCTGAGGACTAAACATACATACACAAAGGAAAAATTAGCAGATAAGACAACAGGGCTTGTAAAATTGCTTTTATTAATAATGCCTATGATTCCTAGTTTCAGCCGGCTAAAACGGGATACAAATCCTAGCCCTCCTCCCCTAATCGCCGCTACTAATCCAAAATGAACAATGCGTTTTGATAAGTTGGGTAAGAATTTTTAAAAATACTTGGGGAATGATTGTATCATTTTCATACTAGTTATGTTTATTGCGTCATTCGAGTTTGAAAATGGTGACGTGCATCGATTCGTTCTGTCATTGACTCTTCTTCATGAAGACCTTGTTGGCTAAAAAGAGAAATAAGATTGTTTCAGTATTCCATTTGAAGAAATCAGTTGGTAATAACAACAGTGGACAGATTCAATGTTTAACTTCTTTTTACGTAACCTAGTTGACAAGTGTCACTCCATGGTCATTGATTATTGGTAACGGGGTTGCGATAGTGGGTTGTTAGGAAGTTTATTATTCATCTACTACAGCTCCATTATCGACGTATCCATCCATTACACGCAATCAGTGCCTTCCCTAATAATAGTCTGTTTGGGCCAACGCTGATGAAATGATTTAACGATGGAAGGTAGTTCTTTGTAACAAAGACTTGGGTTCAATCTGCGGTATGTACGAGTAGGTATATTTGATAACATCACTTCGATCGGAACGTATTATGCGAATAGTGGAAGATCTAGGGTATGGGGCGTGCTTTTATTAAATGCCCGGGTAATAATGTGAGGCTGGTTTTTTAAACTGGATCAGTAGAAAGCAAAATGCTTAAATGTTAGAATTATAGTTTGCGTGTGGATGGAAGGTACTGCGCTCTGACGGAGATTTGACCAAACAGTCGAAGGACTAAGCTAGCAACTTGCCATCAGCTGTTTATCAGTACGATACGCTGTCTTCTCCTATATATATAGATATAGATATAAAAGGTGGCTCACGGACGCCGTACTTTCTACTTGTAAATGTCCCGCATGCCAACTGATTTTAACAGGGGAACTACTGCCAGCGGGCAGGTTACGTCAGAATATGTAGAGATAAGAAACAGAGTCACACTCGCAGCATGTTACTCAGCGCGGCCGGTCGAATGCATCCGTTGCATTCGTAAACATCGTTTTCAACCGTATAGTTCTAGGCTGGTGTATGGTACAGCCGCACTATATTTGCTGTCTGCATATCGGCAATGGCTAGTGTGATCAGCAGCGGTGAATACATAGACATTATTTTAAACTGGACAACCTGGTCGGAATGCAGCAGAAGCTCCAAACAGACGTACGACTTCTACACACATATTTCGCCTAACAGTATTCGTTTTTGTTCCATACAATCATCTCTTTTATCGAGTTGAATGTCTACACGTGTCTAAATTAATAAATGATTAAATTTCCTTTTCTGCATCTTTGGCGTGTTAACAAACAGTAGCGGCGATTAGGGGGTGGGGCGTGAAGGGAAAGTCGCCCCCGCCCCTCGCCACTTTGTGGAGTAAACATTACATATTCACTTTAGCCACCTGGAACTAAGAATTATTATTATTTGTTTTGCTAATTGCTTTACGTCGCACCGACACAGATAGGTCTTATGGCGACGATGGGATAGGAAAGGCCTAGGAGTTGGATGGAGGCGGCCGTGGCCTTAATTAAGGTACAGCAACAGCATTTGCGTGGTGTGAAAATGGCAAACCACGGAAAACCATCTTCAGGGCTGCCCACAGTGGGATTCGAACCCACAACGCAGGTCCCCGCACAGGCGGATGCCAGAAGGACATATTATTATTATTTTTATTTGTTTATCTACATTTATTACTGTGTACACGCTATTCGGTACATGCTCTTGCGTGTTATTTGAGGAAGGGAGTCCTAGTGCCCTTTGCCTCAGCCAGCCCGTATTAGGCATCGGACCCCGGCCAATACCTGCTACGACCATGTGGGTATTACCTTGGCAGCTTGATTCGGCTACAGATGCCCCTGACCTGAGTGGGTGGGAATCGGGGAGGATGATTTCGGACATGGCTTTGAAACGTCTTCAGCCTACCCAGGATGGTTCGCCACCCAAGGCTTTAACATTTGACTCCCTCAGGGGCGACAATTCCATGGGAAAAAGCCCAGCGTATTAGTTAGGTTTCCAGCTTCCCTAGGTTCCTGGTTGATACCAGAACCGATGGGCACGATTTTAAGCTTTGGAGTCTGTCTTGTTCAGTAGACACATTGAAGTTGTCTACAGCGAAGTGGAAGACTTAAAGAAAATGCGCAATGGCAGTTTGCTGCTCAAGACTCGCACTGCATATCAAGCTGATTAGTTGCTCAAATGCGACCACTTTGGCGAAATCCTCGTCAAAGTGGAAGAGCACAAAACCTTGAATCTGGTTCGTGGAGTTACCTTCCACCGTGATCTCATCTTGAACACTGACGATGTGTTGATGGAAGGCATGAAGCACCTTGGCATGACACACGTCCGGCGCACTGCGCGCAAATTCAGTTTCGAAGACGTCAGGCAGTCGTAAAATTTAAGAAACGAGATTTCCACTTCTGGAGGTGCAATTGACCCTGAAGTTCACTCAGCCTACACCAAAAATGAGCACCAGGTTAATTCCTGATTGCAAAGGCGGCCGGGCGTAGAGCTAACCACTCTACCCCATCACGTGCCGAGGTTAACAATGGTGGAAGCCTTTACCTTCCACTCCTCCAAGGGCCTTCATGGCCTGTACGGAGATGACTGCTTTTTAGTGGGTTCATAATAAGATGCTTATTTGTTGTCGAGTGTTGATAGTTATGCACTAATTCGATTTTTTATTGTGTAATGTAGTTATTTTACTTTTTTAAATTGTGTTTACAATTCTTCGAATATGTAACATTGTTGTGTGCCTTGTTGTACTTCGAATAGAAAAAAGGCTAAGGGAGTTGTATCATTTCACGAATTTCCTTCAAACGAGGACAACTACAATAATGTCTAATGATTGGCTTAAAGCGGTTTCCTGCAGTAACTTCATCCTTTACAATAGTTCTCCTTTATGCGCTAATACTTTTTTAATTTTGTAGTGTAGTGACTTAGTTTTCCTGAATTGTGCTTGCAGGTATTCGATCATGGCATATTAGTGTGTGCTTTTCAGGTACTTCAAGCAGGAAAAGGAGCAAATTAAGACTATCATTTCACAAATTTCCTGCAGACCAGGGCAAATCTAAAGAGTGTCTCAAAGCGATTTCTCACGAAAACTTTTCTTAATCAGTAATTCTTCTCCCTCTGTCGTCTGTAGCCTTCATTTCAAAGAAGATGATTATTCATTTGTAGACAAAAGTAGGAGACAAAAAATGGTTCTATACCATCAGTGTTCCATAACTACCCTAGTTATAAAGTGACTAGTACCAAGAGTCCCCAAAGATAAATGACTAAATCTGCACCACCCTAACCCAAAATACGCAAAACAGTTGAAGCTGCTTATGATTTTTCAAAATCCCGATGCAAGCTGTTCAACATCCAACAATGAAGGTACGGGTAAATTTGAAACTTAACTTGATATAGAAATAAGCCATTGCTTCACCCAGACGGATGCTTTAAATATTCTCAAGTTTCTTTCATTGAATAATCCTTTAGGTGGAGTCAAATTTGCCACACGAAAGGCGCACAGTTTTATCCAAGATAATCTGAACTGAAACTTTAGAGCACTCACAGGTAGCAACCATTACTGTTATGACCAGACTTTGGATAGTTATGCATTTAAAAATTCCAAAATATGCTTGCAAATATGTACTAGAAAGTGTCAAAATATGCAATAGCCTAAAAATGTTGAAATATGCATTGAAAAACATACATCTGATATCAATTAGCAATAACTTTATACTATAAAAATGTATGTTTCACTTTAAACATCGCCTAAGTAAGGAACATTACGTACCGTACCACAATAAAGTGCTCCAGTTTCTCAATGAAATTCGCAAGTCTTGATTACACACTTGCGCATATTTTCACTTAAAATGATTTTGTACTCAGAAAATACACTTTCTACATCGCATGCCACAATGAACGAAACCAGAGACTTCCAGTAGTATCGATGCACCGTCAATTTTTTCTTTGCCATGAAAAACACCAGAAATGTTTTTAATTTTGCGGAGACCGAAGTTTTTTAACACTACAGTCTGCATTTTTCCGAGAAAAATTGATTTGTTAGGTTCATTAGGGATCGTCCAACTTCAACAATTTCTGAACCAACTTCACGTGACAGTCATTTGTCTAGCAATTTTTTGATGGCTAAAATCATGCACATCAAATTGGAACGAATGAATATAAGTTGCTCGCGAACACCAAATTTGCTGAAAACTCCTTGAGCTTCTTTAATAGAAGCAGCTGCTTCAGAATCGTGGCCTTCAACTACCTATTTTACTACTGCAAAATAATTGGCATAATAAGCAACAGCTTCGAGCTGCCTTCAGAAGTACTCTTTTCACTGTAGAGATCGAAACGTTTACTTCAGAGAAGGAAGCCCGGACTGCCTCAGTGACTCTGTGAAGTCTCGATGAAGTCCATGTGTTACACACGTGACGTGTATACTCTTAGGATATAATATCCCAAGACCTCTAATGGCTTTGCACATGTAAGGTGCAGCATCAATGCAGACCATGAGAACATGATTGTAAAGAATGCGTGTTGGCCACAAAAACTAAGTGCATCATTGAAAAATGCAGCAACTGTTGATTGATTCCGTTATTGTTAGGTAACACACCCATACTTAGTGGATATGATTTGTCTCTCTCTTCTTCCTCTCGTACAATTCCAAACACGAAGTTAATTACAGATCTTTGATTAACGTCCGTTATTTCATCTTCTGAGACCCAACTATATTTCCCATCAGCCTATTCCCTTACTTGATCTAACCCAGGAACGTAACCTAATTCTTCCTAACTGTTGATTCATCTGGGACGGGGTGTTTCGTATACTCCTCCCAGAAAGTGAACGAAATTCTTATTATTTGGTTTAGCCAATGCTATGTTGCTGTACCCAAGACTTCATTGATTTTACTTCGTGTTGGTCCAGGTTTAACTAAAGCTGTGGTTTCAAGGGGCTGGTGTTTTTGCTTCAAATTTACCATTTTTCATTTATTGTTTTTCGCCGTTTGAGGATGATACTTGATACGTTTTAGTTGCCGTTACGGCTATGTTACATACTTACAAAACAAAATATTTCTGTAATTTGAGAAGTCATCATACTCGCATACATATGCTTTCAATAAATCACGAATAGTTATTTTCCCCGTAGGCATTATAAATTAAGTAGTAATAACACGGCCCTTTAATATACTATGAACCACAACCTGTTTCAACACAACCGTTGTACAGCTCATAGTGTTATTCACCTGAGATGTTACACCAAAAACTTCTAATCCGTTAGAAATAGCGGTATTCTGTTTTCATATTCTTAAATGATATGAAGGGAGTCGTGAAACATCACGTTACATTCTTCCGTGGGAATATTAATAACGGATATATTGTCACTAACTTTGTTTTTAAGTGGAATTAAGGTAATTTCTGACACTAGCTGAAGCGTTTGTACTATTACGATTTCAGACATGTAGTTGATTAGTATCTGACGTTCACTTTTTGAAATATAAGTGATAATTCAGCTTGCGGTTCTAGTGCCTCAGAACGATTGCTCGCCTTGTCACATGAGACGACGTTCTTCACGCAAGTTGTTTCCTTATTATGATCCGAGCCGCACAACTCGTGCTGTACAGTACGTAAAAACATCTCATAAACACAAGGGATGCTTGTACATACTCTCGTGTACAATGAAAGGATCATTTCCAAAAGGTAACAAATCGAAAAGTAAAATGTTACGGGAGAGAGGAAAAACGATGAGAGTGTAACATTTCTACTGAAAATTCATTTTAGCACTATTATTATGTTCAGATAGAATATATGCATTATTATACAAAGTATTTCAGTTATAACTTTTGCAATTTAAGAAATATTAATGAAAAAGATGGATTTGATACTTTTTGGCACTGAAACTCTAAATAAGTTACTTCCATGTGAAAGGCATAAATTTCACTTCAGTCATTAGAAAATTGACTGTATTTAAATATGCAATGATAAAAATTAAGTTATTTACAGTGAGCGTACAAATTAATTTGATTTTATCATGAAATCATCGAACACAACAATGTAAATTAAGTTTCCTGTTGCTGCGGGTCAGGTGCTCTGGAAATGGCTCCTCATTGGCTACATGGATACTTTATGTTTTGCTAAGTTCATCCTGTGGGACTTGGTACTTACTGGCATCAAACGTAACTTTGAACGCCCTGTTTGACGTCTGTTTTGGCCAGGTTGTCAATTTTTTTTCATATTATTGAACTTCCTACCAACGTATGTTCCATCATCATCATCATCATCATCATCATCATCTCAATTTTGATTTTTTGGGGGGGAGGGGATTTGGTACGTTTTGAAAATGGTCCTTTAAATTTAAGAGCCCACGAACATGTTGGGAATGTGCGTGCGAGTACACGAAGAAGCATCTCTGGTCTAGTGGTTAGCATCCCTAACTTCCTTGGGGGCATCTCAGATGGGAATGGAGTCACGAATAATCGAATCCATTGTGACGAGCAGAGCCATCGCGTGAGGAAACGACTATGCTTTACCCCACCGACAAAGGAAGGCCACAACTATGCTTTATTATGTAGATCTACGTCAGCTCTTCGCTTCTTCTGTTATTTTATAACCACTGCTGCAGTTATGATAAGAGATGGAGAGATTGGAAATTTTACGTTGTACAACAATTATAAAAGTGAAAAGAAAAGGATGAAGTAAAGAAAACATTAGGCTCTGGATCACCTCGAACCCGAGATGCCCGCAAGGAAGTTGGGGATGCTAACCACTAGACTAGAGATGCTTCTTCGGGTACTCGCACGCACATTCCCAACTTGTTCGTGGGCTCTTAAATTTAAAGGACCATTTTCTTGTTAGATAAGAGCCAATGACACAAACCCGTAGATAAACCTAAGATTGCTACGTCATGCAAAGTTAATATTACTTCAAACAGTATGTTTAAGAACGGTTTTACTTGCTTTAATTATTGACGTGCTTTTATATCAACCCCTTAATTTTGATTAGTTTAATGAAGTTGATTTAAAGCTTATTAAAACGAAATCAATCCAAAATAGGCTAAAAACGCGCGTTTAAAATGGCTAATTTTGCAACACTTTCGCTCTATTACTTTTAGTATTGACACTTGGTAAGAATTACTTTGGGCTTCTCATCACAGACGTTGATATTACTACCCTAATTACTCTCGCTGCTACCGGGCAAGTTGGCCGTACGGTTAGGGGCGCGCAGCTGTGAACATGCATTCGGGAGAAAGTAGGTTCGAACCCCACTCTCGGCAGCCCTGAAGATGGTTTTCCGTGATTTCCCATTTTCATACCAGTCAAATGCTGGGGCTGTACCTTAAGGCCACAACCGCTTCCTTCCAACTCCTAGGCCTTTCCTATCCCATCGTCGCCATAAGACCTATCTATGTCGGTGCGACATAAAGCCACTAGCAAGAAATAAAACTCTCGCTGCTGTAAATCACTTTGGCTTCCTTTCACGACCACCTAGCCCCGTTGCCGTACAGCAACTAGGACTCATTATGCTGAGGTAATGTGCTGATATTTCAACACGATTGTTTGGCTAGATTGAACTAGGCAGTCCCAGTTAGAATGCATATAATACAGAATAGTCTACATGATATCGAGGGCCTGAGATGTGAGCACTCTCTAGCGGTAGGACCTGTAGAAACCCACCCTCTAATAAGAAAGTGTGAGTTAGTTGGCGAAGTTTTTGATGTTATTTATAAGTATAGAGCTGTAATGTAACCCCGGACTCACGCCAGTTTAGATCTGCTTTAAAGTTAGCAATGACAAATGAGCTATTACACCCTTCAGATGACAATTGTTTGTTCGTTAGATGCCAGTACACTGGTGGTAATGAAATCTGATTTAGAAAATGTACAGGCTCCCTTTTACCTATCGCAACTAAATTTAATGAGTGCCAAAGAAGAAACCTGTGAAGATACTCCCAGAAATTTAATTCAGGAAAATGCATATTTGTATGGCTGGTTGTGTTCTAAGTTATCCTATTACCTTTATAGTCAGCGTGGCTGGTAAACTCTTGACTCGTTAACTTAAAAATTAAATATAATTAAATACAAACCCTAAAGGTGAGTGAAAATGAAGTAGGCTATACGATATAACCGCCTGCTGCTATTTCTTTATGAATACAGTACGTTTGCACCTGTCTCTTGGCACAGGCAGAACAAAATGTTGCTTTCACTGAAGTCTGTCTCATTTATGGATGTGACAGTACTGTATGGAAGCTGCTGAGTAATGACATTCGTAGCACGGCTAGTGCGTCTGGATGTTATGAAAGGCCAGTTAGGGTTAGTCCTGCTGCAATAATGCTTTCTATAATAATAATAATAATAATAATAATAATAATAATAATGTTATTTGCTTTACGTCTCACTGACTACGTTTTAAGGTCTTCGGAGACGCCGAGCTGCCGGAATTTAGTCCCGCAGGGGTTCTTTTACGTGCAGTAAATCTACCGACACGGGGCTGTCGTATTTGAGCACCTTCAAATACCACCGGACTGAGCCAGGATCGAACCTGCCATGTTGGGGTTAGAAGGCCAGCGCCTTAACCGTCTGAGCCACTCAGCCCGGCAATAATGCTTTCTAGCCCAGTGAGGAAAGCAATGGCAAACTACCTCGTTCTTCATCTTTCCTAGTACGCCTCATTATGGAACCATAATCTGTTGTTGCGATTTTCTTATAATCGTACAACCTTTGGTGGTGCTTATTTTTACAAGTTGTTTTACGTCGCACCGACACAGATAGGTCTTACGGTGACGATGGGATAGGAAGGGACTAGGAGTGGGAAGGAAGTGGCCGTAGCCTTAATTAAGGTACAGCCTCAGCATTTGCCTGGTGTGAAAATGGGAAACCACGGAAAACCATCTTAAGGGCTGTCGACAGTGGGGTTCGAAGCCAGTATCTCCCGAATACTGGATACTGGCCGCACTTAAGCCACTTCAGTTATCGAGCTTGGTTTTGATGATACTCTTTGAGGATCCAACCAGCATTCGGGCTGAAGACTTGACAGACATATAGACAATCAAGTGGCAGGATTACTTTAAGTTGTGTTCCATGTACTAAGTTTAATATTTGTTTATTGCTAGTAGTATAATTGATTCATTGTTATGTCCCAATTGAATTCAATGTTCCGGTGAACTTCGGTTAATAGTTTACAGAAGGAAAGTGAAGGTAAGTATGTTCAGTGTGGAAAAGGTCATCATCATCATCCTGAATTTTGAAATGTTTGAAGTATTCTGGTTTTGATTTCGGATTACGTAACTTGGGAGTAGTCCTATTAGACTCTGTATATAAGTTGGATATGTGAAGCACCCGTCACGTGCATATAATTTTTATTCTAGTTCACACAGAGTGCTCATTTAAGTTACATCGACACTGGCTTCTCACCCATGCGGCCGCGTTTTGAATTCTGGCCAGTGTATGCGGTATTTTTGAATAAGCCATAACCCTGCTGTTCATTTACATATGTGTCAGTTAAAACACTTAGCTTGCATGCTTTGTCTTCAGATTCAAATTTAGCTGTCTCGAGTTCATTTTAGTGAGAAACATTTATCGCGTTGGGCTGTTGGATAATAAGGTAGGTGGCGTCTTCGAAAACCAAAGTAGTGAATATGACTTAGAAGCCATGAACGTTATTTAGTAGCAAGGTAAGGTGAGGAAACATTATAAGAAAGAAAAATTATCGCCAAATTATTTGACAGAGTCCTGGCTCCTAACATCTCTACATTTCTTCCTTTGTCTGGCCTTTTCCAAATTTCTTGGGGTAGGAATTTGTGAGTTGGGCCCAGTTTTACGCCCGTGTGTGTTTCCTGAAGATGTATATTAAGACGAACACAAACTTCTAGTCCCCGAGCTAGAGGAATTAATCAGAGGTAGTTATAAATCTCTGACCGACAGGGAATCAAACCCGGAGCCTCTGAACCTGTGGCCTCCACACTGATCATTCAGCCAAGGAGCCGGGCATCTCCATTTTCCTTATTGAATGAACATATTTGCACTGTTTGGTGTTTAGGCTCTGGCGACGTTCTTGGGTTGTGGTACGTTCCATTGCGAAATTTCTAATAGAGATTCGTTGCTGAATAGTTAAAAAGACGGTGGGCCTGGGGAAAAATACACCGCTCGAAAACCAGAAGTTAAAATTCCGGCACGGATTTCGCCTTGCTGAGAGGGAGTTACTCCACTCTTATGGATGATTGTATAGCACTCTAGCAATTCTCTGGCCATCTACGCTCACAGCTAGACCTAATACCTGCAGCTACAGACACCACAACAACCTCATGTCCAAACACTCACTCACTTTCTTTCTTTCTTTCTTTCTTTCTTTCCTTCCTTCCGAACTTCTCTCTCACTCACTCTCTCGCTAGGTATGTAAATTGGCAGGTTCAATTGGATTGGTTAATTAGTTGCCGCTCTTTCGAAAAAGACAAGAGTCGTAAATATTTTTAATTTCTTTCGTTTCAAACTTTTTTGTCACCAGACGCAAATGGCTGAATTATGTTAAATAGTGTACACTATACGAATAGGTATGCACATTTTGAAAAGTTTTCTGCAGTTATTTTTGCTGTTTGTTTCGCGTCACACACAAGCAGGTCTTACGGCGACGATGGGATACCACAGGTCTAGGAATAGGAACAAACCGCCCGGACCCTTAACTAAGGTAAGCCCCAGCCTTTGTCTGCTGTATGGTAAATGATAGAAAACCATCTTCAGAACTACCGACAGTGGGCTTCGAACCCACCATTTCCGAAAGCAAGCTCACAGCTACGTGACTCAAACCGTGTAGCCAGCTCGCTCGTTTTTTGCTGCAGTAATACGGAGATTGCCGGCCCCGCGATGTAAGGGTAGCGTGCCTGCCTCTTACCCGGGGGCCCTGGGTTTTATACCCGGCCAGGTCTGGGATGTTTACCTGGACCTGAGGACTGGTTCGAGGTCCACTCAGCCTACGTGATTAGAATTTAGGAGCTGTCTGGCGGTGAGATAGCGGCCCCGGTCTAGAAAGCGAAGAATAACGGCCGAGAGGATCCGTCGTGCTGACTACACGACATCTCGTAATCTGCAGGTCTTCGGGCTGAACAGCAGTTGCTTGTTAGGCCAAGGCCCTTCAAGGGCTGTAGTGCCATGGGGTTTGGTTTGGTAATACGGACATTAATTGTACGTCGTTAGCTTCTCAAGTAGTGAAATGTGCATTTAAAAAACATATTGCCACTTAACCTTACCGAATAACCCAGTGGAGAGAATGAGTGAGTGCGAGCGCCTAACATCGTGACTGCTGCTTATCCTTTCGTCTCGTACAAGTTAGTATCGACATAGCCTGTCATGCCTGGTGTTAAAAGCGCAAACCCGGACACACATTTTTTTGTTCCTATAGCGCAAATAATGTACAATGAGTAAAATAACTCTCCGTACACTAGCCTCCGATGATTTGGAATGCATACGGTATTGCGGAAATACGTAGTACATGGATTTAAAGTTGTTTAATAATAAGCTAACTGCATGTGCAATTTATCTTCACATATAACGGCGAGGTTATCTCACTGCATGTACAGATAAACTTGGGACTACTTCCCAGAGCACTGTTTGACCGTCAAGTAAGTCTTCGTATACATAACGCTTGTTCCTATAATCCTGCTCATTACTTATTTGAAATCCAAACAGCACTCAGTAAGGAGATTCAGTTGTCTATATGCAGAGCAGCACAGTGCATAACCTTCGTCACGATGGAAATACCACGTACTATTAGAGAGTTACGAACAGAAGGACAGTCCATAAGGAAAATGGCCGAAAATGTTAAGAAACCACAGTCTTCTGTGCAGTAGGCCTATGTGCTAGAAAAATACCGCCAAACAACATCTGTGGAAAACAGGTGTTTTTCGGGATGACCAGTTAAACTAGAAAGTAGCCACAAACGTGCCGTTTTGAGGTGTATATGGTAAAATCCGAAGATGAGTGCCCCACAGTTGGCAGCCATGCTTGAACGGGATTACGGAATAAATATAGTAGCACAAACCATCCGTAATACAATTTAAAAAAACTAGGTATAATGGTAGGGTTTTTCGGAAAAAGCCCTACGTCAGTAAGGTCAACAGACAGAAGTGATTAGCCTTCGCAAATGAGCATATCAACAAACCACAGGTCTTCTGGGAGTCAATGATATTTAGCGACGAAAACATCTTTAGGATATTTGGCACGGGTGGCAGAGTTATGGTGTGGCGGATACCAAATCAATAGTTGCAGAGCCAACAGTGAAGCACGGTGGAGGTGGTGTTTGTGTCTGGGGTTGCATGAATGCTACTCGTGTGGGAAACCTGGTGTTTATGGAAGGAAACATGGACTAGCGGCAGTATGTAGACATACTGAAACAGAATCTTCGCGCAAGTGCCCAAAATCTCAGTTTGAGAGATTTATCTTTCAGCAGGATAATGATCCTAAGGATACAGCGTTGAATGTGAAGCTGTGATTGCTTTACAACACCAGAAGACAACTTCGTACAACCCCACAATCACCCTACATGAACCCCATCGAACATTTATGGGGGGGAACTAAAAAGGAGAATGACGGCACATGACATCAGGAACAAGAAACAATTAAAGTTGGCATTGCTAGAAGAATGGAATAAATTCGAGCCTGAAACAACTCGAAAACATGTCACAGCTATGCACAAGAGAATGAGGGACATCATCAAGTCTAAAGAAGGCCCGACGGATCACTAAAACCATGAAGAATGTGAACTGACGTGAAGCCAGTGACGCAAAATTCAGTGTACGGAAACTTATTTTGCCTTATAATCTGTAATATACAGTATGTACCTATTCTATTCGTACGGGCTGTTTGCATTAGTACCTCAACGCCCTGCCAGAAAATAATAAACTCAAAAGGATTTTATTCACTGAACATATATTCAGCAAATCCTTCAGAAAACATATATCTACTATATCTGTTTACAACAAGGTTTACAAATCATACGCTTCTATTAAAGAAAAGCGCGCCCATAATCTTGTATCTTTCCTATTCGTACAAGCAAACTGAACACTTGAAGTAAACAAAAAGTAAAGGGTTCCTGGAACATGTTAGTATCTAGTGGAATGTCGCCTAGCCTTTATAACTGCGTGATATCGTTACAGCATTGAATACACTAATTTCTTGCACATGTCCGGGCTAATATTCTGCCATTCCTGAATAATCACACTCTTCCGTTCCTCCTTCATAAGCACACGTTGCCTACGGATATCCCTCTTCAACGTAGCCCAAAGATGTTCGATGGGATTTAAATCCGGCGACTGGTGAGGTGTTCTAAGCTGCTTAGGAATGTTCCAGATGAAGCATGTCTTCTAATTTCAGCAGTATGTTTTGGGTCATTATCATTCTGGAACATATAAACAGGTGGCATCCCCATTTTTCGGCACTCTGGTTCACATTTGCCCTCAAGGATTGCATTATAGCCCTCCTTGTTCATTATTCTCTTAATGAAATGCGTGTTACCCACACCTCTGGCTGACACACAGCCCAAAAGCATTACAGACCAACCACCTTGTTTTACATTTGGAAGTGTATTTGCCACATCACTGTCCGTATCAATTTTTCTCCATATTCTGTGGATGCCATCTGACCCGAAAAGGTTTATTTCTGTCTCATCAGACCAGATAACATCATTCCAGAATTCGTTCTCCTTACTTATATGCTCCTTAGCGATTGTCTGTCTAAGCCGTCCGTTTTTTCTACTTACGTATGGCCTTTTCCGAGGGATTCTTCCATATAGTAACCATGCCGATACAGGTTCCGACGGATGGTGGAGTTGCTAATCTTGTTTCCAGTTCGTTCCTCTGTGAATCGCTTCTATACTGGTGCATTTAATTTGGAATCTGACTTAATCGGCCCAACAACAAAACGTTCTTCTCTTTTCATTTCACTTTCTCCTGGGTTTCCTTGGCGTGTTCTTTATAGTGCCATTGTATTTACATTTATCAACCACATATTGCATCGCAGAATGTGTTCTATTGACCAGCTGCCCAATCTTTCGTAATGAAAATCCTTTAAGTGCCAGTTTAAGTATAGCGTTCTTACGCTTCGTACTTAACTCTACACTCCTACCCATGCCCACCACAGATACACTGGGAAGAAGACTAATGCTCTTGACCAGTCGTATGTTGTCACTGAGACTTTTCCGTGCATCGCAAACAAACGGTGCGCATCATCCTGCCCATGCGTATGGATACAACTGGTACACCCGGTTTGTCGATGCCGGCACATTCATATCAAATCTTCCTGTCTGTATCTAAATAAGTATGGTTTTGACTAACGAATTATCATTGTCAAACCATGTTTTTACCTGTAATGTACGCGTTATTTTAGTTTCTCAATTGTTAATGTGAATATATGAGACTTAATAAAAAAATGAAGTCTGTACGAATAACAGACACACATACTGTATTTTTTTCGTTCATAATATGTGTTATACTTAAAGATGTTATAAGTAATTTCAGTGGACCAATTATTGAACTGTTATAGATACACCATGCGTTATGATGTGTGCTGTATATACGAAACGAGCAATTACCCGCGGCTTCACTCGCGTGGATTTCGCAATTTGGTCAGAGTAATCGCTCCTCGGCATTGTACTAAGAGACTATCTGAAAATTCCTAAAGTATAAAAACTCACCCAAAAAAATGAGTTTCATTTACTCGAGAAATGGGGCTTAGACGATCATGCGACATAGAACTCTACATGTGAGAAACAGTCTTCTCTCAAATCAAAAAATAAATACATGTTTCTATATTTTAAAGGAGATTCCAAATATCTATTCCCACATCTGTAACATATTCAGTTTTTGAGATATACATTAGTATCCCCATAGAAAGTATTCAACCCCTTGATCGGTCCTCCCCCTATCCCCATCTAAGTGTGTTTTCCGAAAACAAAAATACATGTTTCCTTTTTCTAAAAGGAGATTCCAAATATCAATTTTTCACGTCTGTGACATTTTTAGTTTTGAGATATGAGTATCCTCATAAAAAAAATAATTCAACTATTTTTCACTACTTTTCACCCCCTGTTAAGTGCCCTCTCAGAAAAAAAGGTACAGGTTCCTGTAATTTTTTTTTCTAGTTGCTTTACGTCGCACCGACACAGATAGGTCTTATGGCGACGATGGGACAGAGAAGGGCTAGGAGTGGGAAGGAAGCGACCGTGGCCTTAATTAAGGTACAGCCCCAGCATTTGCCTGATGTGAAAATGGGAAACCACGGAAAACCATCTTCAGGGCTGCCGACAGTGGGGTTCGAACCTACTATCTCCCGAATACTGGATACTGGCCGCACTTAAGCGACTGCAGCTATCGAGCTCGGTGCCTGTATTTTTAAAGGACCTTCCAAATACCAAGTTTCTTGTCTCTAGCATATTAAGTTTTTGACATATAATGTAAAATGGAATGGCGTATGGCTTTTAGTGCCGGGAGATCCCAGGACGGGTTCTGTTCGCCAGGTGCAGGTCTTTTGATTTGGCACCCGTAGGCGACCTGCGCGTCGTAATGAGGATGACATGATGATGAAGACAACACACACACCCAGCCCCCGTGCCAGGGAAATTAACCAATGATGGTTAAAATTCCCGATCCTGCTGGGAATCGAACCCGGGACCCCTGTGATCAAAGGCCAGCATACTAACCATTTAGCCATGGAGCCTGACAACATATAATGTAGATATACCGGTACTCATTTTAAAAATTCACCCGCTTTTCCAATTCTTGTCAGCCCCTCAATTGGATTTTCCGAAAGCAAAATAAAAGAAAAAGAAATACGTGTTTCATTATTTTAAAAGGATATTCAAATACCAGTTTTCGTGCCTGTACGTCTGTGAATCCATCAGATTTTGAGATAATGTATCCTCATAAACGTATTTCAACTCTTTACTTATTTTCAAACCCACACATCTTACGTTGATTTTCCGAAGAAAAAACAAATGCGTGTTTCTTTATTTTAAAATGAGATTCCAAATACCAATATTCACGTCTTTAACATTTTTAGTTGAAATGAAATGGCGTATGGCTTTTAGTGCCGGGAGATCCCAGGACGGGTTCGGCTCGCCAGGTGCAGGTCTTTTGGTTTGACTACCGTAGGCGACCTGCGCGTCGTGATGAGGACGAAATGATGATGAAGACAACACATACACCCAGCCCCCGTGCCAGAGAAATTAACCAATGATGGATAAAATACCCGACACTGCCGGGAATCAAACCCGGGACCAACGGCCAGCACGCTAACTATTGAGCCATGGAGCCGGACAAAAATTTTAATATTTTGAGATATGAGTCTCCTCACACAAAGATTTCAACTAATTTTTCAATTCATTTACCCCCTTAAGTGAATTTTCCATAGACAAAGAACAGGTGGTTTTTTTTACTTTGAAGGAAGATTCCATATTCAAATGTTCATGCCTCTAACATCTTCAGTTTTGAGATATAAGTATCCTCATAAAAAGAATTCAACTCCTTTTTCACCCCAGCCCGTGAAGTTGATTACCCCCCCCCCCCACTCCGCTCCTCCAAAAATGCGTGTTAGTTAATAAATTAAGGTGATTCCAAGTAAACATTTTCACGTGTGTGACCTTAAGTTTTTTGAGATATAAATGTCACCATAAAAAGAATTACATTTTTTCATTTCCTTTCACCCTCCCCCTTAAGTGAATTTTCCGTAAACCAAAAAACTTGGTTTTTTTTGTTTAGAAAGGGGCTTCCAGATGCCAATTATCACGACTGTAACATCTTCAGTTTTAAGATATATGTATCCTCATAAAAAGGAATTAAACTCCTTTTCCACCGCCCCCGCCCCGCCAATGCTCCCATGTTGATTCCCCCCCCTTCCCCTCCCAAATGCGCGTTTCTTCATTTTTAAAGGAGATTCCAAATACTAATTTTCACGTCTGTAACATCTTCAGTTTTTGAGTTATAAGTATTGTACCGGGAAATGATTGTGGGGTTTGAGCATGCGAAGGATCTCAGGTAGTGTCCGGTGTTTTTTGGAGCAGGTACAGCGACGGATAGTATCGCAGGGCGAATAATAGATGGTATTTTTTTCTATAAAATTTATTAATAATAGTCACAGATATATCACCCTGCAATTGCAACTCAACTTGGTAGTTAATATTTGCCAAAATGAAGAAGAAAAGATTTATGTTATGATTTTCTTGACGTCTGTTCGCTTGAGAATTTCAAAAATAATTATTGTTCTTCTATAGATCATGAATAGCCTACAGTCTTTCTATTTTAAATGCAAACACACACAAATATTGCCTAGCACCTTGGAAATTGTCAGTTCATCATTTAAGGTGCTGACCTACAGTCTTTCTAAATTTTGAAACACAAAATAAACACACACTTGTCATGGAAAGTTTGATAAATTAAATATTTGAACTCTTGCAGTATGTCTTTCAGTTTGTTTATATTGAAAGAATGAAATGAATAAAGCACTTCAACTAATTAATGATTAGAAAAGAATTTATAGCAAAATATGAACTTTTTAACTGACGATGAAATTATGAATTAATATCGAGACGCAGCACTTGTAAGAACACTGTACTGAACAAAGTGCTTGGTAAAAAGTCAGTCAGTTGTGATTACTCACTCAGATTACAAGAAGATCTGCTTACTAATGTTGGAGTTGTGCTGTACGGTGTCTGGAACATTCCGCGGAGTGCGGACGAAGACTCGAACTCAGCACCGGCGATGTTCAGTGAAGATACCACGTCAATCTCGCTCGTCGACGTCCCTCGATGGGTACCATAACTGAAGAAACCATGTAAATCCCTCGTTGGAAGTGAGGTTTAATGTAGCAGGATCTCGTACCACTTTTGCCAAGATTTCCGTTGTTCTTGGAAGTAATGTCGGAACACGGAAAGTTCAATTGGCACTATTGAATTCATAAATATTGTGGATATTAATATTACACACCGTCGTAATGCACAATTCTATTTTTATACTGATTTTACGGCGTTAAATTAACATTCACAGTCCATGCTGCAGAAAACACAGTTTTTATATACACAGTTCATAAGCACTTGAAAACGTGATCTATCACAGTTTCTATCACAGTCTCTGAACAAATATTATTGAAACATGTCCTTAATGTTCACTGGATTTCTCACCGTAGTGATCGAAAGATCGAGAAAGTGCACAATTAAAATAGTTAATCTTTGCCCTGTTCTGGGACGAATATCGAGTAAAGACAGTCTCACACAGTTCACTGTAAGGGAAATATGTCTTAGAAGTAGTTTTAAATTAAGATTTCAGTTTACCACACGCAATGATTTATGATATTAGCACAGTTTAGAACTATGTGGAACTTGCACAGTTCACGGTGTCGTATTTTAGTCAGTGAAATATGAGATACTTCTATTCTTACTTCCTATTATAGCTTCACCTTTATAAAAAATTTGTAAGTATTCTATCACCTTGAAAAATGTCTAGAATCTTACAGTCGTCGCAGCGCGGCAGAAACTTTACGTACGGTACGACGTCCTTTTACTATTACAACAGCGTTTGAGTACGGCCACTATTATATCCTCGCGAATCGCGACGGAGCATACTTTCTACACACACTGTGCACACATGACTCTGTACACGGGACTGCACTGGCTATGGCCTTGGCCGAGTGGCCTATATATACACGTCAGGCGGGCGGCGCTTAGAATCAGGTGATAAGGGGCGAGTATTTCTCCCAAGCTTTAAATTGTCATATCTCAGAAACCACTGGACGGATTATTGATTTCAAATTTGCAGGGTTTTAACTTCCAGAACATTAGCTATAATTCAGTGTTAAAAAGTTCGTAAAAATACAATCGAGAAACTTCGGTAGTGGAAGTAAGCTGCAAGCGGCGGTGACGTCACTTGACCTTGCTTGACTTGCTTTCTCGCTCGTGGAGTGCAGTAGGTACGAGAACATTATCTCACACAGCTGTTCACGTATCAGAACTGAATTGTATGCTAGAAAATAAAATTTGTAATTTATATGTGCCAGAGCCAATGCCTTCCTGGTACAGTATCCTCATGAAAAGAATTCAACTCCTTTATCACTCCACCCCCGCCCGTTAAGTTGGTTTCCCCCACCCAAAATTCGTGTTTATTTTTAAAGGAGATTCCAAAATTTCTATTTCCACATCCGTAACCTTCAGTTTTGAGATATAAGTTTCTCCAGTAAAGGTATTCCATTTTTTTTACTTTCTTTCACACTTCCCACTCAAGTGAATTTTCCAAAAACAAACAGTACTCCTTTCTTTAAAGTTGTTGTTGCTAGGGGCTTTACGTCGCTCCGACACAGATAGGTCTTATGGCGACGATGGGATAGGAAAGGCCTAGGAGTTGGAAGGAAGCGGCCGTGGCCTTAATTAAGGTACAGCCCCAGCATTTGCCTGGCGTGAAAATGGGAAACCACGGAAAACCATCTTCAGGGCTGCCGATAGTGGGATTCGAACCTACTATCTCCCGGATGCAAGCTCACAGCCGCGCGCCTCAACGCGCACGGCCAACTCGCCCGGTCCTTTCTTTAAAAGAGCTTCCAAATACCAATTATCACTTCTGTAAAATCTTCAGTTTTTGAGATATATGTATCCTCGTAAAAGGAACTCATCTCCATTTTCATCCCCTCTATACCAATTTGATTATCCCACCCCCACCGCGCAAATGCGTGTTTCCTTATTTTTAAAGTATATTCCAAATACCAGTTTTCACGTTTTTAATTTTTTTAGATTTTAGATTTTTTTGGTATATATTCTCATACAAATAATTCAACTGATTTTTCACTCCTTTCACACACCCCCGTTAAGGGTCTTTTCCGTAAACCAAAGAATAGATTTTTCCTCATTTTTAAAGGAGATTCCGAATACAAATTTTCACGTCTGCAACATGTTACGTTCTTGAGATATACCGTACTGTAGATACGCTAATTTTAAAAATTCACCCTCTTTTTCAGTTCCCCTTAATCGGATATTCCGAAAACAATATTTATGTTTGTTTACATTTACAGGAAATTCCAAATACCAGTTTTCAAATCTGTAACATGTTACGTTTCTGCGATAATTTGCAGATACCGTCTTTTTAAAAATATACCCCGTTTGTCACTCCTGTTCACCCCCTATTCATCCGATTATCCAAAAACACAAAAATACGTGTTTCTTTATATTCAAAGGAGATTTCAAATTTCAATTTTTATGTCTGTAACATCTTCAGTTTTTGAGATGTCTCCTCATAAAAGGTGTTCAACCACTTTTCCCCCATATTCACCCTCCTTAATGAGATTTTCCGAAAACAAAAAATACGTGTTTCTTTATATTTAAAGGAGATTCCAAACGCCAAATTTTACATCTGTAAACTTTTAAGTTTTTGAGATATAGATATCCTCATTTTTATAATTAACCCCACTTTTCACCCCCTTAGCGACGGTATATCCAAAAATCCTCCCTTAGCGAGCACCTACATGTTAATATGAATGTATCCCCAAAATTTCATTTCTTTATGTTCAGTAGTTTCGGCTCGGCGATGATGAATCAGTCAGTCAGTCAGTCAGTCAGTCAGGACAAGTTATTTTACATATATAGATTTTGTGAAAGTACATTAAAGGACAATGTACGGAAACATTTTTTTACTGGCTGTACGAATATTTTTTGCAGTGTACTCACGACGTAGAAACGAGAGAGACTGCTCGACCGTGCCCCTGACCTAGAGTTGCCAGTAGAGGAGCGGCTATATCGTCACTGCTTGGAACTGTCAAATGCGAAATAAAAATAGCTCCCAGCTGGCTGTTCGCTTAGGTCATTGTTACTGATATTTCCACCGCTGACTGAAAGTTTTTGAACCATTTCTGTTAGGTCGTATTACAGATCAGTCCTTGGGCTGTGCATATCCGCAAGTGATCACAAATGTTATGCTAGTTGTAATTCCCATTAGCCAGGTGTGACCTCCAAGCATCGTGGTCTTTTGTTTTAAATTTGTTTTCTGCGTACGTTTTTAATATCTTAACATTATCACGTTTCTTTTAATGAATGCACTATAATAATAATTTCGTGTGGCTATTTCTAGCCGAGTGCAGCCCTTGTAAGGCAGACCCTCCGGTGAGGGTGGGCGGCATCTGCCATGTGTAGGTAACTGCGTGTTATTGTGGTGAAGGATAGTGTTATGTGTGGTGTGTGAGTTGCAGGGATGTTGGGGACAGCACAAACATCCAGCCCCCGGGCCATTGGAATTAACCAATGGAGGTTAAAATCCCCGACCCGGCCGGGAATCGAACCCGGGACCCTCTGAACCGAAGGCCAATACGCTGACCATTCAGCCAACGAGTCGGACAATGAATGCACGGGGGATGTTTGAAATGAAAAATTAATGTCTCTATGATTCAGATTCCACGTGGAACCGTAGGTACTGTGACTATGATCTTGATGTGAAAAATCTCGTGAAACTACAAATTTGCTTGCTTTGCTCCCTTTTAGTAGTATGCCTACTTACGTCATCCATTTTCCAGTCTCTTTATTTTTCTGAAGTTTAATAGAGTAGCAATTAATTTCGAAATGTTTATAAACATGGTAAGAGTTAAACCATTGATAGTTGGGCGTACTCATAGTTACGCGAATGGTTAAAAATCTTCTGAGGATTATGAGAAGTACCAACTAACCGCGCTACAAGTGACACATGAAAGAGATGGATGCCCACTTCCCTTTTCTCCGTAGACTCTTATGTGTTATCCGAAGTAATAATATGAAATCTGCATACTTAATAATACACAGCGTGTAAGGACAGTTGTTAATGAAGATTGAAAATTACCGATACTCCCCTCCTTAAGTGTATTTCGTTAGATGATGTTCTCTTATTTATTGATCTCTACCATACTTTGTATATTTAAAATTATTTTTCTCTCGGTATCTGTTGCATAGTATCAGTTCTAACAGATATCATCCGCCCAGAGACGGTTTTACTTCATTCTCAGATTTTATTTTCTTGTGTAACAATGTATACTGGTACTTCGTACGACATTTTCTGTGTATAATCATTTTACAAGTCGTACTGAAGTTGAATTGAAGTTGTGTGATATTTCTAATGCCCACCGTCCTGTTTGTGGGTGAGTTCCGCTGCAGGCAGGAATAGAACATCGGCTTAGGACCGAGATCAGATCTTCAGACAGACATACTTCGTAGGGGCGTGAACTAAGATTTCATGACGGATACCAGCAAGTTATGCGCTACTTAATTTCTATTTGAGGACCATTTTACAGTCTTCAGAAACCTGTATGTTTAGTGTTGGTTTAATTCTTCTGCCTGAAGATTTATCTCTCTGAGAATAATATTTGTAGTAATCGTTGTTCTCGATTATTTAACATCTGACAAGCTGTGTTCATCATAGTAATAAATAAATAAATAAATTAAATAAATAAATAAATAAATAAAATTTTGAGGAAAAGTTTAGGAGATAGAGCTGGAGGAGCTAGAAGAATGTGACTCTATCAAAACAAACATCCAGTCCCCGGGCCCGAAACGTGGCTTAAGTCGGAAACTGAACCCGGAACTCTCTGAACCGAAGGCCGTTACAATGAGCGTTCAGCCAAGGAGTCAGATTATATTGTAATGATCGGATAATTTAGAAAAATAAAGTCATTGATAGTTTGAAGCAAAAAGTCTAATAAATTACTGACCGAGTTCGCCATGCAGTTAGAGTCGCGTAGCTCTGAGCTTGTATTCGGGAGATGGTAGGTTCGAAACGCACCGTCGGCAGCCCTGCAGACTGTTTTCCGTGGTTTCCCATCTTCACATTTGGCTATACCTTAATTACGGCCACGGCTACTACCTTCCCAATCCTAGCCCTTTCTCATCCTTGTGCCGCCGAAAACTTTCGATGTGTTAATGCAACGTTAAACCACTAGCAAATAAAATAAAATATATGTGCATAAACTAAATTTTAATTTCTTGTTGTTTGTATGTGTGGCGGTGCATTTGCTCTTTTTTTTTTTTTTTTTTGGCTAACTGCTTTACGTCGCACCGACACATATAGGCCTTATGGCGGCGATGGGATAGGAAGGCTTAGGAATGGGAAGTAAGCAGCCATGGCCTTAATTAAGGTGCAGCCGCAGCATTTGCCTGGTGTGAACATGGGAAACCACGAAAACCATCTTCAGGGCTGCCGACTGTGGGGTTCGAACCCACTATCTCCCGGATGCAAGCTCACAGCTGCGCCCCACTAACCGCACGGCCAACTCGCTCGGTCAGTTGCTCTTGGAATAGTGTGTTTGTAGATGCATAGTTAATTTAAACGCTTTACATAGATATTATAAGAAAGTTTTCTTTAACATTTGCAGCTAATGTAGAGCGTTTGGACCTTAAAATGCAGTTCAGCATATATGGAGCGCGCCTTTGCTAAATCGCGCTCGAGTGTAGTTCAACAGTATGTCACAGTTACACATTTTTCGTTTAACATTTAAAGTTCACTCAAAAATGAATATGCAAAAGATGGTAAATTAAATAAAAATTACCGCAATCACTGCCGTTACTCTCAGATAGCGGACGTACACCTTCTACGATTTCTCCTAGGCCTGTTGTTCCCGCTTTGGATGAACTGGCTTTGGGAAATAAAGTTGAGGATGATGGTGTCTTATTTATTAAAAACTGTTCATCGTCGTGGTCCTGCAATTGGTGTGTTTTACAAAACTTTCTTTTCACGTGGTTCACGTAATTTGCCCAGTTGTCCGCCGTAATATTCTTACAAGCAGCGGTTATTAAATTTTACATAATTTTTTTCTTGAATGATAGGGTACGTTATGAAATCGGATGTAGTTCTTCACCTGGGCCCACACCGTCTCATAGGGGGTTTAACTTGCAGTGATAAAGCGGGAGGCGGAGATCTGCCGACCTGCAGCATTTGTCATTTTATCTATGTACTCCCTACTAATCATACAGGCAGAGGCGGATCCACGAATTCCAAAAGGGAGGGGCTAACTTAAAAATAAATACTATACAACAAAGCGAAAACAGGTAATTGGGACATTTTACTTGCGTACCTTAGTGATGAAATTGCCCACGTTTATTTTAAGGAAATTGTTAGAGTATAGTAAACGTTAGTTAAGGTAATTTATTGATATTTATATCACCACAGAATTTTCGAAAAATAATGTTTAAACTTTAAAGTACTACATCAATTTTACTATGTAGGCTACAATTACGTATTGGCAGTTCACATCAGTCAACATTTGACCAGTTAGAAATAACCAGCCTTCGTTGATTTGACTCAAAAGATCAACATGTTTGCTAGTGCAAGGCCACATTAAGCCGGTTCTCTCCCATTGTACTTGTAGGTTTGTAGCTTACCTAGGGCCGAGAAACTTCTCTGTGTAGTGGCAGGGTGGCAAATATTTGTAGCAATAATCTAAATTGGGAAAGAAGTCTTCGTTACATAGAGTTAATAACGCAAATTTTTCTATTTCCTTCTGGACGAGACGTTGTGCAGTTATCTCTCCTGTCCGTGCGGTTAGGGCGTGCAGCTGTGAGCTCGCATCCGGGAGATAGTGAGTTTGAATCCCACTGTCGGCAGCCCTGAAGATGGTTTTCCGTGCTTTCCCATTTTCACACCAGGCAAATGCTAGGGCTTTACCTTAATTAAGGCCACAGCTGCTTCCTTCCCATTCCTAGGCCTCCCCCGTCCCATCGTCGCCACAAGACCGGTTTGTGTCGGTGCGACGTAAAGAAAAATTGCAAACGTTATCTCTCCATTGTGATATTTCTGTTCTTAATTCAGCACTTGTTGCTGTGCAATCTGCTTCATACGTCTCTGCTGCCTTAAACACTTTCGTCTACTGAAAACATAGAACAATTATTGGGAATAACCTCTTCTTATGTGGCCACTTTGTTCACTTTACCACAAAGTCTTATTAAGGGGTCGACTAAAGGCAAAAGTAACCTACTACCTTCCTGAAGTATTCCTCACAATCAGGATTCTTAGTTGACACATTCGTTGTTTGAGTTTGCCTGCCTCGGATTTCTTCACCCATTGAAGCAGCCATGCAATAAAAATGCCTTTACACTTCTCATCGATATTCTTTCTAATATGTTCAACCTTACTATTACGGTGCCAGTGTAAGGTAATGTAAGGCAATCTACCCAACGAGTGAGACAAAATGCTTTTTATTTGGTCTTATTTGACTCTGTGTTCACTAATAACACTCTTTGAAGAGCAGACATGCTTTTCGCAGAAACAGGGACAAACGTTGTCACTGATGAGATAATCCCTAACATATTATTAATTCGCCTAATATCACAGCTTTTTATAATACACAAGTTGATGTCTGAAGCAGTGTGTATAAAATACCAGAGGTTGCTCATTTAAAATCAGCGCTTGGGTTCCAATAAATTTCCCTGACGTACTTGATCCGACGTCAAACCCCTGAGCCCGAAAATCTTGAAAATGTAATCAAATTTTTAAACTTTTAACTTCTAATTGTAACTGGGGGGAGGGGGTGGATAAAGCCCCTATTTACCTCTCCCTGGTTCCGCTTCTGCTTACAGGGCCCTATGGTGAGAATTGATGTGCAACAACTCCCACTTCAGCATTCCGTTCTCAAAACAGGTTTTTTTTTACCTAGCCATTGTACGAAATCATCTGTTTGCCAAGAAGCCGGCGGCAAAGAGTCCCACTTAGGCCTACGGGAATGATAAGTGGCATTATCTGTAATGATCATGATACCTTCAGGAATGGTGGTGGTTATGGTAATGTATATTGTTTTAAGAGGAAGTGCAACTGGGCAGCCATCCTCTATTCATACTAATCAGACGGGAAAACGAAGAGGCCCGACACTTTGAAAAATGAAGTTATCGGTAAATGAAAGGGAAGGGTCTCGAAGGCCATGAAAATGAAAGAATCCCTAGGTCTCGGAATCCTACTACCTTGGGATCGAAAAAAAGCAAGAGTTGACAAAGGGAGGCCGGATAGGGAAGGTGAAAGCTAAGAGCCTGACACAAGTAAGTGGAAGCAATGCCAGACTCAGCTAGGGAAACCGTGGTCGCCAACCCGTGCTCCAAAGTACAGAGCCCCTAGTCCCCCTTTCAGTCGCCTCGTTCGACTCTCAGGAATGCCATAGTTGTATTCTTTTTTTTTCTATTTTGTTCGTCGCACCGACACAGATAGGTCTTTGGCAACGATGGGATAGGAAAGGCCTAGGAATGAGAAGGAAGCGGCTGTGGCCTTAATTAAGGTACAGTCCCAGCATTTTGCTTGGTGTGAAAATGGGAAACCACGGAAAACCATCCTTAGGGCTGCCGACAGTGGGGTTCGAACCCACTATCTCCCGATTACTGGATACTTGCCGCACTTAAGCGACTGCAGCTATCGAGCTCGGTATAGTTGTATTCTGCCGCACCTACACACAGGGGGAAAGACCTTTAGAAGTGCTTGGTAACTGTTCCGCAAACCACTTCTCATAAATTTCTCCGGTTATTTCCTCGTGGGCGTCTCCCGTGGTTTTTATAGCATAAACGTGCTAGTTGAGCATTTGGAACAAAACCATATTCATTACCCGCGTGAACTAACGCGAATTGCGGTCTTCACTCCTTCGATAGCGGTCTGCCGTGCACTTTTCACCGTCGTATCCTTCCATTTTTGCCACTGTCTGCCCAACAATTACCCAGAATTCGTCTGTGTAAATTATGTATTTATTTTATGCCCTTAAACCTGTTATGTCCCGTAGGTATCTGTGCCTCCAATTAATAATTTCGTCGGTTTCGACGAAAGCTTGCTATATTACCCCTTTATTAAGCCTATATCATGTAATAAGTAATACAACATACTTTTGGAAAATTGTGGCAAAGAATCGTTTCCACTTATCCGAGTCAAATTCACGTACAATTTCGGTGGTATGCTTGCAAAATGCAAATAAGAGAGTATACAACCCGACGCACTCCACTTTGCACAATATCATCATTTTTAATTTTTAATTTCCCTTGCATTTTTCTGCCGTCGTACCATTTTTTGCTTTTTCTTGTCGGGAGTTCATGAAGTGCATTCATTCCTTATACAATAGATTTTTCTTTCGGAACAACCTGTAGCTCTAGCCGTTTCTCTGACTGCGCTACTAACATTACTTATCTTTAAAATATCACCCAGTCCACTCGTTATAATAATACTGCGTTCTTTTTTGCTAGTTGCTTTACGTCGCACCGACACAGATAGGTCTTATGGCGACGATAGGAGAGGAAAGGCCGAGGAGTTCGAAGGAAGCGGCCGGTGACCTTAATTAAGGTACAGCCCCAGCGTTTGCCTGGTGTGAAAATGGGAAACCACGGCAAACCATCTTCAGGGCTGCCGACAGTGGGATTCGAACCCACTATCTCCCGGATGCAAGTTCACAGCTGCGTGCCCCTGACCGCACGGCCAGCTCGCCCGGTAATACTGCGTTCTTTCCCCCTGATTTTCACCTAGATGTTAGGCCCCTTTAAACAACAAGCGTCATCATCATTTCCCCCTAATTTTACTTATAGAACTGCCCTTCTTAATTTTAGGATCCATTGTACACTTCTGCATTTGTTCTTTGAACTAAGAACTCCCACGTACGTGCACGAACTCACAAACTACACAGACATAGTCGACTTGTGCTCATGAACTGTAAATTTATCACGGATTTTTATTTTGATGATGATGATGATGATGATGATGCTTGTTGTTTTAAGGGGCCTAACATCGAAGGCCATCGGCCCCGATTTTTATTTTATCAGTATTATACTACAGATAAAATTAACACAGCATTGCATGCGACTGTCTTAAGATTTAAATGCGTGCTGTTTGTGAGATTTCTACTGGCAGTTCAGCCAACCGCGCCACGCGAGAAACCACAACTAAGGAGACTCTCTTCTTGTCATAAATTAAGAACAAAGCAAGATAAGAATTTTGGGTTTGTTTTAAAAATAATTTCCGTATCCGATGACCATTGGCCTCACTTTGACCCACCACCTCCCTTCCCTCA
Source organism: Anabrus simplex (assembly GCF_040414725.1). Lineage (NCBI taxonomy): Eukaryota > Metazoa > Arthropoda > Insecta > Orthoptera > Tettigoniidae > Anabrus > Anabrus simplex. The sequence continues at coordinate 775,360,835 of NC_090266.1, forward strand.
TGTAAGGTCAGTAGCAAAGACGTTGGCCAGCGACTGACTGTTCGTGCTCGCACGTACACATTCCTGAACGTGACTTAAAAGGAAAGACACATACTGCATGTTCTTATCATTCAGATGTTAAAATCAAATATATATACGTTGTGCTGAAATATTTCTTTACCAGAAATGAAAAATTACAAATATAGTAATGGCATGATAAGTTCCACGCAATGATTTTGCATTTGGCGAAAATTTCCATTATATTAACATTTTCACGCTTATTTATTTATTTCGTGTCAGAGTGTTGAAAAAACTTAAAATATAAATAAGGTATTATATACAGACAAAACAAAGTACATTTTATGTCACAAAACATGTTTCACACAATGTCTTCCCAGAAATGGGCAACAGAAATTCCCTTTTCAGTGGCTTGGAATCAAGTCTTGAAGTGTACAACGAACAGGGCAGGACTGACAGTCATACAGGTGTTGGGTAGTTTGTTGCTCCCCGCAATCGCAGAAGTCTGACTGATCTTTCAGATAACCCCATTTTTTTAGGTTATCCTTAGATTTACCTACTCCACTCCTCATACGATGCAGTGCCTTCCAGGTTGTCCATTCCAAATGATGACCAGGGGATGGAGATACAGAAGGCACCATCCAATCAGAAAGATGCATTTTTGCTCGCCACATATCACAACGTGCTGTTCTTGTTGGTTTATCCAGAGCCTTGGAGATATTGAGGAAACTTTTCCTGGACTTCAGTCTTCTGGGTGGAGGTCGATGTCCAAATAACGGGTGGTTGCTTGTGAGATTCACCTTCGACCTCTCTTGCCTTGCAAAAACTTCTCGCCGAATGTCTGGAGGAGAAATATCAGCCAAGCAGTAGAGCTTATTTCATTTTTAATGTTATTTGCTTTACGTCCCACTACCTTTTTAAGGTTTTCGGAGACGCCGAGGTGCCGGAATTTAGTCCAGCAGGAGTTCTTTTACGTGTCAGTAAATCTACCGACACGAGGATAGCGTATTTGAACACCTTCAAATACCACCGGACTGAGCCAGGATCGAACCTGCCAAGTTGGGGTCAGAAGGCCAGCGCCTCAACCGTCTGACCCACTCAGCCCGGCATTTCATTTTTAATATTAGAATATATTATTTAACGGCATCAGACGCGACTTCAGTTGTGTGCATAACTGTATATTCACCTATTATAACACATAACATTCAAATTTACGCACATTTCGTAAACCCGCCACATTAGTGGACGGAAAGAAAGGGGTGAATTATCCCATTACTGCTGTACTGCGTTTTAAAGTTCGAACGCTCTTGTAGAACAGTTTCTTACTTCTGTCCGGCTCCATGGCTAAATTGTTACCGTGCTGGCCTTTGGTCACAGGGGTCCCGGGTTCGATTCCCGGCAGGGTCGAGAGTTTTAAACATCGTTGGTTAATTCCGCTGGGACGGGGGCTGGGTGTAAGCGTCGCCTTCATCATCATTTCATCCTCATCACGGCGCACAGGTCGCCTACGGGGAGTCAAATTATAACCTGCATCTGGCGAACCGAACGTGTCCTTGGACACTCCCGGCACTAGAAGCCATACGCCATTTCATTTCTTACTTCTGTTCGTTCTGTAATAGTGTTCATATTTCCGTCTATAATCTCTGTAGTTACTGTTTATGATACATGCCACTGATCACATATCCGTAGCACATCCATATTTACTGTCCGCCGTCGTGATCTTGAGTTGAGCATAGTAGCTTCCCGCCTTGTTGGTTCGATTTCTATGTCCGGTTTTAGCCTTTTCGTATCCCGTCGTCGCCATATGACGTATCTGTGTCGGTGCGACGTTAAACAAATAGTAAAAAATAAAGTCCTGGTTTTGCGAAGAAAATGACTTATTCGAGGGACAGGAACAGGATGCAGTCAGCCTCAGGGAGCACATTTCAGTTAGAAAAGTGGGTTAAAGTCACTTCTAGGATTTCAGTTTCTAGAATAATAATAATAATAATAATAATAATAATAATAATGCCTTTACGTACCACTAACTACCATTTTGCGGTTTTCGGAGACGCCGAGGTGCCGGAATTCAGTCCCACAGAAGTTATTTTACGTGCCAGTAAATCTACCGGCACGAGACTGACGTATTTGAACACTTTCAAATACCACCTGGACTGAGCCCGGATCGAACCTGCCAGGTTGGGGTCAAAAGGTCAGCGTCTCAGCCGTGTGAACCACTCAGCCCGGATCAGTTTCTATAAAATGCCGGGGTGATGCGTAACATATCGGCCGTTACCTTTTCCTTCCGAAGCCTAGCTCCAATTAATTTCACATACTACATCGACACATGTTATCCGACTTGACTACACAAAATGCGGTCAACTGAAAATTTCTAAGTATCAGAGTACAAGAGCTGTGGAGATGAAGGACCACACTATGGTAGAGCTTTCTCTGCTAGCTAATACTCAAATATGAATCTACACTTCACTAGTTAAATGGTGCAAGTCTATTATTTTGGAACGTCGTTAAATAACATTCGCTACTAATGGTACAAAACGCTGCTAGTCATTGTCCTAACCTAAGAGAACCACGCAAGTTTATTAGCAAAGTGTGTACTGGAAAAAATGGATATTAGAGGGTAAGGTAAGGAATATTAAGAAGGACCATAGCATGAGATAAGGCATACCGTACAAGGTTTGACGCTGATTCTTCTGTGCAAGTGTCCGTACGAATTTTGTGTCGGGATGTATTAATCACATACACTGAAGTACAAACCCGTCATGTGTTGCAGCTGTAATAATCTTCCCTTCTTATTTAACTACTATTTAACTGAAGTGTGCATTACTACTTTTATTTTCTCTCACTCGTTCTAAATGAAAATGAAATGGCGTATGGCTTTTAGTGCCGGGAGTGTCCGAGAACAAGTTCGGCTCGCCAGGTGCAGGTCTTTCGATTTGACGCTCGTAGGCGACCTGCGCGTCGTGATGAGGATGAAATGATGATGAAGACAACACATACACCCAGCCCCTATGCCAGCGAAATTAACCCTCTGCCGGGAATCGAACGCGGAACCCCTGTGGCCAAAAGCCAGCACGCTAACCGTTTAGCCATGAAGCCGGACACTCGTTCTAAATCCCGAGACGGTACTTTATTTTAATTTATTTTGCACCTTTCTGTACATTGATCGAATTCTGACACATACGGTATTTAAAACTAACCCCATGGCACTACAGCCCTTGAAGGGCCTTAGCCTACCAACCGACCGATGCTCAGCCCGAAGGCCTGCAGATTACGAGGTGTCGTGTGGTCAGCACGTCTAATCCTCTCGGCCGTTATTCTTGGCTTTCTAGAAGGGGGCCGCTATCTCACGGTTCGATAGCTCCTAAATTCTAATCACGTAGGCTGAGTGGACCTCGAACTAGCTCTCAGATCCGGGTAAAAATCCCTGACCTGGCCGGGAATCGAACCCGGGGCTTCCGGGTAAGAGGCAGGCACGCTACCCCTACACCACGGGGCCGGCAGAGACGGTATTTAGGGGTAATTAAATTAAATTAAATTGATCTGTTTCATGATCAGATAATTTGAAATCTATACCTAGGCCTTGTGATACGTCATTGCATTTATGCACTGAAGGTTTTTGGGCAAACACAATCGAAGTAAGAATTTTAAGCGCAATTAAGGTCGGACAAGTGTATTCTGTTCATTCTTTGATAAGTGCTAAATATAATCGACTGCAATGAATAAAATGTAAGCTGCTTCAAGGAAAGACTCCAATATCCTGTGAATTTTGTGCAAATTTCCGTGTGATTGTGATTGACAATTGGAAGCTATTAGTAAGTCATTGCACTGCCCAAGCAACTATAGATCATAGTATAGAGTTACCTGTGAATTTGTATGCGACTTCCTTTTAATTACTATGCTACACTGCTCGAAATGCAATATTCTGTATTAAACATTTTGAAAATGTTTAGTGATTCCATTGTAATGTTACGCTCCATGTAACCAAATAATATTTTTAAGTTATTTTCTGTACATTTCATATGAAAATCTGTGCAATTGCTTTGAATTGTGTTACACTTCTCGTAAGTAATTTTAATTGTCATGTTTTTTGTTATTTTAAAGTATTCTAATTGTACTTTCCTTATCGCGAATTTTTTTTGGATGTTCGGTAGTTCCTTGTAATGTTCTGTTTTGTTATAATTATTTACTGACCGGGTGAGTTGGCCGTACGGTTAGGAGCGCGCGGCTGTGAGCTTGCATCCGGGAGATAGTGAGTTCGAATCCCACTGTCGGCAGCCCTGAAGATTGTTTTCCGTGGTTTCCCATTTTCACTTCAGGCAAATGCTGGGGCTGTACCTTAATTAAGGCCACGGCCGCTTCCTTCCCATTCCTAGGCCTTTCCTGTCCCATCGTCGCCATAAGACCTATCTGTGTCGGTGCGACGTAAAGCAACTAGCAAAATATCATTTACTGTATTTTTGATGTTGTTTTGTTAAATTAATGTGGCTTCTTCTTAATGGGATGGATTGGTCAGCAGCTATACTCGAATAGGCGTCTATAGTATGGAACAAACAATTCAGTGTAGTGGTATGCAAGGGAAACCATTCTCTTGGCAGTTAAGTTGCATTATGTCCTAAAATGTGGAAGTGCCCTGTTCTCACTCGTATAGCAAATATTCACTACAAAGTCCTGTTGGTGTTGTTTACGATCCAACAATTAGACGGCAGCAAAAGGAGCGTGTTCCTTGCGGAGACGGATCCAAATCGTCACGTCAGTTCTTGGCTTCAGCCACTAAAAGGACATGAGCATTCTTTTTATTAGCAGGCCAACTCGCTAAGTGCAGCATATGCACGTGCTGCAATAGCCTATTCTGCTTTGTTTGGTTTATTTTGTTCAAAATTTTCACCACTGCCGGCACTCATAGTCTACTAAACTAGAGAGAGTTAGCTCCTCCAACTTCGTCTTGGCGTTTCGCCACATTTTCTCGCGCTCCAGGTTAGCAATTCAGCTGCGAATAAATACTCCTTTGCACTCTCTTTCTCTCCCTCCTTAATTTCAAAGCATTGTTTCACCTAATAGTTTCTTTACATTTATGTTAATTATTGGCTGATAGCATAATTTATTAAGGGGTATTTCTGCGGTGACAGAATATTTAATGGGGAGTTTGGCCTAGCAATATTTTTATAGTCCTTTCCTATTCTCGTAGCATTCGTCAAGCAGGGTTGGTGACATTGGCAGTAAATTAGACTTCCCCTAATGAAGATCTCGTAGAGAGAACTACATCATGAGTTCCTGTAAGTTATATTTTTCAGTTGTAAATAATTTATATTTAAAGTTTACCAGTTTCTCGTTTAGGCTTATATTATGGGAAACGCAAAACTGGTAAATTGTTTGACCTTGTAAATATCGAGGTTGCGAGCCGTTACGTAACGGGAAAGGTCATCGTTTAATTTGTTTTAACTGTAAACATTTTCAAAATGGAAGCGAGGCAGAATAGGGTATTAATGTAAAACGAAAAACTAATAATTTTCCAGTGTACAGCTATTTCTCTGTCGTTGAGTTTTGCGTTCATAAAACGCGAGAATTAACTCGAGAAAACGGCGATAGCGAGTTTCAGCGGTCTGTTTTAAATCCGCAGCTGCTCTCTACAACTCTACCATTAAGCTTATCGAGACCGCGGGCGTCTGTTGATCATGTACTAAAATGTCCGTAAATTCAAATTAGTATTTTTTTTTTTTTCATAGAATTTGGTACTAATACAAGTATTGTCGGTTCCACCTCATTTTCCTTCGTATGTTTAAGCCTGGATATTAAAGCATAGAATTCACGCCTGTCCAGTGATAAATTCTGCTCCGACTAACAGCGAAATCTTGACTGGATCTAGGCAGCATTCCTTTGATCAATTCTCTAACATCTAGTGTTCATGTATCGGACCGAATTAATTCATCAGACTCTCTTAAAATGACCCATTCACCACGAAATAACAACTGTTTCTAAAAGAATGTCTAATAAAGCCGTACGCTTTATCGATGTTAAATTCATAATTACCCCACTGTCAGCAGCCCTGAAGAGAATTTTCCGTGGTTTCCCATTTTCACACCAGGCAAATGCTGGGGCTGTACCTTAATTAAGGCCACGGCCGCTTCCTTCCCATTCCTAGGCCTTTCCTATCCCATCGTCGCCATAAGACATATCTATGTCGGTGCGACGTAAAGCAAATAGCAACAAAAAAAATCATAACTTTTTCCTTTGCCACACAATGCAAAATCAGTACTCATTCAGATTAGTGTGTGGCGTAGACTATGTTATAAAATATTTTTTCCAGCAGTTCTTTTATGTACCAGTAAATCTACAGACTTGATGCTGGCATATTTGAACACCTTCAAATACCATCCAACTGAGCTGGGATCGAACTCGTCATCGTGGGCTCAGAAGACCAGCTTTTCTACCGACTAACTCAGCGCAGCAAGAGTAGTATGACGACCTCTCCTGGTTTATCTCGTCCATGGATACCTCGCAGTGTTACTAATCTACGGTGCTCAGTTTGTAGCTATTTTTAAAATATATAATTTGCTTTGCGTCGCACCGACACATATAGGCCTACTGTATGTCTTAAGGCGACGATGGGATTGGATAGAGTTAGCAGTAAGAAGGAAGTGACCGTGGCCTTAATTGAAGTACAGCCAGCATTTGCTTGGTGTGAAAATGGAAAAAGATAATGGAAAACTATCTTCAGGGCTGCAGACAGTCGGGTTCGAGCCCACTGTCTCCCGAATGCTAGCTGACAGTTACGTGACCCAAACCGCTCAGCCACTCACTCTGCTTTAGCTTTCATTCGTCCTGTGTTGTCAGACTGAAACACATTTCTACTCATTATTGTCCATTCTTGTGAAGTGAATGTCCTGTGACGTGTGGTTTTGGCACTCTAGTTAATTTTTCCCTTGTCGAAAAGGTGCATCGCCGCCTCCAGACAGATATAGCATCAAAGTACTATGTCTGTTTCGTTCGCGAAGTGTTGATGGCTTCAGTGGAATCTAATTATATCGTGTGTGTATGTGTTTATAGATTCATAAATGACAAAAGTTCACTGTGTATCCAGCTGTTTGTTTATAGTATTAGTATTAGGTTACTTGTTTTTCTGAAAGACAGGGCTGCGATTTTACTTTTAAAAGTCAAGACTACGCTAGAGACAATAAAGCTACAGAATATTTTTCATGGGATTTCATAAATAAGACTTATATCACCAAACTGGTTTAAAATTGCTTACTTTTGCAATTCAGTTAATTCCATTGCGATTAATGTGCTCAGATGTTCCGTCTCTTGAGGGTAACACGAAAGCTTTGCAAGGAGAGCTGCAGCGGTTGCACGCATTGACTGTTACAGCGTCACACGGGGTCTGCATCGACCGGAGATCCAAGGTTCTAATTCCAGTTCAGGCAGAGGCCATTGTGTGTGTACTTTTTCCGGGATTTTTTAATGTTCGCCAAGGAAATGCGAAAACTATAACTAGCGTGTTTCACGATTCATTTATCTACTGGAACCGCAAATTAATTCAATTGATGTTTCAAAACTAATTAATGCCGAAAAGCTTTCGCACTACATGGTGCTCATGGCCATATTGTCCCTTGCCAGTAGTACATTATCTGAAAAGTCCCCTTAAATAGAAAGTGATAAGTAATGTTGCAGTTCAAGGTGACACTTGTTTTATGGATGTAAGGCATAGGATCTCCAATTACACGAGAAAACCGGAGCACAGAGCTGCGACTTCCCCTTGTAATGATTTCGCATGTCATGGCAGCATTCGAGCTAACATGATTGACCGAACAAGTTGGCCGTGCAGTTAGAGTCGCGCAGCTGTGAGCTTGTATTCGGGAGATAGTGGGTTCGAACCCTACTGTCGACAGCCCTGAAAATGGTTTTGCGTGGTTTCCCATTTTCACACCAGGCAAATGCTGGGGCTGTACTTTAATTAAGGCCACGGCCACTTCCGTCCCACGCATAGCCCCTTCCTGTACCGTCGTCGCCATAAGACCTATCTGTGTCGGTGCGACGTAAACAACTTGTAAATTGTAATATAATAAAACTAGCATGGTTGGAATTTCAAAACGGGCAGAAGGGGACGTACGGTATTTGAAGTCTTTTGATGTTTTTCGGGTTATCAGTTCATAGACTGGTTTCTTGCGGCCCTCCACCCTCTTCTCCATGTCACCCTGTCCTGTCCTCTTCGTTGGATCCTACATGTACTCTAATCTTAGTCACAATCACGTCTTGGCCTCTCCCCACAATTCTCATTCCTATACACTCCCCCTCCCCCCCCCCCGAAAAAATCTTCTGTATGTCTCAGGATGTATCATATCAATATATTCCTTCTTTAGTTAAATTTGACTTAATCGTTCTCCACTGGCCACCTTGATTCCTCTTAAGTTGTGATCCGATCTACCTATCTCACCTTCAGCATTCTTCTGAAACACCACATTTCTAATGCCGCTCTTCTCATTTAACTAGTGCATGTCACAATTTCACTTCCGCATAATAACACCGTAGACACTCCGCACGAACGTCCTTCAGAAATACTTTTTAATATGCTTACAGGATGTTTGAGGCGAGGGAATTTTTTATGCTAGGCCGTTCTTGCTAGGGGTAGTCTACATTTGATGCCCTCTCTGCTTCTACCATCATTATAATTTTACTTCCTTTAAGTCTTCGTTTTCTAATCGCATATTTCATTATTCTGCATCTTCTCTTTTTTTAATGTTTCATCTTGCACTCCCTCGTATTTCGTGGTGTGGGTTCCTGTAGTTACGTCCTGGTTCGTGAACCATGCAGAACGACTGAGTGGCCTTGTAAGTAGTCATGATAGTCGGGATGCCAGTTGCTATACAATAGGAGTGGGCACCTCAGACATTTTCTCAGTCATGGCCCCCCCATGTCCTCAGTCGGCTAGGAGCGGTAGTCCCAAACACGTTAGAGGAGAGATCCTCACTGGGACTATTTGTAAGTAGGGTGGCATCTTTCTTCACAGAATTTACCGAGCTGAGAATGTTCTTAAGCAAGCCTCGGACCTATGGGAGTAACGGAATACCACTTCCATTTGACAGGCGGGCTCCTTCGAAACGACTTGGCCAGCGAAATGTAGTTCGATGGGGAACTATCAATATTAATGGGGCTTATGGAAGAAAGTAAAACACCGCGCGAGTTGGCCGTGTGGTTAGAGCGCGCAGCTGTGAGCTTCCAACCGGGAGATAGTGGGTTCGAGCCCCACTGTCGGCCGCACTGAAGATGGTTTTCCGTGGTTTTCCATTTTCACACCAGACAAATGCTGGTGCTGTACCTTAATTAAGGCCACGTCCGCTTCCTTCCCACTTCTAGACCTTTCCTATCTCGTCGTCGCCGTAAGACCTGTCTGCGTCGGTGTGACGTAAAGAAAATTTAAAAAGACACTATATGCGAGTAAGGGGAGATAACGAGGAAGAGATTGAAGTATTCTTAACAGATGTTAAGAATGGAAGGGCAAAGCGTGGGGCGAGACTGTGTATCAGTCGTGGTTGCACGCAACATACACTAGTGTCCAAACGTTAAGCATAAGTTACGAGTAAGCAGGGCAACAGGAGATAGACAGCAAATCGCACAACATATGCACCTACCAGCCTTACGTGTTTGCTCTGTACGGGAAAGGAGTGTTCCCTGCTTTGACTAGCGACGTAACCGCAAGGTAAACACAGCGAATGCCTGCGCCCCATATTCCCTCAGTCGTGTTTGTCCTGTTATAGTGTGCGGAGTGTAGCATCGTGGTGAACGTGACAACATAATGGCACAACGACGCCATTTGGACCCCGTTTTGCAGGGTAGAATACTCGGCCGCCTGAAAGCAGGCCAGACACAGACCGAAGTCGCCGTATCCTTGAATGTGCCACAAAGTGTCATTTCCAGGCTTTGGAGACGATTTCGAGACACAGGAGATGTTAGTCTTAGGCCAGTACCAGGTCGACCAAGGGTAACCACCCCACAGCAGGACCGATATTTGGTCTTAATCACCCGACAAGAACGGAATTCACCTGCAAAATAATTGTCGGCAGAGCGTGCAGCCGTCTCAGGGTTTGCCGTTTCCCGGCAAACTGTGTACCTGGGGATCAGAACAGCAGGACTGTTTGCTCGACGTCCAGCGGTGTGCGTCCCGCTCACTCCAGCACAGAGACGGGCCCGTTTACTGTGGAGCCGTCAACATAGAAACTGGACCATGAATGAATGGAGACATGTGCTCTGCACAGATGAATCCCGCTTCAGTTTGCAGAACGATTCCCGTGGCACATTCATCTGGAGAGAACCGGGTAGCCGATACAACCGCAGGAATATCGTGGAACGGGACCAGTATGGTGGTAGTGGCGTCATGGTGTGGGGCGACATCATGTTGAATGGCCGTACGGACCTGCACATCTTCATGGGTAGTCCGAGGAACACTATTAACGCTCGGAGATACAGGGATGAGGTACTGAGAGCACATGTTCGACTCTTCAGAGGTGCGGTTGTTCCAGACTTCCTCTTAATGGACGATAATGCCCGACCGCACCGCGCTGCTCTGGTGGATGAATTTCTGGCTGGGGAAGACATTCATCGCATGGACTGGCCAGCGATGTCTGCGGTTCTGAATCCTATAGAACATGCCTGGGATGCATTGGGGAGGCGAATTGAATCCCGTTAGCCTCCTCCAAGGACCCCCCAAGACCTTCGCATTGTTCTTTCGGAGGTATGGGTTCGACTGCCACAAGAGCTCTTGGACCATGTGATAGAGAGCATGCCACGTCGCTGCAAAGCATATGTGGCCGTTAGGGGTAATCATACACCCTATCAACAGCATATTTTGTTGTGGAAGACATGCTAAGTTTTGTTACTTGTTGTCACAGGTTTACCTTAGCTATCAGAACCTTTTTGACACTGGTTTTTGGACAGTTTGTGTGACATACGGTGTGTGATTCAGCTTCCGTTTGTTCAGCAATCCATCTGACATTCCTATCAGGCCGTATGGCCTCGTTTAGTGATTATGCTTAACTTTTAGGCACTAGTGTATTTTCTGAGCGAATGATGTGGGCAGATTTAGAAGTTGGAGGAAATAGGGTGAGAATCGTCTCAGTGTATTCACCATGTGAGAGTGCAGATGAGGATGAAGTTGACACGTTGTATGAAGCACGGAGTGACATCGTAGTCATGATGAAGAGCAAGGATAGGATTGTGCTAATGGGCAATTTCAGTGCGAGAGTTTGAAATAAAACTAAATGTTACGAAAAGATGATGTGTAAATGTGGGGAAGGTATGGAAGCCAATAGGAATGGGGAGCATTTACTGGACTTCTGTGCTGTCATGTTATGAGCAGTTACGAATACATTCTTCAAACATAAGGCTATTCCATTCCATGTCATGGCAATAACGTGTTCCCGAAGAGTAGCGCGTCCTCGTCATCGAAGGACCTTTCTGTTTCTCGTGATAACTGACTCACAGATTCCTGGGTCACTGGGTGAAAGACTGTCACTTGGAAGCCCAAGCATGATTCTCTGTACTCCGGCTTAAAGGCTTCCTTTCTTGCAGCCCTGTTACAGTAGGTACCAACAGCATGGAGAGTTGACGGACTGTCATCGGACAGACTGGCGAATTGAAATTTCTTGCAATCGCTGCAGCTGGAAGAAATGGATTCCTCTTGCTTGCTACCGCAATGGCCCTGTCCTGCTCCCTGTGGTGTCTTGAGACCTCCCTTGCCATAATACACAATACCGCTCTGGTCCCTCCAAACACAAAGCATGGTCTTGTTGTCGAAGCGATTTGGCTTTGATGTTGAAGGATCGGCTTCGCCAGGTGACAGCCGCGATTTTCTCCGCTTCGAGTTTTCAAAATAATTCCATATTTCGTCATCCGTCACAGTTCGGTACAAAAATTATTTTCTTTCGTGGCATTGAAGCAGCATTTCTCAAGTGACTTTGCGATTTTCCATGTGCCGTTCATTCAGATCGTGTGGGACCCATTTACCGAGTTTACTGATCTTACCCATTGCTCGTAAACGTCTGATGATTAGTTCTTGTGACGTACATAATGCTTGTGCCAATGGCTGTTGAGATAGAGTTGGGTCATCATGCAGAGCGCAGACTGTCTTTCACATTGAAATCACCACGTTTAAATTGTCAAAACCATGTTCTAACCGATGGAGCTTGTTCACCATGTGTTTCTACCAGCAAACGATGACTTTCCACAGCTTTTTTTTTTCTTTTGATTAAGAAAAGCAAAGCGTGCCACAAATGTTCTTTTTCAGGCACAAACATTCGCTGGCGCCATCTCTTAGTGAAACCAGAAAAGGCTTATGCATACACCTGGTAAACTAATTTAACTATTTTTCAATCAAAGCACATTTTATTTTATAATAAATACGAATAGGGTACGCCTATCATAATTTTTAAACGATGCTGGTAATTAATATCTTGTAATTACGAGAATGTGTTACAAAATGAGGAGAATCCTCCCTGCTTCTATAATAATTAAGCAATTAGTTAACTCGTGCACTCCTGAAACTTGATGACTGCTGCAAGTGACAAAATTTGTGTTGGCCTACTCTCAGCCCGTCTCCCATGCCCTATCTTTAAGCTTCCGCCCCCTTCAAGGAAGCAGGTATCCAGTCTTAAAGGCTGAGTCTTTTCTCTAACAAGATATATTAACTCGCCTTCCCTCAATGAGGAGGATGACTTAGTGGAAATTTTGCATAACACACACTTGTTTATGACCGCAACCACTCAGTAGCATTTTCTCTATGGATACAGCAATCTTAGAAAATTGATGCAGACATTTCATCCGACATTCCATTCAACTAAATAAAAGGGTCTGCGCGCAGGAGCCTGGAGAGCCCGAAACATCGACGACTGACTCATCATTGAAGCCTGCAGGCAAGTTACGCCAAGCATGTTGCAACGTACACGAACATAGCTTCTTCAGTCCGGCTCCATGGCTTAATGGTTAGCGTGCTGGCCTTTGGTCACAGGGGTCCTGGGTTCGATTCCCGGCAGGGTCGGGAATTTTAATCATCATTGGTCAATTTCTCTGGCACTGGGGCTGGGTGTATGTGTCGTCTTCATCATCATTTCATCCTCATCACGACTCGCAGGTCGCCTACGGGTGACGTGTCCTCGGACACTCCCGGCACTAAAAGCCATACGCCATTTCATTCAATGGCTTCTTCAACATGCTCAGATTTGCAGTAGGGAAGGAGAAGGCTCCATTGATCAGCTCACTGTTAGGTGAAGGAATCGGATGGTCATCTGCAACTCCATCGCATTGCCGTTCCACTATAAATAGCCCTTCTAAGGGCTGCCTAACATTCCGACATAGTAGTGTATCGAATAAAAAATATTGGTCTTCATTATTGCGGTTCACATAGGATTGAAATAAATTCTTGAACATATTATGCCAGTGCCGGGTTTCAACAACGGAAAACATAACACATCGTAGGTCGCTAACCACCGCGGCGTTGGAGAAAATGTTGCAGTTTTTTTAATGCTATAAAGTTTGTATCAACCTAGTTTCCGTTCAACAAGGATCTTTCCTTCTGTACCCATAGCACGGATCTGTACGTTCATTCACTATTACCTCCATAATGCTGATTTATTAATTAATTTTTTATTTCATTTCAATATAGGCACCTAAGCCAAGGCTCTTCTTGGTGCAATACAAATAAATTACAATGGCAGCTATATTCACAATGTAATTACAAAATAAAATACAGTAAGTATATAATTTAACATGATGTAATAGATAAGATAGGACAAAGCTTCCTAACCAAAATTACCATACTACTTCAAGTATTTAGTTACATTACTCTTGAAGATAAATAAAGTTGGTAATATTTTTATACTTTTTGGAAGCGAGTTATACATAGTTATAGAAAAATGCCAAAGAGAATTTTGACCATAACTAGTGGAATGAATCTGATTGTAGTGAATATTATGAATAATTCTTGTTTCATAATTATGAATCTGTGAATTAGTAGTTACTGATGTGTTTCAGCGGACCAATTTGTTTTGAATTATCGTGGCAAGATTAAGGTCAGGTGGCCTTCTGTTACATCTAACCAGTTTACTGTTTCTACATGCCTACATTAAAATTACATATTAACTGAAATTATTAAAAACCAATTAGGATATATATATAAATAGACATGAAAATTGTGTCTTACGTATGAAAACATTTACAATGGTTATGCATAAGAAAATAGTAATTAATAATATAAAATAACTAATTATTTTGTAATTAATAATTAGATTATTTATACCTAACTAAAAAGTTACAAACAATAAAAACGCTACTTGAGTTAAGGTTGACTATGAATTTAAGAGTTGTACAAATATGCATATAAGTTACATAAGTTTTTTTTTTTTACAATTTCTTTAACGTCGCACCAACACAGGTTTTATGGCGAGTTTGATTTCCATTACCGCTTGTTCTAAATAAATACCAGGGGCGGTGCGTGGTATTGTTGCAGTGTTGCAAAACTCCCAGTAATTTTGCACTTCATTTCTCTTCTTTTCTTCTGTTTTAGTTTAATAAACCTAATATATGTTCTAAAATATATTAAAAGGCCTAGGAGTGGGAAGGAAGCTTCCGTGGCCTTAGGTAAGGTACTGTACAGCCCCAGCTGGTGTGAAAATTGGAAACCACGGATAACTATCTTCAGGGCTGCCGACAGTGGGGTACGAGCCCACTATCTCCCGGATGCAAGCTCAAAGCTGCGCGCCCCTAACCGCATGGCCAACACTCCCCGTCAAGTTATATAAGTGTAAAATAGAAATGATAATAATAACCTACATAAAATAAGCAATTAATTAAGTTAATCAGCAACGAGTGCACGTATTTCAAATCGCGTACGGTTCTGGCAGTTCGCTTCTGTTGATTGTCTGCCTACCCTTAATTTTGGTTCTCACAGTCAAACGAGGACAACATAACTAAACAATCAAGTTATAACAATTTGATAACAGGAGTCCTTTGTCAATATTCAGAATACCGGGTGAGGTGGCCGTGCGGTCAGGGGCGCGCAGCTGTGAGCGTGCATTCAGGAGATAGTGAGTTCGAATTCCACTGCCGGCAGCCCTTAAGGTGGTCTTCCGTGGTTTCCCATTTTCACACCAGGCAAATGCTGCGGCTGTACCTTAATTAAGGCCATGGCCGATTCCTTCCCACTTCTAGCCCTTCCCTATTCCATTGTCGCCATAAGACCTGTCTGTGTTGGTGCGACGTAAAGCCACTAGCAAAACAAAAAAAAAATAGAATTGTTCTTGCCTGGGCCATCAGTCCGTAGACTGGTGCGATGTAGCTCTCTACCCTACCCTATCTTGTGCTAACCTTTTCATTTGTACGTAACTACTGCATCCTATATCTCCTGTAATCTGTTTGTCATATTCATACCTTGGTATACCCCTGCCGATTTTACCGCCTACACTTCCCTCAAAAACTAACTGAACAAGTCCTGGGTGCCTTAGATGTGTTCTTTCTCTTCTTCTGGTCAAATTTTGCCAAATCGATCTCCTCTCACGAATTCGATTTAGTACGTCTTAATCCGTAATTCGATCTATGCATCTCACCTTCTGCATTCTTCTGTTGCACCATATTTCAAAATCGTTTATTCTCGTTCGTTCGTTCGTTCGTTCGTTCGTTCGTTCGTTCGTTCGTTCGTTCGTTCGTTCGTTCGTTCGTTCGTTCTTTCTAAGCTAGTTATCGTCCATATTTCAGCTCCATATAATGCCACGCTCCAGACGAAAATCTTCAAAAACGTCTTTCTAATTCCTATATCAGTGTTAGAAGTGAGCTAATTTCTTTTCCTCGTTGGATTGCACTCCATTACTTTAGTTTTGGATTTCTTCTTCTTGTACTCCCTTCTATGACAGTGTCCATACCATAGAGCAATTTCTCCGGATCATCTGCAGACTCGTGTAAGATAACAATATCATCGGCAAACCTCCAGAGTTTTGATTTCCTCTCCTTGGATTGTGATTCCTTTTCCAAATTGCTGTTTGATTTCCATTACCGCTTGTTCTAAATAAATACCAGGGGCGGTGCGTGGTATTGTTGCAGTGTTGCAAAACTCCCAGTAATTTTGCACTTCATTTCTCTTCTTTTCTTCTGTTTTAGTTTAATAAACCTAATATATGTTCTAAAACATATTAAAATCAACTATCTTTGGTCGTTCGTTGTACTAATGCTACGTAACGGACCAATAAGCGCTGCCGGCTTCGAATCAAACTCAGGGGGTTTTCTTTCCTACGGCAACTCCCTGGGGGACAGCGCGGCGCAATGTACCTCAGCAGGGACGAGTCTAAACCTGTATAGCATCAGGTAGCATGCTCGCCGGTATCGCTCTCAGGATGTTGCACGAGACTAGCAAGTCCCCTACCGAGAAGCAGTTCAAAATGTCACCGTTAGATTGCGCCACTCTGCGGAGATTACTTAATTCCTACTTTCTCTCCTCTCGCAACGGTAATTTCATTTCCATTTTTGTTTTTAAATTTACAATGTTTGCTTTACGTTGCACCGACGCTGATAGGTCTTACGGCGACGATGGGGTAGGAAAGGGCTAGGAGTCGGAAGGAAGAGACCGTGGCTTTAATTAAGCATTTGCCTGTGTAAAAATGAGAAACCGCGGAAAACCATTTTCAGGGCTTCCGACAGTGGTGTTCGAACCCGCGATCTCCCGAATGCAAGCTCACCGCTACGTGACGCTAACCGCACGGCCAACTCGCTCGGTAATTTCTTTTCCACGCCATACCAGACCACCCACAACTTTATCAACATATTGCTTCAATGAAAAACAGGAGGGCAAATTTTCCATTTAAGTGAGGCAAGAGTAACTGTGCCGGGCTGAGTGGCTCAGACGGCTGAGGCGCTGGCCTACAGGTGGTATTTGAAGGTGCTCAAATACGTCAGCCTCGTGTCAGTAGATACACTAGCATGTAAAAGAACTCCTGCGGGACTAAGTTCTGGTACCTCGGCGTCTCCGAAAAACGTAAAAATGTAGTTAGCAGGACGTATAGCCAATAACATTATTATTAAGAGTACTGTAGTTAAAGTGTATAATTAGCCTCTTATTTTCTGTGTTGTAATTGCCAGATATATTTCAGTTTTAGTAGGAATGTAGTTAATTACTTAACGATAATAGAGTTTCTTGTTATTTCTGTAAGCTTCTTTTATAAAAATGTGACACTGACAATTGTTTGCAACACCCAACTTCAGATACCACTAGCCGCCACTGATAAACATTGAAAAGGAGTGGGGACAAACTGCAGCCTTGCTTCACTCCGTTCTGGATTGCTTCTTCTCTTTCATAGCCTTCGATTCTTATTACTGCAGACCGATTTTTGTACAGATTGCAGATGATTGTTCTTTCTCGATATCTGAACCCGATCACCTTCATAATCTTAAATAGCTTGGTCCAGTCAGCGTTATCGAATGCCTTTTCTAGATCTACAAATGTCATGGATGTGGGCTTGTTTTTCTTAATCCGTTCCTCCAAAATCAGACGTAAAGTCTGGATTGCTTAACGTGTTCCTACATTCCATCTGAAGCCAAACTGATCATCTCCCAGCTCAGCTTCAACGTGTCTTTCTAGTCTTCCGTAAATAATGAAAATCCACAGTCTGTTTCCAGCAATACGACCGGGTCAGGAAATGGAATGATTGAAGCCCCATCTAGCGGCGAGGATTGGAATTATGTCGGCAGCCGAAGGCTGTCGCACTACTCTGGAGCAATGAATAATGACGAATTAAAAGATAGTGGAGAGTGTTGCTGGAATGAATGAACCGGAGTACCGGGAGAAAAACCCGTCCAGCCTCCGCTTTGTGTAGCACAATTCTCATATGGAGTGACCGGGATTTGAACCACGGAACTCAGCGGAGAGAGGCCGGCTCGCCGTCGCCTGAGCCACGGAGGCACTCTGTAAATAATACGAGATAAAATTTTGCAAGTATGAGATACTAAGCTAATGGTGCGCTATTCATACTTCTCAGCGCTTGCTTTCTTGGGAATAGGTATAACAACATTCTAAAATCAAGACGGCATATCTCCTGTATCATTCATCTTACACACTAAATAAATAACCTCGCCATGCTAGCTTCTCCTAAGGTAGACAGTATTTCTGAGGGTATGTCATAAATAATTCCAGGTGCCTTGTTCCTATTTAGCTCTGTCAAACCTCTATCGAATTCTGGCCTCAAAGTTGGGTCTCCCATTTTTATCAGCATCAACAGCCTCTTCTTCTTGGGGAATCTTATCATCTACTTCTTTCCCTTGATACAGTTGTATTTGTTTCCGCAATCTTTCCGCATTATCTTCCTACAACCATGCAACCTTCAACATTCTTGCACTTTTCATTCACCCATTCTTCCTTAGCTGTCTTGCACGTCCTGTCTACTTCATTTTTAATCGCCTGTATTCTTTTCTGCTCTCATAATTCTTTGTTCTTGGATTTTCGCCGTTCATCAATCAGGCCTAATATCTCACGAGTTATCCATCGACTCTTACTTAGTCTTATCGTTCTTCCTAACTTGTCTTCATCAGCTGTCCACTGTCCACTTTCCACCTATTGTGTTTCTTTCAGCCTTCTCATTTAGTCCTTGTGCAACATGTTCAGTGAAAGAATTCAAACACACTTTTCCTTCAACTTATCTGGATCCCAACTTCTTGCATTCCTTTCTTCAATTTCTTCAACTTTATTGGCATATCATGACCACCAAGTTGTGGTCAGAGTCCACGCCTGCTCCTCGGAAGGACTTGCACTCCAACACCTGGTTTCTGAATCTCTTCCTAACCATAATGAAGTCTATTTGATACCTTCCAGTGTCTCTAGGTCTCATCCACGTATACAGCCGTCGTTTGTGGTGTTTGAACCAAGTATTAGCAAGGACTAAATTATGGTCGGTGCAGAATTCAACCAGCCGACTTCCTCTATCATTATTTTGTCTCAGTCCGAATTTTCCTATGGCATTACACTCTCTTCCTTGGCCTATTACTGCATTCCAGTCTCCCATCACAATTACATTCTCTTCTTCTTTTACGTATTGTATTAAATCTATTTCCTCATATATTTTTTCAATTTCTTCCTCATCTGCTGAACTAGCAGACATAGACTTGCACTATTGTGGTGAACATTGGCTTGGTGTCTATCTTGACATCACTAATTAGTTCACGATGCTGGTCGTTGTAACTTACCCGCTGCCCGCTTATTCGTTATTAAACCAACTTCTGCATTTCCCATGTATGATTTTGTGTTGAAAATTCTACAGTCGCCTGCTTTCCTGCCAACGTACTTTACAAACTACATCTAACTTTAGTCTATTTCCCTGTACAGATTCCCTAACTTACCATAGCGATTCAAACTTCTAACTTTCCACTCTCCGACTCTCAGAATGCCGGTATTCATCTTCCCGGTGATTGCCCTTTCCCGTGCAGTCAACACCTGAGATCCGAACGGGCGACTATTTTACCTCCGGAATATTTTACCGGGAAGGAAGCCATCATCAGTACATCATTCATACTGAGAACTGCACGTCCTCGGGAGTTAGGTTCGGCAGTAGTTTTCCGTTGCTTTCAGCTGTGTCGCAGTATCAACACATCTAAAAAACCAAACCAAACCCCATGGCACTACAGCCCTTGAAGGGCCTTGGCCTACCAAGCGACCGCTGCTCAGCCCAAAGGCCTGCAGATTACGAGGTGTCGTGTGGTCAGCACGACGAATCCTCTCGGCCGTTATTCTTGGCTTTCTAGACCGGGGCCGCTATCTCATCGTCAGATAGCTCCTCAATTCTAATCACGTAGGCTGAGTGGACCTCGAACCAGCCCTCAGGTCCAGGTAAAAATCCCTGACCTGGCCGGGAATCGAACCCGGGGCCTCCGGGTAAGAGGCAGGCACGCTACCCCTACACCACGGGGCCGGCTCAACACATCTAAGCCATGTTAAAATTATTACTAGGCAATGTCAGTCATTCAACCAAACTGCCGCCGTTGCAACTTCCGAAAAGCTGCTGCACCCTTTCGATGAATGATTTGTTAGCCTGGTCTCTCGACTGGTACCCATCCGATATGGTTGCACTTACGGCTACCGAGCTCGATAGCTGCAGTCGCTTAAGTGCGGCCAGTATCCAGTATTCGGGAGATAGTAGGTTCGAACCCCACTGTCGGCAGCCCTGAAAATGGTTTTCCGTGGTTTCCCCATTTTCACACCAGGCAAATGCTGGGGCTGTACCTAAATTAAGGCCAAGACCGCTTCCTTCCCACTCCTAGCCCTTTCCCGTCCCATCGTCGCCATAAGACCTATCTGTGTCAGTGCGACGTAAAGCAACTAGCAAAAAATAAAAGCACTTACGGCTCAGCTATCTGCTTCATTGGGACGCACAAGCCTCCTCAACGCAGCAGGGTCACATGGTTCACAGGAGAGGATTAAGAATTAATCATTTAAGTATATCTTCCTTAAATGATATTCCCAGCGGTTTTCTAGAAAATAATTTGAAAGCGAATAGGCTATTTCAATCCCTTACGTGTAGTGCAAAATACTGCTTCTGATTTTCATTGGCCAAAATGGGCTATAAATCTCTATATATAAAGTAACATGTCCTGGCTGACTCACTGACTGACTGACTGACTGTCATCGCCTAGCCGAAACTACTGGACATAAAGAAATTATATTTTGGGGATACATTTATATTACAGTGTAGGTGCTCATAAAGGAAGGAATTTTGGATATTCCTTCGCTAAGAGGGTAAAAAGTGGGGGTGAATTTTAAAAATTATCATATCTATATCTCGAAAATTTAACGGTTTACAGACGTAAACATTGGTGTTTGGAAGCTCCTTTAAAAATAAAGAAACACATATTCCTTTTTCTCGGAAAATCTCCTTAAGGGGTTGAAAAAATGTGAAAGAGGTGTTGAAAACCTTTCATAACGATACTTATATTTCTAAAACTGAAGATGTTACAGACATGAAAATTGGCATTTGGAATCTCGTTTAAAAGTAAAGAAGCACGTATTTTTTTGTTTTTTTGTTTTTGTTTTTGTGAAATTCGCTTAAGGGGAGTGTGAACGGGTGTGAGAAAAGGGGGGTGAATTATAAAAAAATGAGTATATCTGCAGTATACCTAATAAACGTAAACTATTTCAGACATGACAATTTGTATTTAGAATCTCCTATAAAAGTAAAGAAACACGCATAATTTGTTTAAGGAAAATACACTTACGGGGAAGAGAAAAGGGGGGTGAATTTTTAAAATGAGCATATCTACATTATATCTCAAAAACTTAACATGTTATAGACGTGAAAATTTGTATTTGGAATCTCCTTTAAAAATAAAGAATGAAGTAATTTTCTGTTTTCGGACAAACTTCTTAAAGGGGGATAAAAAGGATAAAAATAGGGGTTGAACGTGTTTTTATTAGGATACTGATATCTCAAAAATTGAATATATTACAGACGTGAAAATTGATATTTTGAATCTCCTTTAAAAATAAAGAAACACTTAGTTTTTGTTTTCGGAAAATCCACTTACGGGGGTTCGTACGAAGGACTGAAAAAGGAGTTGAATCCTTTTTTTTTGAGGATACTTATATCTCAAAAACTGAAAATATTACAGTCATGAAAAATTGGTATTTGAAATCTCCTTTATAAATAAAGAAACACGTGTTTTTGTTTTCAGAAAGGCCACTTAAGTGCGGTAGTGGGAGGGGGGGAAGAATGAGTTGAATTATTTTCGTCAGGATAGCTGAAGATGTTACAAAGGTGAAAATGGGTATTTGGAATCTCCTTTGTAAATAAACACCTACATTTTTGTTTTCGAAAAATCAAAAGGGGCGGGGGGTTGAAAGAAAGTGGAAAAGTTTGAATTTTTTATGAGGATACTTATATCTCAAAAACGGAAGGTTACAGACGTGAAAATTGGTATTTTGAATCTCCTTTAAAAATAAACTCACATTCTTTTATTTTCGGAATATCCACGTAAGGGTTGGGTAAAAAGTAGTGAAAAATTAATTAACATTCTTTTTATGAGGATACTTGTATCTCAAAAACTGAAATGTTACAGACGTGAAAATTGGTAGTTTCATTCTCCTTTAGAAATAAAGAAACACAGAACAATACACCCCTAAGGGGTTTTGACTGGGGAGGGGTTATGTCCGCTGACAAATATATTTATTTATCTGAAACCGTTTGACATAAGAGGTTAAAATTTCACATGATTGTTGCTCCTTTATATCTTAAATTAAGAAGTGGTCTCGAAACCATATATATTCCTAAGGGGTATTTTGACCGGGGTTTGGGACCTTATGGTAAAATACTAATTTATCTGAAGCCGCTTGACGTACGAGGTTGAAACTTCACATGATAATTGCTCCTGTATGCCTTTCATTTGAACTAAGGGGTGGCCTTAAAACAACACTCCCTTACTCGGGTTTAACTGGCGTGGGGGGGGGGGTAGTCCTGTTGCCATAAATATTCATTTCTCTCAAATCGTTTGACATAGGAGGTTAAACTTCCACGTGATGGTTTCTCCTATACGTTTTAGATTTTAAATAATACAGGTCTTAAAACAACGCAACCGTGAGGGATTTAGGCTGGGGGGGGGGGGGAGGGAGGCTGAAGACTCATGGATGTGATAGGTGTCAATTGTGATATAATTCAAAATACTTAAAGTATATAATTATTGGGACCATGTAGAAGTTGAAGTTATAAAACTAAGTCTTCACAACAGCTAACGTACTCAACCGAATTTCCGATTTCGCATCTTTATTGCCAAAAATATTAATTTATAAAACTTAGCGGTTGAACTGAAATAATCTTATATATTAGTACACAACTGTGGGAACATTTTTTGAGACAGTGTACCATTAATGGTACCTACGTATTCTTACGCACGTTGAATGTCTAATTTTTAAAGATTTAAACCTCTCAAATTACTAATCAAATTCCACGCGCTTAATACATATAGGCTACCAGGCCTAAGTAATAATGGAGGTTTTATCTCGATTTTTATTCGAGATCGGTGCTGCCCTCTATAAACATGAAATTCTCTCTTAGATTTTAAATAAACAATAACAATACAATACACCCCTGAGGGGTTTTTACTGCGGGGTGAGGAATGATGACAAAATATGCATTTATATGAAACTATTTGAATTGCGAAGTTCAAATTTCCTATGATATTCTAGGTGTTAAATAACAGAAGGTTTCAAACATTTTAACCCCTCAGCGAGTTAAGTGGAGGTTAAGATCTGCAAACATACTGTATATTCCTTCCTTCCTTCGAAACGGTTTAATTTACGAAGACAAAGTTCCAAATAACGGTATAGCCTATATTTTAAATCCTAGGTGTGAAATAAGAAATATTTTTAAACGTTCCACCCCTAATGACTTAAAAAGGGGTTAGCTTCGGGAACGAAATTATTCATGCCTCCAAAACCGCTTGACGTACAAAGTTGTAATTTTACGAGGAGGTTCTACTTTTATGTCCTAGGTGTAAATTATTGTATACTTCAAAATATTTCTCCCCTAAGGGGTTTCGATAGTGGTTGACTCTCAAAAACACAATATCCATTTCCGAAACCGTTTCAGGCACGAACTTAAAATTTTATTGAAGAGTGGTCTTCTATATCCTAGATGTTAATAAATATTTTAAACCATTCACGCCCAAAATAGCATTCAGTCCTCTAGTACTGTTCGACGTAGAAAATAAAAATTTCACAGTTTGGTCCCTTTTACGTTCTAGATATTAAATGAGATAGGATTTAAACCATTCCAATTCTTCTGTACGACCAGGCGAGTTGACCGTGCGTTTAGAGGCCCGCGTCTGTGAGCTTGCATCCGGGAGACAGTGGGTTCGAATCCCACTGTCGGCAGCCCTGAAAATGGTTTTCCGTGGTTTCCCATTGTCACACTAGGGAAATGCTGGTGCTGTACCTTAATTGAGACCACGGTCGCTTCCTTCCTACCCGTAGCCTTTTCCTGCACCCTCCTCGCTATAAGACCTGTATGTGTTGGTGCGACGGAAAGCAAATTGAAAAAAGTTAGGTCGTGTTATACAAAGGACACTAGGAAAGTTTTGCAATGTGAGTGAACGGTTTAGACTTTTCAAAATAATTTCCACCACACTCAATACACTTCTCCATACGTCGAAACCAGTTACTGAACCAACTCTGCCACTTTTCTTCGGTTACATTTTCACATTCTTGACCCCATGCTGCCAGAAGCTCCTCGACGGATGCAAAACGCCGCCCGTTCAGCTTCATCTTCACTTCTGGGAAGAGTGCGAAGTCACATGGGGCAAGATCAGGACAGTATGGAGGGTGATCAAGCACAGTCAACCCTGATCTGGCAAGAAAAGCCATTGTTACATTAGCACGATGAGCTGGAGCATTGTCGTGATGCAAGAGTCAAGTGTTGAGCCGTGACCTTGGACGGAGCTGCTTGAGAGCCTGGATGACCTGAGGCAGACACGTCTCACTGTACCACTTCGCAGTAACGGTCCTTTGTGTTTCTAGCACAACCCGAGTTAGGATGCCCGGTTTTGTGAAGAATACTGCAATCATCCTTTTCTTCACTGACCTTGACTTTCGCACAGTCATAGGAGTACCCTCATCTTCAAACAGCCACACCTTGTTCTGGGATTTTGTTGGGACATCGTAATAATAAAACCAAGTTTCGTCACCTGTAACGATGCTATTGAAGTTACTCGAAGTCCCATTTTCAAACGGTTTTAGCATTTCTCGGCACCATTTCACTCGATGTGCCGTTTGTTCCTCTGAAAGTGAATGGGGCACCAAAGGGAGCAAACCTTTCTAACATGGAGATGGTCGTGTACAACTGAATGAATAGCTGGTGCAGGGATGTGGAGGGTCTCTTCTACCTGCCGATATGTCAACCGCCTCTCTTGCTGCAACATGTTCCACACAGCTTCAATGTTTTCCTCAGTCATTGATTCAGACTGTGGCCCAGAACGAGGATCGTCTTCAACCCCTAAATTTTTCCTCTAGAACTCTTTGTACCAGCGGAAAATTGTTGTCGGACGTGGACAGTCTTTTACCTACACACAGGAGTCATTTCCTCCAGGCACTGGTCAACAGGTAATCCACGAGCAAAATTGAAGCGGATAATTGCGCGATATTCACCTTTAGACCACACTAACATCTTAACTTGCTTTCAATCCCACTGCTTGGTAACAACTGGTGTGAAGGTCGCGCCTTGCTTCTAGACCGGTTTTCACCCCTCTTTTCATCCCTCACCATACAGAGGTGTCCAGCCTACCGATTTAGCGTATTGCAAAACTTTCCTAGTGCCCTTTGTATCTTTCTATCCTGCCAAGTTTTTCATATTCTATTTGTCCTGTGTTGGTAACAGTTTCAAACTAAAAGGGTATCGCTGTCATAAACATGCTGACCACTATGAAAATTGTAAATCTACGCAGTGTAATTTGTAGAATTCGGTGTATCGTGTACTTCCGGATTAAGTTTGGCACCGATTTCAATAATAAAATACCAGTATTACGGAACAGTCAAGTGGTGGTAGTGGTGGTAATTGTTTTAAGAGAAAGTACAACAAGAGGCGGCAGCACTGCATGCATTCGTGTTAGTCGGCCTATTAACAGCTCAGAACGTGTGCGATAGAGGAAAATGTTCAAGCATCGTTCGCGTTTAATGGTTACTTTCAGACGAATACGTAACTAAACAAATCACACGGATAAAATATTGCCCGTTATTATTTATTAGCTGCATGGATTACACGGGGGAAATGCCTATTAATAACCAGTTGTATTTCCTTACGAATGTTGCTGATTTCCTCGGCCTTCGTATTATACAACTGTCATTTCTGTAGGTTATCGATCCTAGTGTCGAGTTCCGCTAAAGAATTGGTTGTAATGAAAGATTCAAGCTCCTCGTTAGGCAACCAGATGGATGAGATGAAGCTCTTCTTTTGAAAGTATCCAACTAGCCGAATTCAAATTTAGACTGTAATATCTAATCAAATCCTTAACTCATTAATGGATACACTCCTCAGCTTCTTCTCTGCATTCACAGGTGAAGGAATGTTCAATCCTTTTGTTATTGCTTACTTTCTACACGCGAGGGTGATAATTTTAAACCAAATTATTGATTTCGAAAACATTGATCCTCTTTAGATAATTTCAGTCGTTCTAGACAGTAAAAGGAAAACTGATCATAATTATTAGGCCTAGCAGACACCTTTCTAAATTTGTGTACGTTTTATATGTTGTTTTACGTCGCACCGATCTTAAGGCGACGATGGGAGAGGAAAAGGCTAGGAGTGGGAAGTCAGCGACCTTGGGATTAATGAAGGTACAGCCCCAGACTCTGCCTGGTGTGAAAATGGGAAATCACGGAAAACCATATTCAGGGCTGCCAAAAGTGAGGTTCGTACCCACTATCTCCCGAATGCAAGCTGTTAGCTACGTGATCCAAACCGCGCAACCATTTACACGGTGAATTATATTTCAACGTTTCATCAGACTACCGACCTCAGTAGTTCAATCGGTTTGTCGTCCGCCGTCCTTTTGTTACGAGGATATTGTGTTGGATCCCGGCTCAAGTCTGTGATATTTCAATGTGTTTAAATGCAACAACTCCGTGTCGTTGACTTTCTTCACTTGAAATAACTTCCAGGTTACAAAATTGAGACCGTCGCGTCATCCAAAATCTGTAGCAATTGAAGGGGCGTTAGCCAAATATTGTTTCCTCAAACTCCTTACTGGAGTTTCGTAGAGATGCATTTTGCATTGTCATTCGAAAATTGAAATTGATTGAGCCTGCGTAAGAGCAAAGTGTGTAAACCGTGGTCCTACTCATGTGACGAACGTTAATTCAGGTAGCTGTTAACGAACTGAAATGTAACTCGGTAAGTAGGCTTATATTTAAGGTTGATTAATTTGTTCCCTACTAGTGCATATCCTGCAGTTCATTATTTCTTCAATGTAGGCAGTAGGCCCCATAACTTTGTTCTTACGTGCCGACTCCAACTTGACCTGTGATATTTCATCGGCCGCAATGTTCCTTACTTCGCGTGTTTAGAAGCTACTCGTGCCCTTCGATTTACGTGTATGTATTTTTGTCTGTTAACGTGGAGAGACGTCCAAGGCACAGCCTGTATAGTCTTTCCTTTACCATTCATGAGAACTTGTGCGTACCACCCACTTTCTTAAATGCATGCACACAGCTAAACATGTTTATTTTCTCGCTGCTGATTCATTTTTGAAGTCGAAAACTGAAGCAGCATTTTCTTGAGAGTGCGGAGAGGAGAGTAAAATTAGGATATCCGCTTTTTTGTGAGTATTGGGACCTTTAGAAGAAACCGGAACTTCTAAAATCTATTCACTATACTGTACCAGCTCTAGGCCTATCGATGGGTTTAAATATTTTGGTATATTTGCGGTTGAAATTAAGAATTAGTGTTAGGTTTAATCAATACACTTCACTTTACAAATGAAAACGCATTCAATCTCTATGTCCTGACTGACTGACTGACTGACTGACTGACTGACTGATTCACCATCGCTGAGCCAAAACTACTGGACATAAAGAAACGAAATTTTGAGGATACATTTGTATTACACTGTAGGTGTTCGCTAAAGGAGTATTTTCGGATATTCCGTCGCTAGAGGGGTGAAACGTGGGGGGGTTAATTTTTAAAATGAGTGTATTTATATCTCAAAAACTTAACAGTTTAAAGACGTGAAAATTTGTATTTAAAGTCTTCTTTAAAATAAGGAAACACGTATTTCTTGTTTTCGGAAAATCCTCTTAAGGGGTGTAAAAAGTTGAGAAAGGGGTTGAGTTCCTTTTAGGAAGACATTTATACATAAAAAAACTGAAGATGTTACAGTCTTGAAAATTCGTATTTGAAATCTTCTTTAAAAATAAATAAACACGTGTTTTTTGCTTTTGGAAAATATTAAACATCAGGAGTCAGACAGGGGGTAAATTTTTAAAATGAGTATATCTACGATATATCTCAAAAACGTAACATGTTACAGACGTGAAAATTGGTATTTGATCTCCTGTAAATGTAAAGGAACATGCATACGTATAATTTGTTTTCTGAAAATCCACTTAAGGGGAAGTGTTAAAGGGGGTGAATTTTTACAATGAGCAATCTGCAGTATATCTCAAACTTAACATATTACAGAAGTGAAAATTAGTATTTTTAATTTCTTTTAAAAATAAAGTAACACGAATTTTTGTTTTCGGAAAAAACACTTAAGTGGGGGTGGTAAATGACTGAAGAATGGTTGAATTCTTTTTATTAGAATGCTGGTAGCTCCAAAACTGAAAATATTACATACGTGAAAATTGGTATTTTGAATCTCCTTTAAAAATAAGGAAACACGTGCTTTTTGTTTTCGGAAAAAAACTATTAAGGGGGAGGGGTTAATATCACTGAAAATGGGATAATTATTTTTTTAGGATACTGGTATCTCCAAAACTGAAGATCTTACAGTCGTGAAAATTGGTACTTGGAATCTTCTTTAAAAATAAAGAAACACGTATTCTTTTGTTTTCGGAAAATCTATTTAGGGGGTGGGTGTGAAGAACTGAAGAAAGTGTTGAATTATTTTTTTATGAGGATACTTATATATCAAATACTGAAAATGTTACAGACATGAAAATTGGTATTTGGATCTCGTGTAAAAGTAAAGGAGCACGGATAATTTTTTTCTGAAAATTCACTGAAGGGGAAGTCTTAAAGTGGGTGAATTTTAAAATGAGCATATCTACACTACCGCTCATTAATTTCAATACACCCTGATATTTCAGATTTACAACACAAATCAAACGTTATTTCTCACAAAAGATACGTATATTAACTTAAACATATATAATACAATGACAAATCATTATAGTTTACTTTCATCAAAGTATTCTCCTTTGGATTTAATGACTGCCTCACAAACTCGAGGCATGCGGTCAATCAGTTTTGTAGGTATCGTGAATCTATATGATTCCACACATCCTTAACAATAATCCAGATATGTTCCTTGGTGGATATATTAACTTCCCTGAAACATCTGTCAGCGTCATCCCAGAACAGTTCAATGGGATTACAATCGGGGCTTTGGGACGGCCTTACAATATCTTTCAGTACTTTCTGTTTTTCCTTTGATGCAATGTAGTTCGTACAGTATGCCGACCGATGTTTTGGGTCATTATCCTGTTGTAAGGTGAACCCTTTCCCTATTAAGCGCAGTCCTCTTGGTATTGCATGATACTGAAGTATGCGGTGGTACTGCTTCTGATCCATACATTCTTCTATTTTCACAATGTCGCCAACACTATCTCCGGCAAAACTTCCCCAAACCATAATATAACCTCCACTGTGTTTAACTGTAGGTAGAACACACTACTGAGCTACCCTCTCCCCTACAAATCGGTGAACAAATATTCTCCTTCTGGTTCCAAAAATTTCGAACTTCGATTCATCGGTGAATAACTCCTTCGTCCACTCTTCCGATGTCCAATTACGATGTTTTCTAGCCCATTCAAGTCTCTTCTGTTTATTTATGGGCCTTAGAAGGGTTTTTCTTGCTGTGACCCATCATTTCAAGCCAGCTTCAATCAGTCTCCTTTTTACTGTTGCAACAGATTTTGTTGTGTTCATTTCTACCAATTCTGCACGAATTTGGGGCGCTGTTTAAAATCTATTTCTCTTACTGGTAATTCTGACATATTTATCATCACTTTTAGTTGTTTTACGAGGTCGTCCTGGTCGTGATATGTCCTTATTGCTACATGTTGTCTACACTACACTGTTTCGCAAATTGGCGAATAGATAAACCTGCTTGGCTAAGTGCTACAATTGCAGCACGTTTTTCTATGGATATCTCAACTCGTGGAGCCATACTAGCGATGTGCGCACTTCAACTGTCACGAAGGAACTGACATGCAGGAACCACATGTTATGTATCGTAGCAATGCTTGCCGTTCGCTGCAGATATCACATCACTGCAGGGAACAACACAGATGCACCAAATGTGGCGTCCGTCGGCAAATAGGTAAACAAACATATCCGATAGGTACATAACGTTTATGTACACAAAATTCTTTGTTGGATACTATTGTATCTTGATGACCACAAACAAAAATCATGACCTGTGTACAACTGTTGTACCATTCCTTTGCTTCCTCAAACGTACCCACGGTATTAGACCTTATCTACAGAAAACTAGATGTCAATTATTGGGTGTATTGAAATTAGTGAGCGGTAGTGTACACTACATCAAAAATCTTACCACATATTACAGACATGAAAATTGGTATTTTGATCTCCTGTAGAAGTAAAGGAACACGCATAATTTATTTTCTGAAAATCCACTTAAGGGGAAGTGTTAAAGTGGGTTAAGTTTTAAAATGAGCATATCTACATTATATCAAAAAACTTATATTGCAGACATGAAAATTGGAATGTTTAATCTCTCTTACTTGTAAAAATAAAGTAACACGTATTTTTTGTTTGGAAATAACACTTAAGTTGTGGGGGTTGTAAAAAGGATTGTAAAAGGGGATGAATTATATCTATGACGATACTTGCATCTCACTTACTGAAGATGACACTGACATGAAAATTTGTATTTGGAATCTCCTTTTAAAAATAAAGACACACGTATTTTGTGGCGGGGTAAGGGGGTTGGAATCAACTTAAGGGGGTGTAAAAGGAGTTGAATTATTTTTATGGGGATACAAATGAGAAGTGGACTTAAAACACATCCTTAAGGGGGTGGACATCCCTAAGGGGTAGCAATTGAGGCTTTCACGGCCGGCGATACAAATCATGCCAGCGTTTTCCGGGCTTGTAGGCCGTGGTCCAGGAGCGAGTGAATGCCCCGACGTTTCACCGAAGACTGCGTTCGGCATTGTCAAGGATTCCGGAAGCCCGGAAAACGCTGACATCCCTAAGGGGGTTTTGTCTGACGGTGAGGAATGATGACAAAAATATGCATTTATATGAAACCGTTTGAATTATGAAGTTAAAATTTCTAATGGTATCCTAGGCGTTAGATAACAGAAGGTTTGAAGCAAATTTAACCGCTCAGAGAGTTAAATGGGGGTTAAGATCCGAAAACAAATACATTAATTCGTTCCTCCGAAACGGTTTAATGTAGGAACACAAAATTCCAATTCCAAATCCTAGGTGTGAAATAGGAAATATTTTTAACGTTCCAACTCTAAAGTGTTAAATGAAATTATTCATCGCTCCAAAAATGTTTGACGAACAAATTTGTAATTTTACGAGAAAGGTGTCCTTTTATGTCCTAGGTGTAAAAAAACGTATACTTCAATATATTTCTACTCTAAAGGGTTTAGATGGTGGGTGATCCTCAAAAACACAATACCCATTCTTCCGAAACTCTTTCGGGCACTAACATTTTTTTATGAATGTTGGTCTTCTATACTGTAGATGTTAATAAATATTTAAAAACATTTCCCCCTTAAAAGGTATTCATTCATCCATTACTCTTCGACGTACAAAATCAAAATTTCACAGGTTGGTCGCTTTTACATCCCAGATTTTAAATAAGATAGGGTTTAAACATTCAGATTCTTCCATATGAGGTTCAAATGAGTGTTAGATCAGAAAATAAATAATCATTTCCCCAAAAACCTTTGACGTACGAACTGAGGGCGTATTGTATAAGCTTAGCTGACAGTGGACTCTCCAAAATGTAAAACTTCGAATAATAATTTTCAGTTTAAAGCCGTAGCGAAGCACAGGTATCTTGCCAGTATTAAAATATATTATTCTTTGGTACATGTTTCGTCTAATTTAAGACTTTTTCAGCCATAGCGTCTCGTAATAGATTACGATAAATCATTTTTGCTGTCTAATAATTTAAAAAATGGAAGAACCCATGTCCTTTACGAACTGTTTGAGAATACACTAAAGACAGTAAACACTATTTTTCATAAAATTGTCCATCACTTATTGTGAAAATTCTTCATATGTTAAAATTTTTATGATATTTCTATAAAGTATGGCATGCAGTGCAGTTTGTAAATTGTAATATTTGCGGTTAACAAACAAATACTTTCAGTGATACGAAGAACAAGTTTCTTTAAATAATTACGTTACATGCTTAACATGCTTGTTTACTTTAAGGGACACCAGAATATCTGAATTTCACCCAGAAAAGGCATCCGGATACGCGTAAATCTGCCCACGATTCTCTGCACTTAACACCCGTTTATACCAACCGACTGAGCTGCAATTCGACACCGCAACTTTCAGCATATTAAGGTGCGTCCACAGTTGTATCAGATAACCGTATCTGTATCATGATCGGCCTTGTGAACACAGAGTTCTTTATCAGATCGTGTATCAAATATGATACAATGATCGGATCGGAAAAGGTCCCACTGAGAGTCGGTCTTTTGCCGTCGCTTCAAAAGTAGTATAGCAAAGTATGTTCTAAAACAATGGGTGCTGCGTCAGCATTTTCCCACGCTGTTGGCGGGAAAATTTGAAATTTTTCTGAGTCAGCATTTTTCTCTGCTGCAGACAAGGTCACTCGGTTGCCGGACATTTGCGGTCACGGACATGTGCGGTCACTGAGATAAACTTGTGCCCACTCACAGAAATTCCCCACTTGTCACAGGACATATGCGGTCACTGCAGCAGGGGGTGGGCCTCATTAGCTTAATCTCGGGTTATCCCCGCTAACCTGCCTGAGCAGCTGCTCGCTCCTTGCAAATAAACATTTTTCTCTCGCGGGCATGATTTAGAGATTGATACCTTCAGCCACAAACACCATTCTATACCGAAACTTCCTGGTGTGAGTATTGTATTTACTATTGTGTGCTGCAATGGAGTTGACAGTTTCTAATCAGGAAAATCGTTGTGCACTTTACAGAGGTTATATGTACAGAAAAGGGAGAGTCAACCTGGTATCGTCACCTGAGTGTGTCTGAAGGAGAAGAACAAGTGTAAAGGACGGCTGAGGTCAAGAGGCGAAGAAGTACTTCATACCGTCGTTCATCAGTGTGGACCACCTGAGGAAGCGGTCTTCACAGTGGAAAAGCAGGTTGAAGCGGCAAAGAAGAGAGCAAGAGAAAAAGCGCCATTTGCTTTACGTCGCACCGACACAGATAGGTCTTATGGCGACGATGGGACAGGAAAGGCCTAGAAATGGGAAGGAAGCGGCCGTGACATTAATTAAGGTACAGTCCCAGCATTTGCCTGGTGTGAAAATGGGAAACCACGGAAGGCCATCTTCAGGGCTGCCGACAGCGGGATTCGAACCCATTATCTCCCGGATGCAAGCTCACAGCTGCGCGCCCCTAACCGCACGGCCAACTGACCCGGTCAAGAAACTTTAAAAATAATAATGCGTCGGCAACGAAATCATGCTCACGGACTTCAAGTAGAGCGAAAAACAAGTGCTCAGATAATTCTTAATGAAGAGGCGTTAAGGATGAATAATGGCAGCCAGTTTCCTTTAGCTGACGACGGCATGGGAGAAAGAATTATAGTTTTAGTGCCGAAAAGGATAGACAAAGTTTTAGGCATTGTGCGCAATTTCTTATGAATGGCACGTTCAAGAGTTGCAGCAAACAGTTCGCCCAGATATACACATTCACGCAGACCTTGGAGGCCGGAGTGATGAAATCAACGTTTATCCAGTCGTCTTTGCGTTCCTGCCTAACAAAAAGAAATACACTTATATTCGTTTCTTTCACCTTATCTTGGGAGCTGTTCCCCAATGGAATCCTAAGAAAATCAGTATTGACTTCGAATCAGCTACGATATCAGCTCTGCCGGGCTGAGTGGCTCAGACGGTGAAGGCGCTGGCCTTCTAACCCCAACTTGAAGGTGCTCAAATACGACAGCCCCGTGTCGGTAGATTTACTGGCACGTAAAAGAACTCCTGCGGGACTAAATTCCGGCACCTCGGCGTCTCCGAAGACCTTAAAAAGTAGTTAATGGGACGTAAAACAAATAGCATTATTATTATTATATCAGCTCTACGAGAAGCATTTCCGTCAGCAGATTTAAGTAGCTGTTTTTTTTCACATGAAGCAATGTCTGAGGAGAAAAGGACAGGTACTTGGCCTTACGAGCGACTACAAGGAGAACGAAGATATACGTCTCCACATCCGAATGTGCGCTGCTCTGGCATTTTTGAAGGTGGTTGACGTCAGTGAGGAATGGCTGGTGATACATTCTTAGGCTCCTACAGAAAAACTTACTGGCTTCTTCCACTATTTTGTTGGCTTATGGCTTGAAAACAGCGACATACCAATCACTATGTGGAGCTGTTACAAGAAGCGACATCGAACAACAAATGCTGTAGAGGGATGCCACCACAAGATCAACACTTTTGTTGAAAATCTACATCCTCAATTCGACGATTTGGTGGTTTGTGTAAAGAAGGAATCAGAAGCGACGAACTGCATGTACCTGAATCTGGAGCTCAATCTTGAAGGTAAGAGGAAGAAGTCGAAATATGCAAAGAAAGATGGCGGATTGAATGAACCCTTAAGAAATATGAAGAAACCAGCGACATCAGGTCCTGGTTAAAGGCAATTTCTTACATAGAAAAATAACGTAATCTTCTTTCTGCTTCAGGTATTCCTAATGTAAATAGGTATACACAAAGCAACAAAATTATAACGACGCTTACCTTAAGCCGATAAAAATAATTGACGAAGCTTAGTTACAGCTGATTTTAAACACGCCAAAATGATTTTATTACAATCATTATGCCAGTCCAAAGCGTGGATAAAGTGTGATGGGAATCAGCATTTTAAAACAAGACTTTACTGTCGACCAAATTATTGTATGTACTCGAGTTTGGAGGTTGTGACCCCCTGTCGGAGGGGGGACGCAGGTGAAGAATACATTCACGGTATCCCCTGCCTGTCGTAAGAGGCGACGAAATGGGGCTCCGGGGGCTTACAACTTGGGAGCGTGGGTTGGAAGGATCGAACCTGCCAAGTTAAAACTAACCAGAAGAAAAGTCGAGTAGGTGCGACTCTCTTTTACGGAAAAGGAAGCGGAAGTTCACGAAGGACGTGAAAATGTAAGACTGCCTGAGCTTGGTAAACATCGTACCTTGGGGGTCGGAAGAGAACAAGAGGAGAGAAAATAGAATATTGTACCCTGGTGGGGCGTCAGCTGTGTCATTCAATTAGAATGATTTATTAAGGAATATATTTCATATTCGCTAAGCGAGAATATCTTACATTATTAATTGTAGGCCTACTGGCCAGTTCGGAGGGTATTTTGAAACCTACACAAACTTGTCTCCACTAGAGATTATGAAAAACAATGGCCAGCAAAATTAGTATTCTCAGAAATTTTGCTAAGTTGGAAAGAGAAGGGGATGGTTATTTCCGAGTCAGCGGAAAATCCCGAGCATGAGGGCCAAGTGATATTTAGAACGATGGAAATTACGGCGCGCAGGATTCTTGAAAATGACGTCAGGGAAAGTCCAGGGCTGGAGACGGGTGTGCAGCTGGCCGTTGGTATTTAAAGAAAACATGAGATTTCAAACTTCCGCTTAGCTATGGACCAATGGAAAAAGTCGTCGGGGAAAAGCAGTCATGCCAACACCATGTTATAGGAGGCGCTATAAAAAGTAACTGCGCCGATTAAATTTATAAAGGAAAACTGAATACAGATTCGTAATCAGAAAAATTTTAGAAACATAACCAAATATTAAGTTATTAATTAATAAAGATTTACTGTCATAATTCTTAGAAATTAGTGACGCTGTTCGCTGATTGGTTAAAGGGAAGGGACGCCACAAATGGCGCGTATTTACCCACCAAGAATACAGGAGTTAAATTCGCAATTATATTAATTACCAGCGATCGAAATTAGTCGAGATTTGACATTGAGGCAAGAATCATATAATCACATCGGCGGATCCCAAGTTAAAGCCTTCGGCAGGTCTGCATATAGTCAAATGGGGAAATTGGAACTGCTCACTCTAACGTGACCTCTCGTAATGTCGGAGAGGGGATGAACATTCACTTAAATACTAAGTCAGGGCGACTGAGGACACACTTGGTAAAAGTACGTCGAGCAGTTACTACGTCAGTGCGTGTAGACACTCTTTCAAAGTTATCAGAACCATCACTACATCAGTGCATGTAGACAGACTTGAAAAAGTTTGTTCTAGCCGTTACTACGCTCGTTAGCACAGTGAAGTAGTACGCGTTACGTTATTGAACATTCAGCAGTATCATGAGATCGAACACCGGAGAAAGTTACAAGTAGTTGCCTACGGTCAAATCAATAGAAATGTATAATCATTTACGGAACTAATTAAATATAAATATACGGGTAGGAGTGATATAATATGTCGACGAAACAGTGTATATTACACGAGAACGCTCGTGGTTGTTCGGCATAATTAGACGCCAGTGAACAGTCGATTACGAACTGATACCTGGGCAGCCAAGCGAACGTCAGCCGGCCGAAACGTGAATATACACGGAAGTGCCGGGTTCGAAACGTGAGTGCGTGTCGAGCCGTTGAAGGCGATACCAGTGTATCACGCTTTCCTTTGTGCCGGGAAGGAAGGAAGAATGTATGTTTTCATTATGTGGGCTAGATAAAAGGTCAGCAGTGTAAAAATTCCTTTACCGGGCGAATTGGCCGTGCGGTTAGGAGCGCACCGCTGTGGGCTCGCATCCTGGAGATAGTGGGCTCGAACCCCACTGTCGGCAGCTCTGAAGATGGTTTTCCGTGGTTTCCCATTTTCACACCAGGCAAATGCTGGGTCTGTACCTTAATTAAGGCCACGGCCGCTTCCTTCCCAGTCCTAGGCCTTTCCTGTCCCATCGTCTCCATAAGACCTCTCTGTGTCGGTGCGACGTAAAGCAACTATCAAAATTTAAAAAAAAATCCTATGTTAAAATTTGAGTATTAAATCTTCCAAGTGTTGATTTTTATTTTATTTTCTACAATTTAAAATGTGTCAAATTCAGAAGTGTAAAGGATTACCTCTACATGCTGGCATGGAGACTAGTAAGATGGCATGGTAAACTGGACGGGCCATGTGGTCCTCGTCCGGATCAGCAAACTACAGGCAGGGATGAGTACCGTATCAATGTAATTATGTAGATTGCTAACGTTAACGGGAGAATTATATTCATTAATTATGGTGACTTGAACGTTAAACGAACCGCTTCCCGGCCCGTCCAGTTCAGATATAGATAGACAAAGGGACAAATTAATATGTAAATAATTATATCAAGCACTCATAATATTCTTGTATAATTTAGTAGAATAAATTAGGGTTGATTTTGTTTTGCTCAGGTGCTTGAAGTGTTCATGATTGTATAGGAGGATGTTTCACTTAAAGCTAAACTGGGATTCATTTTAGAATTGCTCCAGTGATGTTTGTCTGACTTGGGTCAGTTTCTTGTAAATTTTGTAGATGTTAAGGCATGTTGTAAGATTATCCAGAGGTGCCAGTGATTTTAAATATTTTTGGGACTGGATTAAGTCCGATTGTTTGTCTGTAAATATCAATGATTATGTGTACCGCGAAGTTTCGCCAGTGAACAGCAATAGTGATAATCGTTAGAAGTATTGGAGTTATAAATGGATGTGTGATGTCTAAATTAGTGTTTAATAATACTTTGTGAGTAAGGCACGGGCCTGATTTTATAGACTGATTGCAAGGGAAAGTATTTTAAATGTGGAGATAACCTGTGGCACGTGGAAGACTTTAATTCGACTAGTAAATTTGATTTCTATATTGTTAATTTAATGGTTTTGGACTCAATAATAATCATAATAATTTGTTTGGAAGCAATAGAGGCACTTGTATATGATAGTGACGCTATGTTGAAAGTCCAGAGTGGGTTAAACCCATTGTTGATTTTGGAAGTCGAGCGGGACAAAAATCCAGCATGAGATAAAATTGAGTCATACTGATATTGATGATAAAATAGATGAATTCCGAGGCCTACGTCGATGTTATATGCCGATTCCGGTGTTATGAGTGGCAGAAGGGTCCACGCACCGAGGATTAATAAATGAAATGTTTTAAAAAATTCCGGTGTAATAAATGGACTTCAAATGAGAAGGAAAGAACAATTTGGCACTCGCAGGGACTGGATGGAGATTCCCAGCCGCGAGGTGCCATGAATTTGAGATTTGTCTTGGGAGGACATGGTGTCCCTATACATTAATGACAGTACGAAAGGAAGTAAGGTTGTGGTTCGAATACCGTTATTGTGTCCCGACCGATGTGAAATCTGATCTTGGTTGTTCATATGGGAATATAACATTTGTGACTAAATTATAAAGATTGGAAATTAAAATAAAAAATAATAAGAATAATATTCCATGTAAATCATGTCTTAACTTATTGCTTATTGCCAAACAAGACCGGAACCGTAAAGGGTTATGCATTAAAAAATAATAGTTAACTGCCGTGTAACAGGTGAAATTAATTTAGCATAATAATAATGGTGAAAAATGAAATGAAACTATTAAATCAATGATGATTAAGTGTTGCAATAATGATTATCTCCACTGATGAAAATAAAAATAATAATAAAATATATTTTTATGAATTATTTAGGATAATGATGTGGGCGGAGACTAGGGAAGTCAGCGGGCGAAATGACGTAATAATTTCGAGTTGTTGTAAATAATAAGCTAAGTTTGTGATGTTAAATGTGATGTCAAATCCCTACATCTGGACCATTAGGTTAGAGTCCCTTTGTCGTTTCCTTCAGTTAACGATAGCATATCTTGGTTAAGAACCTTGGGACGGTATTGTACTATCCCGGGTTGGTCTCATCTCAATAAAGGTGGAAGCGATGACATAATTCATGTCGTCGCACCCACCTTGCCAACAGGTAAATTGTGTCGACCGTAAGTGGTCGTGGTTTTGTCACGAGGGTTGTGTTTCAACCCTCGGCAATCAGCGGTTCACCACCCAAGTGGATGGGTGGTCTGCAGTGTCAAATTTACTATGTACAATTTCAGGAATGATTTGCCAAATTATGGGAAAAATAAGGGTCAACGAATTTTTGTGTATGTTCCAGAAGATAATTTATATAAAATGCTCCTTAAGCATTTGCAAGGAAACAGTTCCAAGTTCTTGTTCTTATAGAATAGTAAACCCTTTGTGACCGTTAAAAATATCTGTCCCCTGTAGTAGGACGGAACCTCCAATTTTTTTCCTTTGATCTGTTGTAATGCATTTTTATTTGTTTTTATAAAGAGCCTTAATGTTAATAATTTGAGTGTCCCGTTCAACCCTGTAGTACTGATTAGATGGCGCGCAGATATTTAATTGGAGATTCCGTATCTTCATCTTTTTTGTTGTTTATTAGTTGCGTTAGATTCGAACCGTAACACCCCTAAGAGAAATGCTGGTTGTGACTCAGGCTTTGAGCGGGTGCAATATATTTATCATCTACAGAATTGTATGTTAACAAAAACATGACATGACTTGTTCTTCCCCTTCAGATACACCCAGGTGACAATTTCATGCTGATTTTCCCTATACTTTCTGAACATTTAACAGTTTGCCTTATTAGCTGCTGTCAAATCCATTACATCACACAACAGTAAATACACCAGGAAGTTTCGATTATAGAATTGTGTTTGTCTGAAGGTATCAGTCTCTAAACAATGCCCGCGAGAGGAAAATATTGATCTGCAAGGAGCGAGCAAAAGCTCAGGCAAGTTAGAGGGGATACCCCAAGATTTAGTTAATGAGGCCCACTCCCTGCTGCAGTGAACGCAAATGTCCTGTGACAAGTGGGGAATTTCTGTGAGTGGGCACAAGTTTATCTCAGTAACCGCAAATGCCCGTGATTTTGTCATGACCGCAAATGTCCGTGACTGCAAATGTCCGCACAACTGGTCATTGATCCCTAGTCACTGACGTTACCATGACATCAAACCTTGCCTACGTGGCCTCGCCTAATCTGACATAGGTGGGGTTATGACGTCACGATGACATCTTAACCTAACCTGCAACCACGGACGCTAATCTGACCTCATTGGGTTAGGTTAAGGACCGAGGTTTTTTGGGAGGGTACAGAGCATCCTCTCCTCCCTCACTGGGACATCATCGAGACGTCATAAACCTCACCTACGTGAGGTTAGGTCAGCCCACGTAAGTAAGGTTTGACGTCATGGTGATGTCATTGACTAAGGGTCAATGACCTTGTCTGCACCAGAAAAATGCTGACTCAGAAAAATCAAATTTCCCCGCCAAAGGGTAGGAAAATGCTGACAGAGCACCCATTATTTTAGAACATACGCAGCCCATCTACTATCAAAGCGAAGATACGTGATACAGATACGGTCATTTTGGAAGGAGCATTTCCCCGATCAGCACTCCTTAGCATTGCCTCGTGTGCTGCGCTTGCTCAGAGCCTCTGCCATTCTTCCCTTCGCCCCTACCTTGTTCACCGTCCCTCCGACTACGTTTAGTTTTGCATCAGTCTTAGTTTGGGAATCGTCCGATTTGAAGAAAAATTGATGCGGGGTTGTCCAGGGAAAGCCGTCCCCGCGGTGTAGGGAGGGCGTGCCTGCCTCTTACTTGGAGGTCCCGGGTTCGATTCTTGGCCATGTCAGGGATTTTACCTGCATCTGAGGGCTGGTTCGAGATCCACTCAGCCTACGAAATTACTATTGAAGAGCTATCTGACGGTGAGATAGCGGCCCCAGTCTAGAAGGCCAAGAATAACGGCCGAGAGGATCCGTCGTGCTGACCACACGGCAACTCGTAATCTGTAAGCCTTCGGGCTGAGCAGTGGTCGTTTGGTAGGCACTGGTTCTTCGGGGCTGATGCACCATGGGGTTTGATTTGGTCCAGGGAAAATGTTAATCAGTCGATTATTATCAACAACAGACCGTTTTGAGGGGCCCAAAGGATCCGCACCATTGTAATCGGATGAAAAAGAATGACGCATGGGAAGAAACCGCGAATGACGTTGGGATCCCTATCGAATAGTGCAAAACGAAAATGGAGCATCTGCTCGTGGCTCTTTTGAATAGCTGGCACCAGCCAACTGTTTCTGGAGATTCATTGTCACTATATTGGAACCAACACTCAAGTGATGATACAAGCCCGATGGGTGGAAAACTGACAGATACGAATAGAGATACAGATATGTGATATAGATTGGGCATTCTTGTCAAAAGACGGCTGTATCATGACCGCGTATCACTTCTTGATGCAGGGATGCTGATCTGATACAAGTGTGGATGAACCTTTAGACGAGCGCCTAAATTACTACGATACTCTGCTAGGCAAGTTTCTTCTAACAAGGGAAGTATCACAACTTACGTGGCAAACCACCTCTCATTTTGATAGTTGATTGCGCATGGTATGAGAAGACCACATGAAGCAAAATGAGCTGCTCTTTTCCTCTGCAACATCTCAAAATCGAAGTTGGAGTCCTTGGTGTCACACAAGCAATGTAGCGCGGCTGGACATCCCTGTGAGAGAGCTGTGCTGTTAGTGGTTAGACTACAATTAGTTGACAAGCAAACCCTATAATTGGGGCAGATAAAAAAGTGAAATTTCTCTTCCATCATATGTGTAATGGCAAAATAAGTAGTTACAGAAATTTTTGCAAAGCGAGGGTGATCACTTCGCTCCTTAATTGTATAATAATAAGAGGGGATGCCGTATAGTTTTGAGTGTGAATAAACAATTTTAATTTGG
The DNA here is from genome assembly GCF_040414725.1 of Anabrus simplex. NCBI lineage: Eukaryota > Metazoa > Arthropoda > Insecta > Orthoptera > Tettigoniidae > Anabrus > Anabrus simplex. The sequence continues at coordinate 775,402,526 of NC_090266.1, forward strand.
AATTTTAATGTGATTTTAAGCTTTTCGGGAATACTACACATCTCCAAATGCCGCTTTTATACCCGAGGCGCCAACAAATACTGTTGTCCTGTGCTGCAAATTTGCGATAGATGCCACTTCACTCAAACTATCCCTGCGTATTCGACAATGTAAACCATCGGGTGTATGCTGCGTATCCATGAGCAACGCAGCTGGTTTGCATAAACTTGGATAGCATTTACGGATCGTTTAATGAACCTTCACCTCCTTTGTCTTATTATACGACCAAGTAAGGTACCTCCGTGGTTAATTCAATGACCTGAAATCATCCTGGATCTGCATATCGGTTCTAAGGTGAACACGGACTCCTCGATTTATCGAAGACTCTTCTTGTCCGTTGTTAGCCCGTATCCAAGTTCAATACTCATTTACACGGATGATTCTAGGGCAGAAGCTAAAGTAGGCTGTTCGTTTTTTGTTGATAATGAGCGGTTTCTTTTTCCTCTTCCGGAAACCTGTAGCGTGTACACAGCAGAGCTCTGTGCTATCCTTAAAGCCTGCGGTACACGGTGTCCAATGATTGTTGGCACTTTCTGCTGTGTGCCGACGCCCTGAACTCGTTACTATCTATTGATGCATCTTTCCCGCGGCACCCTCTGATGCAGCGAATCCAGGACCGGCTGGTCGAGTGTTGGTGTGCTAGCACCAGAATCACATTTTTGTGGCTCCCAAGCAACATGGATGTAGCGGGAAAAGAGTTAGCTGATAGGGCTGCCGAGGAGGCGGTCACGCTGTCCCCGTTGCCTTACAAGGTTCCAGCCAGTGATATTTCTCTGCTGAGACATTTGGTTATGTCCCATTGGGAGCTGGAATGGCAGGCCACTCCTCTTTCAAATAAGCTGAAAACGATTAAAGGAGCTACGAAGGTATGGAAGACTTCCCTTCGGGTTTCTTGGAGAGAAGCAGTAGTGTGTGCTTGCGGCTGTCATCTGACTGTTGTACACATCCTTACCGATGTGCTTTGAGTACCATCTCCGTCATTCTCCGATCTAATTTTAAACCATTTTGTAAGAAAGTAATGCATTGCGAATTAGATCCACTGATTAAATTCATAACCATATTCATCATCTTCGTTTAAATTCTAGTGAGGGGTAAATTTTAAATTGTAATTATTATTCCATTTCGATTCATCTCGTAAAACTAGGCACCTTTAAACAACAAGCTTCTTCATCATCATCATCATCATCATCATCATCATCATCATCATCATCATCTTGCTATTTTGCTTTACGTCGCACCGACACAGATAGGTCTTATGGCGACGATGGGACGGGAAAGGCCTAGGAATGGGAAGGAAGCGGCCGTGGCCTTAATTAAGGTACAGCCCCAGCATTTGCCTGGTGTGAAAATAGAAAACCACGGAAAACCATCTTCAAGGCTGCCGACAGTGGGATTCGAACCCACTATCTCCCGGATGCGAGCTCACACCTGCGCGCTCCTAACCGCACGGCCAACTCGCCCGGTAGCATCATCATCATCATCATCACATCTCCAAATGCAGTTAGTCCTGAACATGCAACCCGCCAACCCTCAGTAATGATATCCCGCACGGCTGAGTGGCTCAGACAGTTGAGGCGCTGGCCTACGTGGCAGGTTCGATCCTGGCTCAGTTCGGTGATATTTAAAGGTGCTCAAATAAGTTAGCCTCGTGTCGGCAGATTTACTGGCACGTGAAAGAACTCCTGCGGGACGAAATTCCGACATTTCGGGTCTCCGAAAACTGTAAAAGTATTTAGTGGGACGTAAAAAAATAATATTATTATTATTATTATTATTATTATTATTATTATTATTATTATTATTATTATCCTTAATGATATCCCACAAAGGATATGTAAAACATAATTTCATTGTACACCAGTCGTACTTAATAACTGCCGCTTTTTCTCATTTATCACGTAGTCCTTTCAAACTCTTACAGCAGTAGTCCGTTCTGTTTTGGAAATGTTTATGGGTTCTTTTCTGAAGGTCCAACCAGAACGCAACTGTACTGGTGTGCGTGATTATATCGCGGAGAGAGGAACTGAGGGAATACTAAGTGTTGTGCTATAGCTTCAGGTTGTTTTCCCTGCTGCCTGATTAAAATCAATGTTATGTGATAGTTCTCGTAACATGTGCTTGTACATACGGAAAATTATCTGTTTAGAGGTTGAAATTCATGCGTAGTTTTGGGAGGTACGGTATTTTCTTAATTAATTGTTATAGTCTTCCGGGGTCGTGATGTTCTTCCTCGAGAATTTTTCATACATTTTCTGAGTCGTTATGGACATTGTAAGAGTCCCGAAGAAATAAGTTTCTTGCACTTAAATAAGGAAGGAATACTTCTTTCATAAATGACCTGAACTACGCTTTTGTCATTTTCTTAGATGCATTCCACTTCAGAATTCAATTTTCAGCCTTGAACATATTTTCTACAACCTTTTTTACTTATATCAGAGTGCTCACATAAAACAGCAAATAATTTAGGTATCGGTTTTCTCGATGTTGATACTATAGGCATGATGGTGTATCGGTATGTGGTTGCGTTCTTTGGCTGCTCAGCACCTCTTACTTCAGACGACCGGGCGAGTTGGCCGTGCGCGTAGAGGCGCGCGGCTGTGAGCTTGCATCCGGGAGATAGTAGGTTCGATTCCCACTATCGGCAGCCCTGAAGATGGTTTTCCGTGGTTTCCCATTTTCACACCAGGCAAATACTGGGGCTGTACCTTAATTAAGGCCACGGCCGCTTCCTTCCAACTCCTAGACCTTTCCTATCCCATCGTCGCCATAAGAACCTATCTGTGTCGGTGCGACGTAAAGCCCCTAGCAAAAAAAAAAATTACTTCAGACGTGCCTTTAACTTCCATAGTTCTTCCCATTGCCATTCCTTTACTGAAGCCACGCTCATCCGCGTTGTATATCTGAGCCGCATTAAAATTCTTCGTAAATATATTGCCGTCATTTTTAAATGCCTGGATCAGTTGATCATGTTCGATATTTCCTTTAACTTTTCTTTCATTTATGCAGGTTGTGATTTTGCGACTAACTAATGCATGTTGTTACTTGGATCATCTGTCCATAGATTGGTTTGTGATGTAGCTTTCCATCCCACCCTATCGTGTGCTAACCTTTTGATTTTTACGTTCCGGTAACTGCTACATCCTACATCTACTCTAATCTGTCGTATTCATACCTCTGCCCCTACCGTTTTACCACCTACACTTCCATCAAAAACTAACTATACAATAACTGGGTGTCTTAAAATATGTCGTATCATTCTATCACTTCTTCTGGTCAACATTCGCCAAATCATTCTCCTCTCACCAATTCGATTTAGTGCGTCTTCATTCGCAATTCGATCTGCCTATCTTGCCTTCAGCATTCTTCTGTAACACCACATTTCAAAACTATATATTTTCTTTCTGATAGTTACCGTCCATATTTCACGTCCATACAATGCCACGCTCCAGACGAAAGTCTTCAAAAACATATTTCTAATTCCTATATCAATGTTCAAGGTGAGCAAATTTATATTGTTAACAAAGACCTTCCTTGCTTGTGCTAGTCTGCATTTTATATCGTCCTTACTTCAGCCATCATTAGTTGTTCTCATGGCCGATGACCTCGATGTTAGGCCCTTTAAACAACAAGCACAAACAACAACAAGAAGTTATGCTACTACCCAAGTAATATATATATATATATATATATATATATATATATTTTTGCTATTTGCTTTACGTCGCACGGACAGAGATAGGTCTTACGGCGACGATGGGATAGGAAAAGGCTAAGACTGGGAAGAAAGCGGCCGTGGTCTTAAGGTACATCCCCAGCGTTTGCCTGGTATGAAAATGGGAAACCTCGGTAAACCATCTTCAGGGCTGCCGACAGTGGGGTTTGAACCCACTGTCTCCCGGTTGCAAGCTCACATCTGCGCGCCCCTAACCGCACGGCCAACTCGTCCGTTACCCAAGTAACAATATTCATCTACTTCCTTTAAGACATCATTTTCTAATATAATATTTCCTGCGTCGCCTGACTTCATCAGACTACATTTCATTAATTTTGTTTTGAATTTGTTTATTTTCATATTGTACTTCTTCTCCAAGACTGTGTCCATACCATACAACAATTTCTCCAGATCATCTGCAGACTCAGATACAATATCACCGGAAAATTTCATTCTAATATCCTCTCCCTGGATTGTGATTCCTTTTCCAAATTCCTCTTTGACTTCCTTTACCGCTTGTTCTATATAAACATTGAAAAGGAGTGGATAAATTGCAGCCTTGCCTTACTCCTTTTTGGAATGCTGCTTCTTTTCCACAGCCTTCGATTCTAACTTTTGTACAGATTGTAGATAATTGTTCTTTTTCTGTATCTGATCCCTGTCAGCTTATTCATCTCAAAAAGCTTGGTCCAGTCAACATGATCGAATACCTTTCCTAGATCTACAAACACCGGGCGAGTTGGCCATGCGGTTAGGAGCGCGCGGCTGTGAGCTTGCATCCGGGAGATAGTGGGTTCGAACCCCACTGTCGGCAGCCCTGAAGATGGTTTTTCGTGTTTTCCCATTTTCACACCAGGCAAATGCTGGGGCTGTACCTTAATTAAGGCCACGGACGCTTCCTTCCAACTCCTAGGCCTTTCCTCTCCCATCATCGCTGTAGGACCTATCTGTGTCGGTGCGATGTAAAGCCACTAGCAAATAAAAAAGATCTAGGAGTGTCACGTACGTGGGCTTTTTAAAAAAAATTCGGTCCTCTAAATCACACGAAAAGTCTGGATTGCTTCACGTGTTTCCACATTTCCTCTGAACCCGAACGGATCTTCTTCCAACTCAGCTTCAACTCGTCTTTCCATTCTTCTTTATATAATGAGAGTTAAAATTTTGCAAGCGTGAGATACTAAACTAATGGTGCTGTACTTTTCACACTTGTCAGCGCCTGCTTTCTTGGGAATAGGTATAAAAATATTCTGTCTAAAATCGGATGGCATTTCTCCTGTAATATACGTCTTACACACTAAATGGAATAACCTCCTCTAAGGTAATTCTGAAGGTATGTCATCAATCCAGGTGCCTTGTTCCTAATTCGGCCTGTAATGCTCTGTCGAATTTTCCCGAATGCAGAGCTTGGTTCCACATTCATAGCGTCCACTCCGCTCGGTTTCGATGAGACTGTATCTTAAACAACTTTCAATCATAGTTTATATGAATCATTCAATGAAAGTTATAAAATGGCACGGAGAAATTCAGTTGGATGGATCTGTAGTAAACAATACTAAATCTTAATGGCAGACTGTGCTGACAGCTTGCAGTTCGTAATCTTCGAGCTTGAGAGAGTATGGAGTGGAAATGGAAATGAGCGTTTCCAAGATTAAAGTTAAAGTGATAAATAACTCGCCTGAGAGACAGTTTATTTGCTTCATTACTCAATACTCGTCAGTAATGTGGTGGTCAATACTTAGTACATCTTTTTTCTCATTCTTCGATCCTTTACTAGCCTCTCTTCCATTAAATGGAAAAATTGAGAACAGATCTATCATGATGTAGTTTACCGTGAGGTGTGCGTTTTCTTTTTTTCAGTTCAATCTCTTTTAAAACAAAACTTTCTGCCGTTTCTGCAATTCATCCAGTTATTCTATTTCTTTCAGAACGCCGAGAGGAAGCATCGTACTGAGGTGTATGTTCTTCTCGTCACCGAAGAACTTCCAGAGTGGGAGGATTCCAAAGTTATGGGTAAGACTTTTAAGAATCAGTGGTTTAATTCGCGAAAGACCAGTACGTAATTATGAAAAATTTGTCTCTAAAACTGAACAACTAATTTATTTACGGGGTGACTAGTTCCAAGTTGGTAGGTTCGACACTGGCTCAGTCCGGTGGTGTTTGAAGGTATTCAAATACGCCAGCCTTTTGTCGGTTGGTTTACCAGCATGTAACATAACTCCTGCGGGACAACATTCCGCTCTCTCGGCGTCTCTGAAAACGGTAAAGTACTTAATAGGCCATAAAACAAATATTAAAAAATATTGATTTCTTCTTGGATCCTTCTACCTTCCAAGGGAACTTCGTGATCGAACCTCGTCAGATTCTAATTTAATAAACGTTCATGCTAAGCTCTTGAAAGCAAGAATAAGAAATTGCAGTGAAAAGTAACCTAAGTTACTTCTGAACTGTGATCTCGAGTGGAGTGTTTCTTTACACTTAGGGCATGAAAAGTAGCGATTGCTTTTTTCAGACTGGAAAAGCTGCGTGTCTAGGTAACGTACTACTCTCGAAGTAAACTGCATCGACTTTGGTTCCTTAATTGAATAATTAATTGTAAGAAAAGGCCATTGTGTGTCTTCGGTGGTGTAGTCCCCCTGCCCCATTTGTACCAGCCACTCACTGTATATGAACGTTATTCTTTCAGTGCTGAGCATACATCATTTAGTTTTGTTAGTAGTCAGATTACCAGATAGGTCTCTCAGGTGCAGCCCTAGTCAAATCGAAAACTTTTAAACTTTTACAAGTAGAATGGAAATGTCAATTGAGTTTGTGTCTTTACAAACGTAAACATATTCTACGTCATGCGCTATATCGACTGGTTAAAGGTGTTGCTACACAGAGCGCTACGAACGCGATGCACGCTACGTACACGATGGTCGCTATGCGGACAGAAACATACCTACCTTTCTTCACAATGTGCCTGGCCACACAAGTTCCATACGCTACCTTCGTTTTTTCGATACGTTAGCAGAGTCGGGGAGTGTATGATTCTCGGCTACATTTGGACAACGTCGCGCTGGATGGTCCTGCGCACTGGACTACATAGCTGCAAAGTGTATTGCGCGTCTGATCCTCGTCGGTCATTTTCCACTCTACTTACAACCCGTGTTATTACCTCTCATTCAGCGCAGTATTCGCTTATTTAAAACTGACCCTTTAATTGATTTTTAAGTTTAACTTCATCATTACGTAACTGCTTTATCAAGTGATTAAATTTACAAAACTTTGTTCTCTGTATGTTCACGCCAGGCACCCACTTCCTTTTACGCTGTACGGAAGGTAACAACAATAGCTCATCGTCGGAGTCATCATTGCTCACCCATGGCACACTGTCAGCCAACATCTCGGCCAAGACTAAGCAGTCCCGTAAAAGCATAGCTTTCTGTGTGGTATTCATCTCGTGCGTAGCGAACATATCGTCTCGTTCTGTGTCGACTCAGCTTAAGACACTCGAATCGCCCAGCTCCGTATCTGTCCCCAGCTTATTTGTATTTCATTCATACTGCCATAGAATGAACGTTCTGCGATGGCTAAGCAATTTATATACCTATGTACGTTTTTAACAAACACTCTGCAGAGTTCAAACTCGTGACCAGATAAACATATTCTATATGATTGTACGAAACGGGTAAGTCGACAGAAGAAAAATACCTTTTGTTGTGAAATTTCACTAAAATATCTTTGATTGTAGGAGATCTATCATAATTCATAATAATACGAGAATTAACGGCTCGAGCATTCAAGCTCAGTCTCATTGAACCGTTAGCTTTTTCCAACGTATACCAGTGGATTTGAAAATGGTGTCAGTATTTTAGAAATTATATCTTTTCCCTCTATTTCACGGATGACTTCTCAACCTTTGGATAGTACTTGTTCGGTGTTGGATATGGCCTTTGTTTGAAAGGTGTCCCCAGCTGTTAACCACAATGTCATACTTGAAATTAGGAATCTTCTCTGGCGTTGGCCCAAATACTGTATTATGATGGCTGATGATTCCTTGAACATTTTTCTTGTCATCGTCCCCAATCATGGCCTCATCCGCTTTCTCCGTAACATTTTCCTCAAATCTCTCCTCGTTTTTTATTTCCAAGGCAGCGACTATAGCCTCAGTTTCGAACCAATTCCATCGCTTTGTTCTTACCATTGATTATTCTACTTCTTCGTCTTCCGGATGCATTTCTGCGAGCCAAACTCTTCTCTATTAACAGCTGCTGGTCCGTTTACGTAAAGATCTTCTAGATTGTTCTGGTCCCTAAACCGAATGACGTTACATCCTAAGTCAATAATGGCTTCGTGTTCTCGTGGAAAGTCGGCTCTTAAAATGAGGTTATATTCCATCTTCTTGAGAATTATGCAAGGAGGAGACATCCGGATTTCCAATATTAATGTCCAAATATGTCTGACTTCTGAAAATTGTAGATTCTCTGCGATGATACCCTTTACTTACGGTGCACTATGTCATCTGGTATGGGCTAGAGCATTTTTTTCTATTGGCTTTACGTCGCACCGACACAGATATGTCTTATGGCGACGATGGGAGAGGAAAGGGCTAGGAGTGGGAAGGAAGCGGCCGTGGCCTTAATTAAGGTACAGCCCCAGCATTTGCCTGGTGTGAAAATGGGAAACCACGGAAAACCATTTTCAGGGCTGCCGACAGTGGGGTTCGAACCTACTATCTCCCGAATACCGGATACTGGCCGCACCTAAGCGACTGCAGCTATTGAGCTCGGTAGCAATTTTTGTTACTTTCATTGATCTGTCTCTGTCTTATCCTTGGCTTTGACAATATGAAAGTGACTGAGGTATGAGCGATGCTAGTAATGCAGTTCCTTCTGCAGCCAGTCCCTGCTATGAATGGTGTGAAAATGTTGCTCATAGCATCGGTTGATGCATGCATTTCAGTGGGCTTGACAGACTGATATGTAATTCCAACTTTTGGCTCGGTGAGGAAAGCAACGGGAAACTACCTCGCTCCTCATTTCCCTAGTACGCCTCTTCAGTAATGCCTAGGCCATCTATGACAGCTGATGGCGGAGCTGTTGAGGATCCAACCAGCCTTAGGACTGAAGACTGAACATACATATACCTTTTACTTTAAAACTTGAAATTGGGACGATTGTATGTGGATTCGAGACTGTAACTCAGATATTAGAGCCTGGGAGACAACACATACACTAGCACCTATGTACAGTAGACACCCAACTCTAAAACTGATATTTCTTTAATAATTTTCTTGTTAAGTTTAATTGGATCTTCGAGTCAGTCATCTGGTTGTACTACCCATGCATCTGTATCTACAACCATCCAACTGGAATAAAAAGAATGGTAGCCCCGCTAGATAACTAATAATTACGTTTTTCGGACGCTTCGCCATTCGCGTCAAAATTTGGTGCGTACGAGTTTAAACTTCTGCCCAATCGTTCTTCCTTATGGGCCAGCAGTTCCATGCTCTCCGTCCTTTCACACTCCCTGCACCTGCATCTTGCCGTATAGGACCCTTCCGTTATTCCTGACCATGGGACCGATTATTTCTCTCCAATTCTTGGATATAACTTCGTGTTTCCTCGTTCCTTTCATTCATTTCTTCATAAAAGCTCTTTGATCCTACATTCCGGTTGTCTTGTGGTCTACTTTCCCAACGTGGATATGACGTACGCTGCACTCCGAACTACCGTACTCTCGGACGATACACAAAACTTTAAAATATTTTATCCTGTCGATATGGTGTATAGTTCGTTCCGTCTGCATGCTGTGGTCTAGGTCCGTTCCACTTTCTTCCGGGTCATATCCCTTGGATACACATCGCTCGGGTTCCGTGTCTGGTCCCTCTGCCCTGTATTAGTTGCTTGATTTCGGTGTCTGGGTGGACTAACATCTGAAGTCGAGCCATCTACATGTACGGCTTCGCTTCGTTGACTTCTCGAGTGACCAGAATTTGAGGTCTGATACAAATGCCTCATTGCCAATTTGGCTTCTACGGCTGCTTTAACGTTCGCCGCAACCATCATTCTTTGAACGTCGGTATGAAGTTGCTTTTGAATAGCGGCTATAAGCTCCGCTTACGACGGAAGGCTGTCCAAACTCCCTTAATTTGAGACGCTGCGAAGTGAAATATTCTGCGTACCGAGATGGTGTGGTAGCAGCTTATCTCTTACAATATAATAATTAACGAAGGTTCTGGTGAGTTTCGAGTCCCCAGTACCTCTGAAAAAATGCCTTAGTGAACTCTTGTTATGAGTCGAAGTAGTATTTAAAAGCTCTGAACCAAACTTAAAATAGGATCGTCCTAAAACTGCTCCACTGTTTGCAACTGTCGGTCTAGATCAGGGCCATCCAGTGATTGCGTTCGGAGAGCGCCGCCGCGCTCGGGGAGCACTGGGCAGTCAGACTAGCTCTCCTTCCCCTATCACCATTACACTGTGGCAGCGAGGAGACCTGAGACGGACGGTGTTCGGATCGCGCTGACTAAATACGTACGTACAGTCGTGCTGCCGACGGCTTTTGTGGGATAGGGCTGTTTTGCCATAACATATATACCGCATATACAAATTGAATGATACTCCGATGTATGGATTGTGCAGGAAACGAACTCAAGTATTAAGTAAAGAATAATGTGATTTATTCAAAACTGAAATGTTAACATATTTGAGAGGAATATTCAACAAAATTTTACAAACATGAACAGACAGTACAGACTTTGAGTGACTTTTGCTCAGTCGTTTTTACCAGCGTTTAGTTTTAGAGCAAACAATCTTCTCCAAATTGGGTACTATATTTCTGGACACAGAAATTCTTAAAAGTCTCTATTGCTCATATTTGCACGATGTTTACTTTTGGTAAGCTTAAGAACCGAAAAGAAACGCTCACAAATGTTCGTTGAGCCGAACATTGACAGTACTTTACATGCATGTTTATACAAAAGGGGGTATTCATCTTGCGGAAAGCCGGTGTAAAATTCGAGACGAACATTGCAACTGCTGTTCAATCAACTCTAATTGAAATAGCTGTGGAACACTGTCCGCAGTAAGAGAAAATGGTCGATCAAATATATCTAACAGCGCTCGGAGTTCTGGTTATTCTGAAACTCTCTTTTTGAGCTCTTCTTGCAATTGGCGAATTACCTGCAAGTACTTATCAAAGTCGACACCCTCTTTCACTGTTTCAGGCAATGGAAAATGTCCTGTGTTCCTTGCACGCAACTGGTTTTCCCAAAAAATCTATTTTATTTTGAACTCTTGAATTTTTCCACCAAATCGCAGATATTGTGCTTTTTGCCCTAAAGCGAAGTGTTCAATGTATTAACATGGGCAGTAATGTTACTTAAAAATGCCAAGTCCTCCACCCACTTGGGATTACGCAAAAGAATTTCGGCCCTCCCTTTCATGTCACAAAAGGTATATATTTCCTTCTGCAGGCAAAAAACACGAGGAAACACCTTCGCCCTACTCAGCCATCTTACTTCTGCATGGTACGGGGTATCCGGATACTCCGCTTCGATGTCATCCAAGAACTCTTTGAATTGACGGTGCGTGAGTCCATGAAAGCGAAGGTAATTTCCCATTCGCACAACTGTTCCCATTACGTCTTTAAGCTTTGCGACTTTTGCACAGATTGCCTCCTGGTGTATCAAGCAATGGATCGCCCCCATTAGGATATTACCGCTCTCAGCCACTTTTAATTTTATATAGCTGAGGAACCCCGTGCGTAGACCACCGAAAGCAGGAGCTCCATCCGTCGCTGCACTCGTCAACCGCCCCATTTGAATACCGTTGACTCAAAAACACCCTCCACAGCTTGGAAAATATCGAAACCGGTAGTGATATCTTTGAGAGCTACCAAGTCTAGGAAATCCTCGGTGACCCGAAGATCGTCATCCACCCCTCGAATAATAATAATAACGAGCTGAGCTGTGCCCGCAATGTCAGTTGATTCGTCGAGGGCGATGGAAAATGATACTAAATTTGCTGCCTTCTCCATTAATTACTGTTCTAAATCAACGGCCATATCGTCTATTCTGCGAGCCACAGTTTGAGGAGAGATACTGTCAAATTTCTCAACTAGCTCCATAGGACAAATACATACCGCCGCGTCCATTAGACACTCCTGGATTAAATTCCGTTTCACGAAGGCTTCCCACCTTTGGCAATTCGCATTGAACATTTGTAGCTTGCTCGTAAAATGGGTCCACCGACCTCATTCTCCTCTATCTCCTGTTGGACAAAAATACGGCAAGTCACAATTTTAGTGTTCTTTAGATAATTAAATCATTTCTTCATTCCCGTTTGTAAACAAGCATTTCAAAATTAAAACATTAATACTTACAGAATAGCGCTGCTTGAAATTTTCTTTCAATCTCACACACGCTCTTTATCGGCTCCACTTGGAGGAGTCCAATCGGTTAGATATCTTGTAGTTGAGGTAATGATGCCATGATGATGTGTTAACCTAACCTCGTTACGAGGAACGGTAACGTAACGTCGGACAGGCTCTTTACGGGCTTCCCTTGGAGGAGCCGAACTGATGAGGTGACTTGTAGGTGTGGTCAAGTCGTGTGTTAACCTATCCTTGGCCACGAAAGGTAACCTGACCTCACGCAGGCTCTTTGCAGTCTCCCCTTGGAGGAGTGGTGGAGCTATGTAGCCACAGCGCGGGCGATTTAAAATGCAGACTGTTGGCTAAGAGTGCATGACGTTACAACCTAACGTGTGTAGGTGTAACCTTTGTGACTATTACTCACTGATATAAGATATTAAATTGAAGTAAAATGAAAAAATATTAAAATATTCATGAAATGAAATGCTCAATCGTCGGACTATGAACTCACACTTGGTTCTTATCTGATTACTTACACATACAATTACTGATGGACGCCAGCTACCACTCAATGCAGCAGTAATAGAATTGATTATCTCTAGGATGTGAGGTAATAAGCTTACTTAAACAGCATAAGATATAGGTTCTAGGAAAAGGAGATTGCCGTTTTGTTTCCCCGTTAAATTTTAGGTTATCTAATTGTACTATTGAAATAAAACGATAAATCAGTATAATATTCAACAAAGTATATTATTTAAATTTTGTTTTAAAATAGTAAGATTTGCTGCGATAAAACAGATGGGAATATGAGATGAGAATATAAAGTTATATAAGAAATTTATCCCTCACTGGTTCACATAACAGTACCTTCAACACTTTGGGTGTAATTACGACGTATTCCTTGGTGTCATCTGTAGGTATCACAAGCCTAATTTGGTGATGTATCCTTTTTGTTTCACTGACGAGTTATAGCATGGCTTGAAATTAGATTCACACTTGGCAATCAACTTTACAAGTAATTCACTGATAAATGTTAGTCTGAATTACGACGACTCAATATTCGGCTGTCACCGCAGACACAAAAACTCGACCGAACAGATATATACGGAACACACTCCGAACATTTAATCCATATGGTGACTGACGACTAAGTATCCACGTGACTGCTGAAATGAAATGGCGAATGGCTTTTAGTGCCGGGAGTGTCCGAGGACATTTTCGGCTCGCCAGGTACAGGTCTTTTTGATGTGACTCCCGTAGGCGACCTGCGCGTCGTGGTGAGTATGAAATGACGATGAAGACGACACATACACCCAGCCCCGTGCCAGTGAAATTAACCAATGATGGTTAAAATTCCTGACCCTGCCGGGAATCGAACCGGGGACCCCTGTGACCAAAGGCCAGCACGCTAACCATTTAGCCATGGAGCCGGACCATGTGACTCCTCCTTCTCCATCTCATTGACTGACTACTACCATCTCAGTAGTACTTTGTATGGCAAGGCTCTGCATCCATCTAACTTCATGGCAAGTCTCTCCATTCATCTCCTTCCAATCAACTTCTTCCAACTAACTGAACTCTCCATCTGACTGACCGACTGAGACCTCTCCATCCAAATGACTGCCGCTGTAATATACAGCTTATTATATATATATCCACTAGGTGACACCCACACGTAATCTCTAAAAATAGCAATGATGTCACGCCCACCCAAGTCAAAGTGTTACAGGTTGTAGTGAAATAGCCTAAGGCGACTAGGTGCTTTCCTGAATATGAGCTCATCGCTTAATGCATACAATAACAGGGCGATACCTCAACAGTTATGCTAGCAGTATTGCAACATGTGTTGCAATGTTTAAAAAATACATACATACATACATTATCATTATAGACTGTTATGCCTTTCAGCGTTCAGTCTGCAAGCCTCTGAGAATTTACTAAACGTCGCCACAATCCTCGATTTGCAACTAGTGTTGTGGACTCATTTAGTTCTAAACCTCTTATTTTTAAATCGTTAGAAACCGAGTCTAACCATCGTCGTCTTGGTCTCCCTCTACTTCTCTTACCCTCCATAGCAGAGTCCATTATTCTCCTAGGTAACCTATCCTCCCCCATTCGCCTCACATGACCCCACTACCGAAGCCGGTTTATGCGTACAGCTTCTTCCATCGAGTTCATTCCTAAATTAGCCTTTATCTCCTCATTCCGAGTACCCTCCTGCCATTGTTCCCACCCGTTTGTACCAGCAATCATTCTTGCTACTTTCATGTCTGTTACTTCTAACTTATGAATAAGATATTCTGAGTCCACCTAACTTTCGCTCCCGTAAAGCACCGACCGCTGTAAAGATTGTTTCATCTGGGAGCTGACTTCCTTCTTACAGAATACTGCTGATCGCAACTGCGAGCTCACTGTATTAGCTTTACGACACCTTGATTCAATCTCACTTACTATATTACCATCCTGGGAGAACACACAACCTCAATACTTCAAATTATCGACCTGTTCTAGCTTTGTATCACCAATCCGACATTCAGTTCTGTTGAATTTCTTACCTACTGACATCAATTTAGTCTTCGAGAGGCTAATTTTCATACCATACTAATTGCACCTATTTTCAAGTTCCAAGATATTAGACTGCAGGCTTTCGGCACAGTCTGCCATTAAGACCAAGTCGTCAGCTTAGGCCAAACTGCTTACTACATTTCTACCTAACTGAATCACTCCCTGCCATTTTATACCTTTCAGCAGATGATCGATGTAAACTACGAACAGCAAAGGTGAAAGACTACAGCCTAGTCTAACCCCTGTAAGTACCCTGAACCAAGAACTCATTCTACCATCAATTCTCACTGAAGCCCAATTGTCAACATAAATGCCTTTCATTGATTTGAATAATCTACTATTCATTCCATAATCCTCCAACATGGCGAACATATTTTCCCTCGGTACCCTGTCATATGCTTTCTCTAGATCTACGAAACATAAACACAATTGCCTATTCCTCTCGTAGCATTTCTCAATTACCTGGCGCATACTGAAAATCTGATCCTGACAGCCTCTCTGTGGTCTGAAACCACACTGGTTTTCATCCAACTTCCTCTCAACGACTGATCGCACTCTCCCTTCCAGAATGCCAGTGAATACTTTGCCTGGTACACTAATCAATGAGATACCTCGATAGTTGTTGCAATCCTTCCTGTTCCCTTGCTTATAGATAGGTGCAATTACTGATTTTGTCCAATCTGAAGGTATCTTACCAACACTCCACGCTAATTTTACTACTCTATGAAGCCATTTCATCTCTGCCTTCCCACTATACTTCACCATTTCAGGTCTGATTTCATCTATTGCTGCTGCCTTATGACAATGGAGTTTATTTACCATCCTTTTCACTTCCTCAAGCATAATTTCACCAACATAATTACCCTCCTCCCCATGAGCTTGGCTGTTCGCAACACCACCAGGATGATTTCCTTTTACATTGAGAAGATGTTCAAAATATTCCGTCCACCTCTCCAGTGATTCCCTGGGATCTATTATGTGTTCACCTGAATTACTCAAAACACTGTTCATTACCTTTTTCCCTCCCTTCCTAAGAATCTTTATTACTGTCCAGAAAGGTTTCCCTGCTGCTTGACCTAGCCTTTCCAGGTTATTACCAAAATCTTCCCATGACTTCTTTTTGGTTTAACAACTATTTGTTTCGCTCTGTTTCTTTGATCTACGTACAAATCCCTGTCTGCCTCGGCCCTTGTTTGGAGCCATTTCTGATAAGCCTTCTTTTTATGTTTACAGGCTGCTCTCGCTTCATCATTCCACCAAGATGTTCGTCTTTTCCCATCTTTACACACAGTTGTTCCTAGACATTCCCTTGCTGTTTCTACTACAGCATCCCTGTATGCCTCCCATTCGCTTTCTATATCCTGAACCTGCTTACTGTCTACTGTTTGAAACTTCTCACTAATCATATCCACGTACTTCTGTCTAATTTCCTCGTCCTGGAGATTTTCTACCCGTATTCGTTTGCAGACAGATTTCACTTTCTCTACCCTAGGCCTAGAGATACTTAGTTCACTACAGATCAGATAGTGGTCTGTATCGACGAAAAATCCGCGAAAATCTCGTATATTCCTAACAGATTTCCTGAATTCAAAGTCTGTTAAGATATAGTCTATTATGGATCTGGTACCCATAGCCTCCCATGTGTAGCGGTGAATAGCCTTATTCTTGAAGAATGTATTCGTAACAGCTAAACCCATACTAGCACAGAAATCCAGCAAACGCTTCCCATTCCCATTAGCTTCCATATCTTCCCCACATTTACCAATCACCCTTTCGTATCCTTTAGTTCTATTCCCAACTCTCGCATTCATATCGCCCATTAGCACTATTCTATCCTTGCTGTTGACCCTGACCACGATGTCACTCAATGCTTCACAAAATTTGTCAACTTCATCCTCATCTGCACCCTCACATGGTGAATACACGGACGCAATTCTTGTCCTAATTCCTCCAACTGACAAATCTACCCACATCATTCGCTCATTTACGTGCCTAACAGAAACTATGTTGCGTGCAATGGTATTCCTGATAAAGAGCTCTACCCCAGACTCTGCCCTTCCCTTTCTAACACCCGTCAAGTACACTTTATAATCTCCTATCTCTTCCTCATTATCTCCCCTTACCAGAATATCACTTACTCCTAGAACATCCATATGCATCCTCTTCGCTGACTCAGCCAGTTCTACCTTCTTTCTTCCATAAGCCCTATTAATATTCATAGCTCCCCATCGAATTCCATTTCGTTCGCCAAGTTGTTTCCAAGAAGTCCCTCGCCTGTCAAATGGGAGTGGGACTCCGATACTCCCATAGGTCCGAGGCTTGCTTAAAATGTTCTGGAGCTCGGTAAATTCATGAAGCAGGATGCTACCCTACTTGCACATAGTCCAAGTGGGGATCTCTCTTCTAACGGGTTATGGACCACCGGTGGATTGTATAGTCCTAGCCGCCTGAGCACAAGGTGGGCCATGACTAAGAATATGTCCGAGATGCCCACTCCCATTCCATAGCAACTGGTATCCCGACACTCAGGACCACTTACTAGGCCACTCAGCCGTTGCCCATGGTTCACGAACTAGGACGTGACTACAGTAACCCACAAACACACACGCGCACACGCACACGCACACATATATATATATATACGCAATAAATTAAATACAATAAAGCAAGCGATAATAAATTAATACATAGCGCAGTCAGGTTATAGAATCGAATCGAACAATAATAGTTACAATAATAGTAATGATAATAATAATAATACAGATACAATAATAATGTTACAGATAAGATAATAATAATAATAATAATAATAATAATAATAATAATACAGATGAATACTTGTAACGGGATTTGAACCGTTACACCTTACAGGCCCTGGTTTCAATCCCTGTACAAGACCGTTAACCTTACAAACTTCATGTTTGATGTCCATGTGTGAAGCTCAAACTAACCAGACAATTTAGCGGCTATATATGAGATATTTCAGGGTCTCGGATCCGAGCTGCTGTGGAGTCAAATACGCTAGCGTTTGAGCTGATGCGTATCGCTATGTCTTTTAGTGTCTGGAACACTCAATTTTAGATTTTAACTTTAGAGCTTATAGATTTGAACTGTGGAGACTTATATAGTGCCTAGCGTATTCTTTACGTCACTTAGAGACCAAACCCTTGTGTTATAGAACACATTAGAAACTATAATTTATTTTTGCAACTATGTCTAACGCGTGTAACAAAGTAGCGGGACTGATCATGTGTCTTACTATGGTCACGCTGGTTTGACATGCAGTGATCACGTGGACGTGGTTATGCATGTTTAGAATTGTTCACTAATAGGCACTCTCTCTCTATATTAGCCCATTAGACTATCTTGTGCAGGTTTTTTCTATTGTGTTTTAAGAAATAAAATATTCGCTTTCTGGGTTTGGGATTCGAATCTTATGCAGCGTGCATGATGCAACTAATTACTGCTTCGTATCCGCTTGAGCCCATAAGGCGAACAACGGATAGGTAATGAAGAGAGGACTAGAAAGTTTTCAGCCTACATTTTCTTTAATATAAAATGCCGACATCTAAGAAAACATGCGGTAGGTGCGAAGAGGCGAAGGGAATGAAATAAGTACTTTTTAAATTTAACGAATTAGTTATTGTGTAATTATTTGCAAAACTATGTTAAATATTACCGGTTTTACTACAATCCTTGTAATGTCGACAAATTTGCTATACTCCTTAACATCTTACTGTGCAGAGGTAGCATGCTCGAGAAATTGTGAAGCCCCTGCAACATTCAAATGAAACGAACTATTTCTTGTTTACGTAATTAAGTTTTCAAAATATATTATACGATGCATGTTATGCTTTGCAAAGAAGTTGTTGCTGTTCTTACGTTGATGTCATCCTTTTGTTAGTTTCTTTCAGAATCGTCATCATCTACTGTAAAGAAGGGTGAAAGTTCACGCATACTCTGTACATAGTTTACAATCGTCGGATTAGATCCATCCCAATCAATACGATTTTCACTTCGGTGCTTGTAATTTAGTCGACAGAGTCTGCATGTAGCTACATCGATTGACACCTTACTGTGGATAGGTAGCGTGTCCCAAAAAATATCTTCATAAGGAGCACCGAATGTAGATAAAAAGGCTGGTGGTAAACACTGAATCAGCTGATTTGGCATCTGATACAAGGTTCTGTGTTTATAGAACATCATAATAGCCTCACTTACTTGAGAGAGTTAAATAAGATGTAGCGTATTAGTTTCGCTGCTAGACAAACAGGTTGCACATCCACTCTTTTGTTTGTTACCAAGACGATTCTCTGTAAACGTGCAGTATTTTTCTTCTTTCTGGTCGGTGTAGAAGCACATTGATAATCATGATGTAGGCCTACCAATCTGATTTAGTGAGCTTCCGATCGCAAAGAGTGGAATACACTTTATGCCGGTTGACAGCAGGCTTCTGTTGACGGGAGTACAGGGAGGTTGCGCCACGCGAAGTGTCTTGTGCGGATGCTCTGGGCCCCTTTCTACACCTGATGGAGTGGAGTGGCGTGGAAAGCAGTGGATCCTGTCAAAGGCGCCTAAGGCGTGAGGTTGAGTCTTTTTTCAGAAGTGCATGGGTTCAGGTAGTAGAATAAAAATCACAGAAGAGCTCTCTGAGAAGGAAGTTATTTGCTCTCCTGAAGGGAGCATAATGGAAGTTGACAGATCTAGGATGACTGGGAGTAAGGCTGGGGTTTCAGTGGAAGACAGAGGTAAAAATAAGTAGAGTTAAAAGTAGAATGTGTAAATATTGACAGAATGTTGAATAATACAGGCAATGAGGGCTTTTAAATTACTACTTGAAGAAATGGACATTCTTGGATTAGTAGAAAGTCCTAAAGATAGATGAACATATAGTATGGATTCAAAGTGGATCACGGATAACTAATAGAGGAACGTCGGGTGGAATTTCGGTATATAATCCACCTATGAGCTTGTATATACAGTATTTGAAGAGAGTGATTTTTTTGTGGAATTTGGCAGCTGAAATTAGACGAACGAGAAGTACGTTTGAACAGGTGGACATTATTCCCATGGAAGATCGTAACGTGTTAACCTATACAGTATAATACGGGGGCAGCAGTACAATGGACGTAGTTGTATGTTGTCGGGATAGTCTGCTAGTTATCGAAGAGATAATAATTAGGGATTGAGCGGAGGCAAATCACATGCCAGTAACTATCAAGCGCAGACAAAAAGTCGGTAGTATAATATAGAATGTGCAAAGAAAAAGACAGTAGTTATGAAGGCACTTAAGGGATAGTGGGCTGTTGAAGGGCAAGTAGCTAGAAACGAATTTTGCGAAAAAATTAAAGCATACAGAGAATTGTTAATAAAGACTAAGTTGAAATGGCATTAAAAGATGGCTACCGACATAAATGAAAATTGTATGGACAAAATTAGCAAGAAAGTATGCGACAAAATACATCAGATAACCAAGAAAAGCTTGGGTGCAGGGGGGAGCAGTATAAGTCATAGTATGAGTATGTGGAAGGTTTAGAATATGAAAATTAACGCACAGATAACCAGAGTAATGGTGTGCTGAAAAGGGAGCAAATTAGGAAATAAAGGAAAAAATGGTTGCTAGGAGGAGTAAATCCAGTATAGTTAATAAGATAGAATATTTACGAATGATAATATCAGGAAATGGGAAATGGGCTGAACACGCCAAGAGGGCAAAAATGATGAGCGCAATAGCTCTAGCTGATAGTCTACAGGTATACGAATATTAGAAAACCGAATGCCTAATATTGGTTTTAGGATGCAAAGAATTGTATTCATTGATGTGATCAAATCTAACATATTATACGGCTCAGAAATATGGGGCACGGAAAAAAGACACCGCAATGTTTGATTTAATCCCAAGCAGTGGCGGCCGGTCAATTCGTGCTACCGGGCTACAGCACGTAGCTTGGAACTGTAAGGAATAATATTTATGTACAGTACAATTATCCTGGTGCCCTTTCTTTGTTTTGAGTACGATATGAATTTGTGTTTTGTGAAAATCAAGACGAGATCTGTCGAACACCTAGTTCTGTTCTCCCGGGGAACGAGGCTCGTGCTCATGTGAAGTGAGCCCTTGCCTGTAGCCTGAAGGAAGCAATACGCAGGCGCAGCCGAGCTTGCCACACACCCCGTAGCCGGTGGAGTATACCGTAAACCGGGATCAACTTTCACTGATCCCGTCTATAGTTACTTCCCCTCCCGCAAGGGGGTAGAACTGTTCGATGTCTCCTGCTACCCTGATAGGAGGATCGAAATGGCGGTACTGATGTTGAACGTGATACGCGATTCTGCCACTAGAGAGTAACATCGTCTGGGCTCGAAAGTGAAGCGTAAGTGGAGGCAATCCATCGCACACATAATGTTGTTATTAAGGTAACCAAACAATGCTTATTAAAATATCCATCTTCCTTTTGTGTCAAAAATAAGGAATTCGTAGGTGAGTCAAAGAATCTTTGACTGACCCTAAATGTTATCCCGCATTACGATGTAATTTATGCTCGTAATAGGGGAGGTCTCAATGAATCAGTTGGCAGCTCTTTCAGTTGCTTTGTGCTGTTTCAGATCTCGCGGTTATATTGCTGGTGCGTGTTTTTCTATCATTGTGTTAGTGCTAAAGTTCATACGGAGATTTATCAAATTATTTATCCACTGCAATGTATATAAAATGAAATTAAATTTGTGTTCCTAGTGAGGATCTACACTATATTCCATTTGCACCGATGTAAGTTGGGAAGTGAGTATACAACACGAATACTATGGTCAGTTTAATGAAAGGCCCATTTTCTAGGAGAACGGTAGAAGAAAATGTGAACATAAAAATTATAGGTCGTCCCTTTTCAGTCTGAAATTCAACTCAGAAGACTTCGAGCGGGAAAAATTCCAGTTATATCAGGCATTTCAACTGTAAAGTCTACGATGATAACAGTTGGATATGTGGTTGTGATGTAAGAAATGCTTCGTTTTGTTTTCCTTGCGTCTTATTTGGAAGATAATGATATCTGGAGTACGAATGGTGTGATAGATCTGAAAATAAAGGAGTGTTCTTGGGATTAGTTGATTTCATGAGCAATTTATACAGTGCCATTAAGGAACACATGGAAGCCAATAAGGTACCGGTATTTAAGGGCACATCAAAAACCATCCAGAATGAATTGCTAGACTGTATGCTGGAAGTATGCCGAGAAAACATACTGGAGGAAGTACTTAACACTAAATACACTACTATCACGGCAGATTAAACTACTGACGTCTCTGAAGAGCCACAGTTGGCAATTGTGTTCAGATACATATTAACTGGCCAACCACTTGAAAGATTTGGGGGATTTTTAAATCCAGGCGGACAAACCGCAGATGCAATATCTGAGTGCATACTGCAGCAGGTCAATAGTAATTTTCGGGTTAATCCAGAGAAAATTATCGCCTAAACTTACAATAGAACATCTGTGATGAGTGGTGAAAGAGGTGGAGTTCAAAGGATAATCAAAGCTAGCCAATTACGTTCACTGCTACGCCCACCAGCTCAACGTCGTATTTGAACACGCAGTCTCTCAAAATCAAGCTGCGCGCGTATTTTCTGCAGCCTATCTGCATTTCCTGCATTTTTTCGAAATCTCCTCAACGTCTGGCAGCTTTGGAAAAAGTGATAGTACAACGAATTCCAGGATGTTCATCAACAAGATGGAACTTCAATACTAGAACCGTCGATGTCGTGTTTGAAAACAAAGATGCTTTGTTGACCTGGAAAAGTCGAAATCTGTAAGGGCAGTTCAAGAAGCACGTGGACTCAGACACAATTTGGAGGATGAAGAGTTTTTATTTTGCCTGTCCTTCTTTCACAGAATAATGCCTCATGTGGATATTTTGTACTCCCAAGATCGACAGATGCAATCAAAATAGGGAATGCTGTTGGCATTTTTACGAAGGCTGTTGCTTCAGTCAGGGATTCTGTCGATAAAATTGCAAATGAAGTTTCTTAAAAAATGCCACAAAGCAAAAGACGCAGAACTGAATCCTACAGGACGGCTGATGTTAAGGATGTTTGTGATCGAATCACTGAAGAGCAAGTCTTAGATTTGAGTATGTTTCTTATTTAGAGGTTGCAAATTTATTCGATTCGATTAATTTTAGCGAATATTCAAAACAGTTCCATGTAAAAGGAGTTAACACCGTGCGTGACGTATACAGACTCCCAGACAAGAATAGACTAATGACTGAGCTTAGCGTTCTGTATGAAGGAACTGATTTCAGAGAAACTGACGGTGCAGTTCCCTTGCTTCAACTCATCCTGCAAGATACCTTCGCCCAAATAACAGAATCACTCAGGATTTTGATAACTATTCCAATGACCACTTCAGAACCGGAAAGATGCCTTTCTAGTCTTAAAAGGATTAAAAAGTTCCTTCAAATAGTATGTGTCAGGAACGGTTGAATGCGTTAGCGATGCTATCAATCGAGAAAATGCTTATCTCGGAAATAATTAACTTCAACTAAAAGGTGATTGACAAGTTTTGCAGAAAAGAAGATCGCTGTATGGACTTCATATTGCGCCATTAGGGGAGTAAAAGCAATATTTCTCGAATGAATTATTTATCTCGTAGACAGTTGTCGAAGTATTCATCTGCTTCCAAATTAATGTTGTTTTTGTTTGTTCTGAGTTATAAATTGTGAGAAAAGCTTTGTTGCTAGTTGCTTTATGTCGCACCGACACAGATAGGTCTTATGGAGACGATGGGACAGGAAAGGGCTAGGAGTGGGAAGGAAGCGGCCGTGGCCTTAATTAAGGTACAGCCCCAGCATTTGCCTGGTGTGAAAATGGGAAACCACGGAAAACCATTTTTAGGGCTGCCGACAGTGGGGTTCGAACCTACTATCTCCCGAATACTGGACACTGGCCGCACTTAAGCGACTGCAGCTATCGAGCTCGGTGAGAAAAGCTTTATTATTATTATTATTATTATTATTATTATTATTATTATTGTTGTTGTTGTTGTTGTTGTTGTTAACAAGTTTGAACTATGAGTTGTTCATCATGGCAATATGCAGATTTAAAACAGCGTATTTAGCTTTTTTTTGGTAGCACTTAGGACGAATTTTTCACGAGCCGCCACTGATCCCAAGTAAATTCATTAAGATAATTACAGGTTTACCAAGATGTGTAGCAAATAGTGGTGTAAGATTACTATGTGCGGATGTTAATATAGAGGTGGATATAATTACGAGATTAATAGAATACTGGCTCGTGCTAAAAAGTAGAGGATGAGGAGAAACTTTAGATATAGCTCACCGAAACCAAATGAGGTACCAGGGCGATTACTGGGAGAGTAACTTAAAGCAGATACTGAAAGCAGATAAAGAAATTGGAAGGGGAACTATTAGGACGGAAATCTAGAAGAAAGGAAGGACTGTAGGAAAGGGGTACAGAGAGTAGCAGATATAGAAATACAGATGCAAAGAGCTGAGGGTAAAAATAAGAGAACTCTAGAGGAATTCATGAATACATATCCAGGCATGAGAACTACAAATAATACATTAACAAAAAGAGAATACAGGTTAATGATATGGTGGCTGATGAGGATTTATAAAAGTAAGGCATTAAAAGAAGCTGGGAATACATGTTTATTTTGCGTGAAGGAGTTAGGAAATGCACCTTTGTAGAGACAGTGCGAAAGTATAAGGGATTTACGGGTTAAATATTTATAAACAGAAGAGGGAACTAAATTAGAAAGAGAATATTATAGTATAGTTGAAATGTTGAACAGGGAATGGAGAAGGCCAGGGAAACTATCGAAATTATTGGTAATTGTAAAAAGCTCATGGGAGAAAAACTGAGTGATGATGGTACATGCAGTCGAAGATGCGAATAATTAGGGACTTAATATTGTCAAGTAACAGTCTGAAAATAGTGGAATCAGCAAGAATACACGTGGTTGAATCAGCAAGAATACACGTGGTTAAATGTAATAGAAGATAGTTGTGTATACTAACGTTTCAGGATGAACCAATTCTCGTATCTTCTGCCTCGATCAACCGAAGTTGGAAGAGGAACGCCAAAATTCATTATTTACCTGTACAGTAAGTAAACAGTTAAAGATTGGCCATATTTGAGTTGAAAATAAATATAGAGAAAATTCTAATTTTTTAAGTGCAGTATCATGCCTGTATGGGGAAGGAAAAACGAGGTTTTGTAACCGTGCATATACTGCACTCTTCGCAATTCTTCCTCTGCGGTAATTTCTTCTTTCTGGATTCGCCACAGCTGCCCTGTAATAAAATGTAGTCACTGCAGACGTTTCTTTTCTGCAGGGGTGGTCACGTTCATTAGACTGTCAGTGTGCGATGCGATAGGAGGGTAAGAGACTGTTAGGCTATAGGCTAATCTATTCTACCGAAATAAAAGAAATACTTGCACAGGGTTAGGTTTAAATGTGTTTATTTATGAAAGAAAATTACTAATACAAACGAATAACCATAAACAATTGAATTAAAATAATATATAAATCTGATTCAAGCATGTAACAAGTGTAACCGTCGTCAGCGCAAAGTAAACATACAAAAATACAACTGTTCATCCTCCAAATCAACGAACTGATTTAAAAATGGAGGCTCAAAATTAGGTGTCATTACTAATTAATTCACCAAATGTTAATTAAACAAATTTTACACTAGTTAACTACGTCGTTTCTAGACAGTCATGACCCTCTATAATATGAATTATTATTCACTTACATGAACCTTGAATATGAATTAATGACCGAAACTGGGTAACTAAAAATTAGCATTATTCATTACGAATTGCCAATTAGTGGTGTTCACACACTCAATTATATAACTCACAACATTCAATAGTCTTTGGGATTCATTGCTCCCCTTTACACATTTCATCTAAATTAAATTGCAGTGATTTTTACTTAGATAAATGTCTGAATGTCTCCATGATAGGTCAATCACCTCAAATTTAATTGAGTTTCTAGTCATCTGAACGGCTATTGTTTCTATTTATATGACATTGTTGATCATATTTGGTCTCACAGGGATCCAAACTACCTGAACAGATCAAAAATACATGACACTCATTTATAATTTCTCGATCAACCTTGTCTGCATTTACACATGAGAAAATTTATAATGATGGGGAACGGTGTTCAGTCACGTTTATAATTATGTTTGCTGTTATTATTTAAACAAGAAGTGAATTTAATTGCTATCTAGTTAAATTGACGTGAGCTATCATGAACCTAACATTGTACAATACACAGTGGAAAAAACCCTTCATAGTAAAAGAAAATCTATTTACATTTATAACCACAGTCAGTCACCACATATGCTAAATAAAATAATCAAAGCGAAAACACTTGAAATAAAAGGACAACTATGCTAATATCCTACACTATTTCATATACACGCTGATACACGCACATCGTTATTAACAATACAAACATGCTAAACAGTTAATTTACTATAGACATGATACTGTCTATATACTGATATGGCGTGACAAGAAAGTAAGGTGAAATTCTTTACGTTTCGCAGAGAAGCCTTTCTCGCGGACAGTCGAGATTTTCTTCTGATGAGGCAGAGCACAGTTCTCTGCGAAACGTAAAGAATTTCATCTTATTTTCTTGACACGGCATAAGCCCAAAGGCCTATACAGTATCATGTCTAATGTCTATAAGTACGGGCCGTGAAAGCATCAATGGCAACAGTTAATTTACTGATTTCTACGACGCGTGTTAATTTCAATGTCTATGGATCTTATCATTGAAATCAGCGTCGACCATGACCTTGATGTGGATTATTCATGGCTGTCTCCTGGCATACAGCAACAACTTAATGATCTCTCATAATAGCATGAAGTATAATTATCGATTCAAAACATGGCACAAGAAAACCTCGGATGACGTTAACATAAAATCCAAAATATAGTTATAACTCCTACATCCTATTCCTTACCAGAGTCCTGCACAGCGGCCCAGCCCATGAGCTGCTTCGGCAATAGACCGCAATGGGTTTCGGAAGGCTCGAACATAAGAAGACCGTGGCGTCATCGCACGGGCCGGTCTGGGCAGCGCTATGTCATTCCTACGCGGTGAGCCAAGGACCGCGCTGTGGTAGTTCTATGGGCTGACTGCTTCAATGTGTACAGTGTACTGCTTGTCAGCGGAGTGCGTTGCATTATGGTCGAGTGGAGACGATCACGTTTGCTGTGGTTTTCAATTTGACTTCCCTGTTTATCCTGTTACGGAAACGAATTTAGACTGTAGTTCCAAACGAAAAGAAACCGTGCAAAAAAGGTGAAGCAAAAAGAAACAAACGAACTAGAAACTTCACAATACAAGACTTCTGAACCGGATCCTAAACTTAAAAGTAGTGTTTTGTCGGTATTCAAGTCTGAAGTTGAAGATGATGGGAAAGACGTTAATTTTTGTGCTGTACGATCTGCGGTGAACTTTATATACACATTAAAGGAGTTGGTCTGATTTTGTCCTTTTCTGATTAGATGAAAAAGGAACTTATGATGAACCAGGGGTGCAGGAATGACGAGCATTCTAATGTTTCCGAGTAATCGGACCCCACGACTATGCCACAACCTGCCAAAGTAATGAAGTTTGCTTCGTGGGCTGACGTTGATGATGGTCCTATTTCAACAGATAAGCTTGAAAGATGTTTAAACCAAAATTGTGAAATGGAAGAAGATAGAGCGTCTTACGGGAGAAGAAATAGACAAAACTGTCCAAATCTTCACCAGATCGCTAAGAAAGTATTATGTATGCAAGCATCAAGTTCAGCTTCAGAGAGAAATTTCAGTTCAGCGGGTTCCATTCTCAACGTACGACGGCCTCTTTTATACTCAGGCAATGTTAACGCTCTTCTCATTCTCAGTAATTTCATTCCAACACCATTATCAATGACCAATAAACTAGGCACAGTAAGTAAAAACCATGTTAAGGTTTGTATTGTTGTTGGCATATTGCACGTCATTTCAGTTTGTATTTTATTTTGAGTTAAACGCAGGTGAATATTAGTTTATAATAAAGTTCGTGATTGTGTTTTTTTAATTATTAGTATTATTATTATTCAAAATGTCATTAGCCTACTTTGGAATACATTATTAGCGAACAGGAATTCGTATAGTGAGGGATCCGAATAGAAGTGTACATTTCGTTGTGCGCGGCACACGCGTTATTGCTGGGAAGTAGTCAAGGTTATTGTACTGAGCCCGTCCAGTGCGGTGGACTGCGGTGGGCTGTATGAGACCAGTGCTATGGGCCAGTAAGCGGCCGCGTCAGAAGGCAACGACACTGCACGGGCTGGGCTGCCGGAGCCCGTGGGTTTGAAGTGCTGCGTGGTGGGCATCTCTGAAGGACTCTGATCCTTACAAAATTTCCACAGGAAAACCATTTGATATTACTGTCGTTAAAAATGATCTTAGACCACCTGCAAGGGTCAGTAAGCCTTCTGTAACCGTTACATAAGTAGACATCCGATGATTGGTTGCATGGGTTCTCTTTTCTTAACTAGGTTATTTTTATCACTGAAGTGAGCACTTTCTTACTTCCTTATTTCTCCATTTACCTCTATTTATATTATCGTAGACCTCAAATGACATTCATGTCCCTGAGTCTACAAGTCATTGCCCTTTTCTTTCGTAGACAGAGCTGAGATCATTTCTTATACTTTTAATATTTTAATATTTATATCATTTATCTCTCAGCTTATCCGCTGCCATAAAAATCATCTCTCGGCGTCTCCGAAGACCTTAAAAAGTAGTCAGTGGGACGTAAAACAAATAACATTATTATTATTATTATTATTATTATTATTATTATTATTATTAAAAATCATCTCTTCCTTTACTCTCAGGATAAATTTACAAAACATTCGTCATTTTCCATCAGAACGGACCAATCAATGTTCAACAACCTTCCACAACTGACTCATTGCTTTCAATACAGCAACAATGGCTCCTTTAATTTTATTTAAAGGAACAAAAACAATTTAATCTGGTTGCCAGGACTTACGCTATTATTGACGATCCCCTAAAATATGTAACCATCAACATAAAAATCACAACTAGTGGGATAGCTTAATATGAAGACTGTCAAAACGTCATAAACATCTCTCTGCGCGAAATATTATTCTACGAACCTACTACGCTGGCGTAGCAGTGGGAGATGTGATACTCCCACGCGGCGCGTAGCAGGTGGCGCATAGCGGTTCCTAACCGGCTTGTCGGCGGACTTGAGGGAAATAAATTGCTGTCGAGGACCGAACACAAAAACCCCTGTGGGTGGAGGACGCAGACGAAGAATAACACTCATGGTATCCCTTGCCTGTCGTAAGGGGCGACCAAGGGATGATCGAATTAGAACCATGAGAGTACTTGTAATTAGTACCACCACGCGGGGAACACTATTGGTCGCTTTTACTTCCGCGTAGTACCACTTAGGCACATAATAGTAGTGACAGTGTGTGCTTTCGGCTTTTAGAGTACCTGTGATTAGTACCACTATATGAGCGACATTATGGTTCTGCCTAGCCTATGATATCCACTATGTGAGGAACACCTCGGGATAGTACGAGACCCAGTGGTTAGTAAACTTATGTGATTAAAACCATAGGTTTGCGTTGCCTGTAAATGGCTGTGCAATGTGGGAAACACCATAGGTCTGTGTTATATGTGCGCATTACATTACTTGTGAGTCTTACCACAGTGTGTGGAATACCGCGAGTCTACGCTACTTTTGATTAGTACCGCAACATATCAAATAAGAAGTATAAGTGCGGGATTCGGCGGTCACCTCTACCTCCGGCTCTCGGGAGAGGCCTCCACCTCATTGACCTCTAGCAAGGTTATTGACTGCGCTGGCAAAGACTGCATGCCTAACTTCACATCCGCCATCGTGGAGAGGCTTAACCTAACTTTTGACGCGTAAGAGAGCAAGCCTAACCTCACGGAGGGGCCTAACCTCTTTTACGGCTAGATGCACTTCCTACCGCCTAAGAGAGCGATTTTAATCTTACATCCGCTATCTTGGAGGGGCTTAACCTTACTTTTTACACGCAAGACCGAGCCTAATCCTTTTGGAGGGGCCTAACCTCATTTTTACGGCCGGATGACCTTCCCGACGCCATCTTGAGAAGTAGAGCAATGGCTATTCTCGAGACATTATTTTGAGTAGCAGGGCAACGGTGATCAGCATAAGATAGCACACCTAACCGCATGGAGGAGCCTAACCTCAGTTTTATGGCTGGATGCCCTTCCTGACGCAATTGCACAAGATGGCGGCTATCTAATTGCACAAGATGGCGACCATACATACCTTCTTATGAGACGTCTTAGGGGCGCTTGCGCAAGATGGCGGCTATACACAGGCTCTTATGGAGAAAGCTAGCCCAGGGGCTACTGCACAAGATGGCGGCTATGCACAGGCTCTTATGGACTCTTCCTCCTCCGTAGGGACACAGCCATCTTCTTCCTCCTCCTCCTCAAATGTATAGCAAGAAGGCAAAAGGGTACCTCCTCCTAGCAAAAGGGCAAATTTGCAAAGAGAACACTTCCTCTTCATTTGTTGGGCAAAAGGGCAAAAAGGACAGTTCTTCCTCATCTGTAAGTCTAAAGGGCTACTCTTCCTAGGAAAAGGGCTCTTCCTTATCTCTACAGCCAAAGAGGTCTTCTTCCTGGCAAAAGGGCTAAAGGGCTCCTCTTCTTCGCAAAAGGGCTCTTCTTCCTGGGAAAAAGTCGAAAGGACTCTTTCTTACAGTTACTGAGGTTAGCTCCGTCCCTCCTCGTACAGACAGATGCTTTCTTCAATTAAACATTACATAACAAACAAATATACTTACGTTATGTAGCTGCGGCCAGTATCCAGTATTCGAGAGATAGTAGGTTCGAACCACGCTGTCGTCAGCCCTGAAAATGGTTTCCGTGGTTTCCCATTTTCACAACAGGCAAATGCTGGGGCTGTACCTTAATTAACGCCACGGCCGCTTCCTTCCCACTCCTAGCCCTTTCCTCTCCCATCGTCGCCGTAAGACCTATCTGTGTCGGTGCGACGTAAAACAACTAGCAAAAAAACGTTATGTAGCGTTGTCTTCGTCGCATAAGTTTTTCGATTGAGGAAAAAGTGGTAGGAGGATGAGGCGGTAAGGGGAAGGTAATACTTTTTTCACCATGCAAAAATATTGTAGGATAAGCAAATGCTGTATTCAACAAGACGAAACAGTTTCAATCTAGTTACAGAATGCAATTGTAAAAATACAGAATCGACATGCTGTATGTATGACAAAACATGTTGACTATTAAACAGAAAACTTTTATTGCTACTGTGCTATATGTTTCTATTCGTCAAGGCAAGTTACAATTAGCACACACAAGAATTGATTGTAGAACAAGACGAAAGACGTTGGCTATTAGTGTTAAAACATAAGATTAATCTCTCTGTTGATACAATCACACTCTTATGCAATCAGCACGCACACATAGAATTACAAATGTTGTATATCTCCATCCGACATACTTCTTCTTAATGACTGCAGATAAAATACATATCAGAGGATACTTTTGTCCTAAGGAGATGGATTCTGCGGGAACTGTCGAGAGAGAGCTATTACTCAATAATACCTACACGACGTAATTCTTGCTCTATTTTAAAAATATCTGCTTTATACTCTGTGTAACCAGCATCTTGATAGGCTCTTAGCAGTTGCAAACGTTTTACGAGTACGTTGGGGTCTTTACAGTATCTTATGTCTACATAGGGTAACAGAGGCTTGTTGTGAACTTTGAGCCTATAAGCAGACAGTTGATGTGTAGGGACTTGTTGTGATGTAATACGTGCTTCAGCAGTAGCATTTCCATGTACAAGCATAACTTGTTTCGATAGCAGTGAAGCGTTGGAATTTTCTTCTTCTTCTGCATGTTGTATCTCTTCTTGAGATGTTTGCACGGCGACAGAACGTGTAATAGGCTTAGAAAATGAAGTAAAGTCATCAAGCTCTAATGGCAATGAAACATTGAGATCTTCTTTTTCTTCTTCTACTTTACTACTGTTTTGATCAACTTCGTTATCCTTACTATGATAATCATGATCTTGCTTCTCTTTATCTTGAAGTGTGTGCTGAGTAACAGAACTTGTATCAGGCCTAGACAACAAGGGAGAATTAAAAATCTCTCGCGGAGGTGTACTTTTAAAAAAATAAATCAGTGTTCGCTTGACTACGGTTGAGCTCTTTGTATTTTCTCCTTATAATGTTTTAACACTAATAGCCAACATGTTTCGTCTTGTTCTACAATCAATTCTTGTGTGTGCTAATTGTAACTTGTCTTGACGAATAGAAATATAGCACAGCAGCCATAAAAGTTTTCTGTTTAATAGTCAACATGTTTTGTCATACATACAGCATGTCGATTCTATATTTTTACAAATGCATTCTGTAACTAGATTGAACCTGGTTTTTCTTGTCGAATACAGCATTTGCTTATCCTACAATAATTTTGCATGCTGAAAAAGTATTACCTTCTCCTTAGCGCCTCATCCTCCTACCGCTTTCTCCTCAATCGGAAAACTTATGCGACGAGGACAACGCTACGTAACGTGAGTATATTTGTTTGTAATGTACGTTTAATTGAGGAAATCATCTGTCTGTAAGAGGGGGAATGGAGCTAACCTCAGTAACTGTAAGCTAGAATCCTTTCGCCCTTTTGCAAGAGGAAGCGCTCTTTGGCTATACAGATAAGGAAGAGCCCTTTTGCTAGGAAGAGTAGCCCTTTAGCCCTACAGATGAGAAAGAAGTGTCCTTTTTGCCCTTTTGCTAGGATGAGTGCCCTTTTGCTAGGAGGAGGTTCCCTTTTGCCAAGGAGCCCTTTTGCCCTTTTAACAGGAAGATTAGCCCTTTTGCCCTTTTAACAGAAAGAGTAGCCGTTTTGGCCTACAGATGAGGAAGAAGTGTTATTTTTGCCCATTTGTCCTTTTGCTAGGAGGAGGTACCCTTTTGCCCTTTTGCTATACAGATGAGAAGGTGGAGGAGGAAGAGGCCATAAGAGCCTATGTATAACCGCCATCTTGTGCAGTAGACCCTGGGCTAGGTTTCTTCATAAGAGCCTGTGAATAGCCGCCATCTTGCACAATAGCCTCTAAGCTGCCTTTCTCCATATAAACCTGTGTATAGCCGCCATTTTGCGCAAGCGTCCATGGCCATCATCTTTCTCCATAAGAGCCCGTGTATAGTCGCCATGTTGTGCAATCACCTATGGCCGTCTCATAAGAGCAGCCGCCATCTTGTGCAGTCGCCTTTAAGCTAGCTTTCTCCATATAAGCATGTGTATAGCCGCCATCTTGTGCAATTAGATAGCCGCCATCTTGCGCAAGCGCCCTAGGGAGTCTCATGAGAACCTATGTATAGCAGCCATCTCGCGCAAGCGCTCTTAAGCCGTCTCATAAAAGCCTATGCATAGCCGCCATCTCGTAAAATTAGATAGCCGCCATCTTGCGCGAGCGCCCTTGGGCGTCTCATAAGGGCCTATGTATAGCAGCCATATTGCGCAAGCGCCCTTAAGCTGTCTCATAAGAGCCTATGTATAGCCGCCATCTTCAAGCGCCTTTAAGCCTTCTCATAAGAACAGTCGCCATCTTGTGCAATTAGATAGCCGCCATCCTGCGCAAGCATTCCTAGGGTGTCTCATGAGAGCCTATGTATAGCAGCCATCTTGCGCAAGCGCCCTTAAGACGTCTCATACCGAGCTCGATAGCTGCAGTCGCTTAAGTGCTGCCAGTATCCAGTACTCGGGAGATAGTGGGTTCGAGTCCCACTGTCGGCAGCCTTGAAGATGGTTTTCCGTGGTTTCCCATTTACACACCAGGCAAATGCCGGGGCTGTACCATAATTAAGGCCACGGCCGCTTCCTTCCAACTCCTAGGCCTTTCCTATCCCATCGTCGCCATAAACCTATCTGTGTCAGTGCGACGTAAAGCAAATAGCAAAACAAAAGACGTCTCATAAAGCCTACGTATAACCGCCATCTTGTAGAATTAGATAGCCGCCATCTTTCGCAAGCGTCCCTAGGGGTCTCATAAGAGCTTATGTATAGCAGCCATCTTGTGTAAGCGCCTCTAGGTCGCCTCATAAGAAGCTATGTATAGTCGCCATCTTGTGCAATTAGATAGCCTCCAGCTTGTGCAATTGGCGTCGAGAAGGGCATCCAGCCGTAAAACTGAGGTTAGGCTCGTCTATGCAGTTAGGTGTGTTCTCTTATGCTAATCTCCATTGCCCTACTACTCGAAATAACGTCTCGATAATAGCCATCGCTCTACTACTCATGATGACGTCGGGAAGGGCATCTGGCCGTAAAACTGAGGTTAGGCTCTTTTATGTGTCAGGAAGGGCATCTAGCCATAAAATTGAGGTTAGGCTGCTCCATGAGGTTAGGCTTGCTCTCTCACGCGTCAAAAGTTAGGTTAAGCCCTTGCAAGATGGCGGATGTGAGGTTAAGCATGCAGTCTTAGCCAGCGCAGTCAAAAACCTTGCTAGAGTCAGTGAGGTTTAGGCCTCCCCGAGAGGTGGAGGTGGCCGCCGAATCCCCCACTTATACTACTCAAATAAAATGGTTCTACTTTCCTAGCGGTAAGTACCATTTTGAGGGGTCGATGACTTTAATTTTGGACCCTACATGGTTACACAT
Source organism: Anabrus simplex (assembly GCF_040414725.1). Lineage (NCBI taxonomy): Eukaryota > Metazoa > Arthropoda > Insecta > Orthoptera > Tettigoniidae > Anabrus > Anabrus simplex. The sequence goes on from NC_090266.1 coordinate 775,436,914, forward strand.
ACACAATACAAAAATACTAAACAGTTAATTTTCTGATTTCTACGACGCGTGTTGATTTCAGTGTCTATGGATGTTATCATTGAAATCAGCGTCGACCATGACCTTGATGTGGATTATTCGTGGCTGTTTCCTGGCATACAACTTAATGATCTCTCATAACAGCATGGAGTATAATTATCAGTTCAAAACCTGGCGCAAAGAAACCTCTCGGGTGATGTCAACATAAAATCTATATATATAAAATAAGAGTTTTGTCTGTACATTGCTCAGAATTAGAACAAAATTGTATTTCTGTATCGGTCATGTCCACAGTAACAAGGAAATGCACTTTTTTCTTTTCCGTAATTTCTGTATGTCTGTCTGTCTCTCTCTCTCTATGTATGCATGTATGTACACGCATCACGAGAAAACGGCTGAAGAGAATTTCATGAAAATCGGTATGTAAAGTCGGGGAATTAGTCGCTACAATCTAGGCCATAAATAATTTTATTCGCGCTGAGTGAAATGGTAGTTTAGGGGTAAGGCCTAAAATGTAATTTTCAAATATTAATGTTATTAGTGGTCTATCTTAATTAAAATCAGTAGGAAAAGTCAGGGAACAAGTCTCTATAATCTAGCATGTAAATAATTGTATTGACGCTGAGAAAAACGGTAGTTTAGGGGAAGGCCTAAAATTTAAGTCTGAAATATTTGTGTTATTAGCGGTCCTATCTTAATGAAAATCGGTATACAAAGTCGGGGAATAGTTCGCTATAATCTAGCCCATAAATAATTTTATTCACGCTAATTGAAATGGTAGTTTAGGGGAAAGCCTCCAATTTTATTCTCAAATATTTGTTACTAATGGTCGTATCGATAAATACTACATAACTAAAGTTATATAGAATTAAATTTTCGATCATATATCTCTTATATATTGTTACCGTCCAGGCTATGATCACAGAAATATTCATGAATTTGGATTTTTGTTACTAAGTCCGTATCAACGCCGAGTCACGAGAAAATAGGTAAACCGAACTTAATAAAAATCGGTATGTAAAGTCGGAGAATGAGGAACTACAGTCTACGCTAAAAAATAATTTTATAAAACGCCCTAATATCGCAGACTCGAAAGAAAACTAAATGTGAAGGGCTACAATAAAGAAAGCTCATAAAACTGATCAACAATAACATTTCATCGACCATTGTTTGTTGTGATGTGCTTTGTGTCTTCTGTTGACAATTCACCGATAGATAGGATTACTGCTGCGTACCGAGTTTTTTTTTTAAATTTGCTTTACGTCGCACCGAAACAGATTGGTCTTATGGCGACGATAGGATAGGAAAGGGCTAGGACTGTGAAGGAAGCGACCTTGGCCTTAATTAAGGATCAGCCCCAACATTTTTCTGGTGTGAAAATGGGAAACCACGGAATACCATCTTCAGGGCTGCCCACAGTGGGGTTCGAATCCACTATTTTCCGGATGCAAGCTCACAGCTGTGCGCCCCTAACCACACGGCCAAATCGCCTGGTCGTACTGAGTGTAACAGCCTACCTGAATATTTGCGGGAAGTAGCTGGGGAGTTAGATAACTTTCTTCTTTAGGATGCCATTCCTCTGGTTCATATTTATTTATTATTAAATAAATCTCTGGTTCATAAATTTTCTGATACTACTGGTATGTAACACATTGATTCATCATAGTTTTCCAGCTGTTCAATCCCTAATCTGAGGCTTGATTGGAATGATCAGTGTGCATGTTTCACGGAATAATGGCAGAGGAGTATTCACTGCTGTCTGCGGCCTGGTCATTCCAGCTCTGGAACTTTGGACTGTTAGATCGGCACCGTAGTACTGTTCGTTAAAATTGAGAAAATGTTCAGTTTTTTATTCGATCGAGTATTTTATATGATAACATTGCATTTAGTCGCTACATTCCTACTGGCGTTTTTTTTAATGACGTATGTTGCCTGGCCGAGGCGGTAAAGGCGTACTCGGTTCGCCCGGAAGGACGTGGGTTCGAATCCCCGTCAGGAAGTCGTAAAATTTAAGAAACTTCGTTTTCACTTCCGAAGGTGCACATGGTCCTGAAGTTCACTTAGCCTACATAAAAAATGAGTACCAGGTTAATTTCTGGGGAGTGGGGGCAAAGAAGGCCGGGCGTAGAGCTAACCACTCTACCCCACTAAGTGCCGAGGTTACGGATAGTGGAAGCCTTTACCTTCCACCCCTCCAAGGGCCTTCCATTGCCTGTACGAAGATGACTCTCTCTCTGATGTTGACTTCAGTTAGGAAAACCACAAAGTCAGTCTTTCTGAGAATCCCGTAGCGAAGCACGGGTAAATCAGCTAGTCCAATATATAGTTAAACCTGCTACAACCTATGCTTTACAAAATTTTCAGATGAAAACCATTTGATATTATTTTCGTTAAAAATGATCTTAGCCTACCCGCAAGGGTCAACGAGCCTTCTATAACCGTTACCTAAGTAGATGTCCGATGATTGGTTGCATGGGTTCTCTTTCCTTATCTAGGTCATTTTTATCACTGCTGTGAGCACTTTCTTGTCCGGCTCGTTGGCTGAATTGTCAGCGCACTGGCGTTCGGTTCAGAGGGTCCCGGGTTCGATTCCCGGCCTGTTTGGGGATTTTAATCGCTTCTGATTAAATCTTCTGGCTCGGGGACTGGATGTATGCGTCCGTTCCAACACTCTCCGCATCATATTTAGACAACGTACCACACTACCAACCACCACAGTCACGCAATAGTGCTTACAACCCTCCATGTATGGCCGTCGTCAGGAAGGGCATCCGTCCATAAAACAGCGCCAAGTCCACATGTGCGACGCAGTTCGCACCTGCGACCCCACAAGTGTGGGGAAATGCAGTAGGAAAAGAAGAAGAAAGAAAAGAAGTGAGCACTTTCTTACTTCCTTATTTCTCCATTATTATCTTTATTTATACTATCGTAGACCTCAAATGACATTCATGTTCCTTATTATGCAAATTATTGCCCTTTTCTTTCGTAGACAGAGCTTCGCGCACTTCTCATACTTGTAATATGTATATCATTTGTCTCTCAGATTATCCGCTGGCATAGAAATTGTCTCTTCCTTTACTCTCAGGATAAATTTACGAGAAATGTTCGTCATTCTCCATCATAACATACCAATCAATGTTCAACAACCTTCCACAACTAACTCATCGCTTTCAATACAGCAACAATGGCTCCTTTACTTCTTTCGAGAGAACAAAAACAATCTCAACTGGTTTCCAGAACTTACGCGATTATTAACGATCACGAAAAATATGTAACCATCAACCAGCTTAACATGAAGACTGTCAAAACGTCATAAATATCTGCCTCTGCGAAATATTATTATCAGTATCATTCTTTCGGAATGAAAATTTACTGATCTTACTGTAATTGAAGATATTATGTAAAAATAATTTTTTCTCCCTGAAATATACTTTTAATTCTGTACATCCTGAAATTCTAGTCTTCGTTGGCAACTTACCGATCTCAAAATAAATAACATAATTAGTATCCCAGTGCGTAAATGGTAAAAACTATTCACAACGTGACGACTGCGATATTATCACTACATGACTAACATTGAGTGCAAATTTTGCTGAGATTTATCTTTGATAAACTCGCTTATTAAACACAGTATTATTTACATTATTAGAACAAACATCTTAGATTTCAGTTCACTTACTCATTTGAAGATTGCTGGGCGTGTCATCTGAAGTCTGTCCGGCTGTCATGCTTCGTTTAGCCCATGGCGACTGAGACACGGGACATCGTTGTAAAACCGCCGTTTCCAGACATGATTGGCATCTGCAAGTACACTTCGTCACACACACGAAACTTGACGAACTTACTTACTAGTTACACAATTTATCTTATACTAACACTTTTGATTATGAATAACTGCCTCTACACACGAGTATAATATTGCTCCTATGGTGAAACTACTGTTGGAACACGCCTTCATAACATCCTGATCAGCTGGACATTGAGATATTCTCCCCAAAGTAGTGGTCAGTCATATCGTATAAGTTCCGCTGCCTTCCCACAAGGTCGCTTAACATTTGTTTACGTTTGTCGGTCGGTCACCCTGCTATTCTCGGAATTTGAATTAAACTGAGCCAGCTGCACGGTAATTGCACACATTCTTCTCCTGGCACCTACCTGTCCCTCGACCAAATAACTATGACCAAGTGTCTGTATCTTTAACCACTGCCCGTCTGCTTTCGTTGCAATCTACCTGTCTTATATTTACATCAGGCGTACTGGAAAATAAGTTGCTATTGCGTTTGCTAATGACATAGTTTATGCGGCAAGGCGTGGAATTACTAATTGTTAAAGTTAGGCTTAGATTGTTTATTTTCTCACTGGAAACTATTATTCTGAATGAATACTTTAACTCAATGAGCACTGAAACTCTGATGGTCTGAAGTTAGTTGTCAGCATGACTGATTCAAAGTTAATGTTGCTAATCATTGCGTATAGCTTGACACAGAAAAACTCAAAGTTTTGAAGTAACTTACTCACTCAAGACGATTACAGGTGACACGTAACACGAACGGACATTGAGAACTGAATACAGACTGAGAGTGGACAGAGAATGTACTGCACACTGGGGAGAGTAGACTGAGAATATACTGCACACTGAGGATACACCCTGAGAATAGACTGAAAGTATACTGCACACTGAGGATGAGCGCGGTGATCGGGTCTCCTTTCTAGTCGCGTGAGTAATATAGGGCTTTCCTTCCTAACCGCAGGGGTTTCGTGCACTTGGTATTCCTCCCCTGTGGGGATGGATTTCCTTAGCAGAATTCACTTTCATTTCACGCGTCGTGTATTTTCACCTCAGGTATTTCTGCACTTACAATATATGTGCTTACTCCTGATGAACTTTACCTCGGAAATCGATCGCAGAATGCTTAATTAATTTATCGGCTTGGGTAGCAGTATCTTCCCTTGGGAACGCACTGTAGGTTGGTGTATTATGGCAACACGTGATTAAGAGCGCGGCATGTGCGTTACAGCCACGCACTTTCTCAAATGTAATTGTAACACGTATAATTAACATAAACTGTACAGAAAAGATGAGATTTTATCCTCCTGTTAGGATCAAACTATTTATCCTTTAACATTTTCCACACATTTAAGATTCGCTGAATTATCTGAGGCGTTGGTTTCAAACGAGTAATTTTGAGCGTAGTGATTGGCTTGACTTCGCCTGGGGGTTTCTGACGTGCTTCCGTATGGGCGAAACCACCGGTGAACAAGGGGTGTCTGGTATCGCTCTATCCCTTAATGCAAATTTCCTTTCCTTGTCTATGGCTCTGCCCTTGTTCAGCGACTGGGAGTGTATTTATTGCTCTCGACATCCGGTTCCCGTGAAAACATAAAACAGAACAGGTAGCCTGTCGGCATCACAGTTTTATTTGGGGGATCTCAACAAGTGCTGTCGGTTAAAAGCTTCCTGCTACGTGATTTAACGTTGCCTACTGGGATTAAGGCTTCCGTCCCAAATTTTTATTGGAAGTACCATGGCGCACTTGAGTGAATTTCGCTGCGCTGACTATATTTACGACTAGATATTGATTAGAATGATTATAAATTTCGTATCAGTGCCGGAAATGGGTGCAGTACACAGCAGAAAATTGACTCAAAAGTAGAGTCTAGGACAATAAAAATTGTCGATAATAACTCTAATTTGAGTATCTTGTTCTATTATACAGCCAACGGCCGTAGCCGTGTTGAAACACCGGATCCCGTGAGATCTCCGAAGTATGATATAGATGTTGATTCCCATAGGGAATCTGAAATATTTGTCCTGAATGAGCAAATTTATAATACCAATATAAATGGTCCGTTATTGGACATTATAAATTTTCCAGCTAGCTCATTCTTGGTTGCCAGCGTTTCGCCCTCGTGTGCTAGGGTGGGCTCATCAGTTGGTACCTAGCACACCTACCAATACGCTGGCTAGTGCATACCGTGGAGGCCACTGTGTAGGCTAACTGGAGCCACCGGCAGTGCCAATGCACTAAGAGACTTTGTCTCATCACTAAAAATTGATGCCTGCTTGGCCATCAGATGATATAGATGTTGATTCCCATAGGGAATCTGAAATATTTGTCCCGAATGAGCAAATTTATAATACAATACCTTCTATTTATAATATATTATAATATAATGTCCAATAACGGACCATTTATATTGGTATTATAAATTTGCTCATTCAGGACAAATATTTCAGATTCCCTATGGCAATCAACATCTATATCATCTGATGGCCAAGCAGGCATCAATTTTTAGTGATGAGACAAAGTCTCTTAGTGCATTGGCACTGCCGGTGGCTCCAGTTAGCCTACACAGTGGCCTCCACGGTATGCACTAGCCAGCGTATTGGTAGGTGTGCTAGGTACCAACTGATGAGCCCACCCTAGCACACGAGGGCGAAACGCTGGCAACCAAGAATGAGCTAGCTGGAAAATTTATAATGTCCAATAACGGACCATTTATATTGGTATTATAAATTTGCTCATTCAGGACAAATATTTCAGATTCCCTATGGGAATCAACATCTATATCATCTGATGGCCAAGCAGGCATCAATTTTTAGTGATGAGACGAAGTCTCTTAGTGCATTGGCACTGCCGGTGGCTCCAGTTAGCCTACACAGTGGCCTCCACGGTATGCACTAGCCAGCGTATTGGTAGGTGTGCTAGGTACCAACTGATGAGCCCACCCTAGCACACGAGGGCGAAACGCTGGCAACCAAGAATGAGCTAGCTGGAAAATTTATAATGTCCAATAACGGACCATTTATATTGGTATTATAAATTTGCTCATTCAGGACAAATATTTCAGATTCCCTATGGGAATCATCATCTATATCATCTGATGGCCAAGCAGGCATCAATTTTTAGTGATGAGACAAAGTCTCTTAGTGCATTGGCACTGCCGGTGGCTCCAGTTAGCCTACACAGTGGCCTCCACGGTATGCACTAGCCAGCGTATTGGTAGGTGTGCTAGGTACCAACTGATGAGCCCATCCTAGCACACGAGGGCGAAACGCTGGCAACCAAGAATGAGCTAGCTGGAAAATTTATAATGTCCAATAACGGACCATTTATATTGGTATTATAAATTTGCTCATTCAGGACAAATATTTCAGATTCCCTATGGGAATCAACATCTATATCATCTGATGGCCAAGCAGGCATCAATTTTTAGTGATGAGACAAAGTCTCTTAGTGCATTGGCACTGCCGGTGGCTCCAGTTAGCCTACACAGTGGCCTCCACGGTATGCACTAGCCAGCGTATTGGTAGGTGTGCTAGGTACCAGCTGATGAGCCCACCCTAGCACACGAGGGCGAAACGCTGGCAACCAAGAGTGAGCTAGCTGGAAAATTTATAATGTCCAATAACGGACCATTTATATTGGTATTATCTCCGAAGTATAGCAACATTGGGCGTGGTCAGGAGTTGGATGGGTTGCCACGCGCTGTTGGTGGGGGTAAGGGAATGGAGGAGCGGAAAGGAACTGGCCACCCTACCGCACGTAAACTCCGGCTCAGGAACACCTCTGCGGAGGTTCGGAACTGCCTTCGGGCAGAATAACCCTTACCTTACCTTCTATTTTATTTGTACAGTTTCCGTAGTCCTCTTTTTAATATTGTCTATTTTCTAGCTAGTAGTATTTCTGTTCGTTAGTATGTACTTCGTAGTGTATTTCTTTCAAATTATACTTTTATGTTTGCTGGTTTGTTTTGGCTGTAATACTTATATGCCCAATTGCCAGTAAACTGAATACTCTCTCCTCAGTATCTGGCGATCCGGAACTGGGGGAGGGAAATATTTTATTCTATTCTGTTCTATTCTATACAACTATTTCGAAATATTTTATGACTACCAGCGCATTCTGAAGATATTGCTACCCTACTACTCGAAGCTAGCAGTAAATTGGTTCCAAGAGCCACCTGGATAATGTCTGCGATGAATGAAACATCGTACCAGGATACGAAAAGTATTGTCTCATAACATTAAAGTGTCCACCAAATTGATGATGTTGGGCTCACTTCGGCACTAGTCGCCCGTTAAGCTGTCAACGTAACAATAACATATCTTGTGAAATGTATTTTACACCGGTTGGACTGCTCGGCTGAGTAGCTCAGACAGACCAAAATGATGACTTCGATCCCGGCTTAGTCCGATGGTGTAGGAAGATGCTCAGATATCCAAACCTCGTGTCGATAGATTTGTCTACATGTAAAACAACTCCTGTGGGACACCTTGGCGTTTCCGAAAACCGCAACCATTGTTAATAGGTCGGAAAGCCAATGCCATTATTACTTATCACCAGCAGGACTCGAACCTCTGACGTTATTTCTCCTTGGCACGCATCGGTTGCATCATGCTGTATGTTAATGGGGGAAAATAGGCTGCTGCGTCTTCAGGGCTCTTTTTAGGCTGTCAATATTTGGATGTCTCTAATTGAAGATCATTTCCTGAAGCACTGACTACGATTTGTAATCCACAGGCTTGAGATCTGAACTGCCAGATGGCTAGTTAGCACCGGAGATAGTCAGAAACGCTTGCTTGCAACCATTCCTGAGTGATTTAGGCTTTTGTGTGCTGGAGGAGTGCCCCGTTGAAAACTCCAGTTCTGCCGGATAAACAAAGTTTGATTTAAAGACTTTACAAGAGAACACATCAGTAGTAGAGCAGTGGGGATTCGAAATCACAGCGTCAGCATTTTTTTTGCTGAGTCAGCACCCGAGGTCTAGTGGAGGGGCAATGCAGGTTCTGACTCGAGGTCATTGACCCTTAATTGAGTAGTAGGGCAACGTACGTTCGTGGATTTTGCATAAGAGAGCTAGCCCAACCTCACAGTCGCTATCTTGAGGGGCTTAACTACACTTTAACGGCTAGTTGCCTTTCCCGACGCCTAAGAAAGCCCTCCTAACCTCATGGAGGGGCTCGACCTTAGTTCTACGGCTAGATGCCCTTCTGGACATGGACAGTCGTTATCTTGGAGGGGCTTAACCTTACAGGACGTAGTTTTACGGCATGATGCCCCTCCCGACGCCATCTTGAGTAGTAGGACAATGATGATTCTCGCAACGCTATCTTAAGTAGTAGGTCAATGGGGATTCGCAAAAAGCACCACACGTAACTACATGGCGGAGTCTAACTACACAGGGCCCTTGTTTTACGGCCAGATGCCCTTCCCGACGTGAATTGCACAAGATGGTGGCTATGCATGGGCTCTTATGGAGATATATGGCAGCTATGGGCGATTGCACAAGATAGTGGCTCTACATAGGCTCTTCTTGAGAAAGATGACGGCCATGGGCGATTGCACAAGATGGTGGCTTTGCACGGGCGCTTATGGTGAAAGATGACGGCTATGGGCGATTGCGTAAGATGGCGGCTATATTCAGGCTCTTATGGGACTAAATCCTGGAACCTGGGTCAAAGGTAAACTGTGCAAGATGGCGGCTGTAATCAGGCTCTTGTGAGACTAAATCCTGGAACCTGGCGGCTATACATAAGCTCTTATGAGACGGCCTAGGGGCGCTTGTGCAAGATACCGGCTATACACATACTCTTATGAAGAAAGCTGGCCCAGTGGTGGCTACTGCACAAGATGGCAGCTAATCATAGGCTCTTATGGCCTCCACCTCTGACGGGACACAGCCGCCCTCCTCCTCCTCATCTTCCTCCTCCTTCTCATCCTCATCCGTATAGCAAAACGGCAAAAGGGCACGGGATACAGCCGCCCTCCTCCTCCTCCTCCTCCTCCTCCTCCTCCTCCTCCTCCTCCTCCTCACTGTTGCCACCTTATGCATGTGGAGGCGGCAAATTTAAAATACACGTAATCTTAACTCGGTACAATATTCCTCTGTGAGCCACAACATGCAATCGACGCACACTGCTGCGTCATTAGTAATTTAACGTTTATTTCCGGTCGCGAGCCAGCCAGCTCGCTGCTTGCAAATATTTAATTTGAGTGCACTGTGTTTTAAATGCAGATCTGTTCTTTTCCCTTTCAGTATGTAAGTATTGTTAACCTCAAGTAAGTGTGTGCCTTTCTATTGTGCAGTGCTAATAACTTACACGTCAACGCCTTCGAAAACCGGATGCATCATGTGTATGCGTGCATAGTTTTACGATGCATAGTAATACTAGGCAGTGATTATTGTTTTACCGTTAATCCACATGCTAGTGCGTGTAGCTGTCAGCTTGGAGCGGGCAGGTTCGAAACGCACTCTGAAGATGCGTTTCCGTAGTTTCTCATTTTCGCACCAGGCAAATAATAGAAGTTGTAGCTTAGCTGTAATCAACTTGAGACTGAGGGGTTGGCGACGTGTTAGCCTCCGGATCGTAAGACAGTCGGCTCAAACTGTAATGTTAATCGTAGTAGTGGTGATTACTGTTTAAGGGAAATGCAACATTTAATTCTGTATTTCGTAGATCGATTTTATACATTGTGTGTTCTAAAGATCTGTTGTGTTGATACCGTCCTACTATGTGGCTGGAGGTTCGATTCCTAGAAGCTTATAGCTTGTGCGCGCTAATCACATCGATAGTAGTAGTAGTAGTAGTAGTAATTATTGTTTTATGAGTAAGTACATCTATCCTCTATTTGTATCGTTCCGCTGACATGGAGTTGCCCTTCTGTCAATGATTACAGGGTTATCGTTGCCCAATTAAGTAATCACGTGTTCGATTTCCGCGATTACACGAAGATGGTAAATATAGGCTGTTGAGATGTTTTAAAATTCTAATAAGAATATCGACCGAAGATATAGTTGCAGAAAATCGTATTGCTTTGCGTTATTTTATCTGCATAGTAGTGGTGGTTTTTGATTTAAGAGGAAGTACATCAGTTCCTCTCTCCATGGGATCTAAGTTCGAATGCTATAATTTTTTTCTTTCTCTATGATGTTTGCGATAAGAGAATAGGGGTCATATCCATGTTTTTCTATTGTAACTAAACCAGAGTTCGAAATCAACACAGACTTTTTTCTGTTGCATGTGTTCGAATTCCCCAAAAATCCATCTCCTAAGGCCAACGATTTTTCGTAGTATCCCGTGTTAAGTAGTAAAATAATTTTATCTGCAGTGATTGAGAAGTAGTACGTCGGATGGAGATATACAGCATTCGCAATTCCATGTGTGTGCGCGCTGATTACATAGAAGTGCGTTTGTAACAACAGAGAGATTAATCTCATACTGCAGAGTTCGGATCTCATAATGTTTTGCGTTATAAGTTTTTCTGTTCTAAACACTAAGACGTCCCTAAGATGAAGGTAAGGTAACAATATAAATTTTCGATCCCTCTCATAGCTCATTTTATCTGGATAATGGTACCTAGTGATTATTGACCTTTCTTGCTACTTGCTTTACGTCGCGCCGACACAGGTAGGTCTTATGGCGACGATGGGATAGGAAAGGCCTAGGAAGTGGAAGGAGGTGGCCGTGTCCTTAATTAAGGTACATCCCAGACATTTGCCAGGTGTGAAAGTGGGAAACCACGGAAAACCATCTTCAGGGCTGCCGGCAGTGGGGTTCGAACCCACTATCTCCCGATTACTGGATGCAGGCCGCACTTAAGCGACTCTAGCTATCGAGCTCGGTGATTATTGACTTAAGAGGAAGTACACTTCTATTCATCTCCCCTGTGTAAACAAATTTTCAATCCCATAAATGTTTTATAGTGTTAGGACAGGGTTTGATCCATGATTTTTCTCCTCAACACAATATGATATAGGACAAAGGTATCCCGTGCTAAGTAGTAAAATCATTTTATCTGCACAGTAGTATGATTTTTTTATTCTGTTACGGTAACGAAATCACTATACAGATTTTTCTCTGTAGTAATCATTTTATCTACAGTAATTAAGAAGTACAACTGTACGTCGGATAGAGGTATACAACACTTGCAATTCCATGTGTGCGCGCTGATTGCATAGAAGTGCGTTTGTATCAACAGAGGGATTAATCTTATAATGCAGATTTTAAATCTCATGATGTTTTGCGTTATCAGTTTTTCTGTTCTAAACACTAATTGTAAACATGTTTCTTCTTGTTCTACAATAAATTCTAGTGTGTGCTAATTGTAACTTGTCTTGTCGTATAGAAACATGGAGCACAATAGCGTTAAAAGTTTTTTCTGTTCTCAACACTAATTGTCAACATGTTTTGTTATGTCGGATAAAGACATACAACATTAGCTTGTTCTACAATCAATTCTAGTGTGTGCTAATTGTAACAGGATTGTACTTGTCCATTCGAATAGACACATACAGCACAGTAACTATTGTGTTTGCGTTGTAAGTTCTTTCTGTTCTAAACACTAATAGTCAACATGTTTTATCTTGTTTTACATTCAATTCTAGTGTGTGCTAATTGTAACAGAATTGAACTTCTCTTGTCGAATTAAAACATAGAGCACAGTAACTATATTGTTATAAGTTTTTCTGTTCAATAGTCAACATGTTTTCTCTTGGCCTCTTACGCCACTTCGGAGGAGGAGGCCATAAGAGCCTATGTGTAGCCAAGAGGAGAAGCCCTTTGCCCTTTTGGTATACCGATATGGATGAGGAAGAGGGCGGCTGTGTCCCGTGCCCGTTTTCCCTTTTGCTATACTTATAAGGAGGAGAAGAGCAGCCGTGTCCCGTGCCCCTTTGCTATACGGATAAGGAGGAGGAGGGCGGCTGTGTCCCGTCATAGGTGGAGGCCATAAGAGCCTATGTATCGCTGCCATCTTGCGCAGTAGCCATTAGGCTAGCTTTCTCCATAAGAGCCTGTGTATAGCCGCTATCTTGCGCTAGCGCCCTTAGGCCCTCTACTTAAATCCTATGTCTCCTGTGCAGCTTTCTCGATACGAGTCTATGTATAGCCGCCTTCTTGCGCAGTAGCCCCTAGGCCAGCTTTCTTCCTAAGAGCATGTGTATAGCCGCCATCTTGCGCAAGCGCCCCTAGGCCATCTCATAAGAGCCTCTGTAAAGCCGCCATCTTGTGCAATCGCCCACAGCCGTCACCTTTCTCCATAAGAGCCTATGTATAGCGACCATCTTGTGCAATCTCCCATAGCCGGCCGTCTACTTTCTCTATAAGAGAACGTGTAGAGCCGCCATCTTGTGCAGTCGCCCATGGCCGTCATCTTTCTCCATAAGAGCCTATGCATAGCCGCCATCTTTTGCAATCGCCCATAGCCGGCATCTTTCCCCATAAGAAGCCGTGTGTAACCGCTATCTTGTGCAATCGCCCATGGACGTCTCATAAGAGCCTGTGCATAGCCGCCGTCCTGAGCAGTAACCTCTAACCCAGGTTCCAGGAGTTACTCTCATAAGAGCCTGTGTATAGCCGTCATCTTGTGCAGTTCACGTCGGGAAGGGCATCTGGCCGTAAAACTAGGCCCCCTGTGTATTTAGACTCCTCCATGTAGTTACGTGTGTTCTCTGTTGCAAATCCCCATTGCCCTACTACATAAATAGCGTCGCGAGAATCTTCGTTGTCCTACTACTCAAGATGGCGTCGGGAAGAGCATCACGCCGTAAAACTACGTCCTGTAAGGTTAAGCCCCTCCAGGATAACGACTGTCCACGTCCAGAAGGGCATCTAGCAGTAAAACTAAAGTTAGGCACCTCCGTGAGGTTGGGCTTGCTCTCTTAGGCGTCGGGAAGTGCAACTGTTCGTTCAAGTGTAGTTAGGCCCCTCAAGATACCGACTGTGAGGTTGGGCTTGCTCTCTTATGCAACATCCGTGAACGTACATTGCCCTACTACTCAACTAGGGGTCAATGACCTCGAGTCAGAACCTAGACCTCGGGTGCTGACTCGGCAAAAATGCTGACGCTGTGATTTTGAATCCTCCCTGCTCTACTTCTCATATCACTTTGCTTTTGGCACACATAAGCTGATGATTTGATATCATTCTTGCAAAAATTAACTTCCAGAATGCCACAGCAAGACATACTGCACCAAATAAAAGGAAACTGTAATAATGATAAAGCCGATGACTACAGGCCAGTCAGCTTAACATGTGTTGATTATCGTTTGTGGGAAAGCATTCGTTCTTATTATATTAGACTAGAGATGGGCGAAGCGACACTGCTGTTTTGAAACATTCGATACGGCACAGCGAATTGCTTCGAAGCAGTGTGTCGACACACGATGCACATCCGTCTCGGACTGTAACGGAAACAGTGTTCCGATACGCAGTACCTGTACAGTGTTTCGCGATTGCGTGGTGAAGCACTGTGTCTACACACGGTGCACTTCCGTCTCGGACTGCAGGAGAAGCAGTGTTTCGCGATGGTTTTGTGAAACATGAACCACGCTTCATAGCTAACAAGGGGGCATTCCCTAGTCGTCACCACCGATTTCGCTCAAATTTATCGAACATGTAGGGCTTAGCTAGAAATGAAAGTACCCAAAGTGGGAACTCCAGATGGCCAAGCTATAGAAAATAAAAATAAAAATAAAAATGTTGACGCGGCTCTCGTACCGTATAGGGTGTATGAGTTTCACCGTGATCTATTTTTGTGTATGCTTGAGGAAAGCTTTTTTAATTCCCTTTGTAGATGTAATATATGTATGTTAATTTTGAATACTGTGGTAGAAAATTATGTATTGGTTAGAACAGAGTTAAAACCACCTTGAAATAAAAATATGTATTTGTTGGTAAATTCTCAAAAAAAAATCCTGATGTATTTCATTGTGATTCACTGTGTAACGTTCCAGACGTTACAGTGTGATTATGTTAATTTTATTATGTGTAATTAATTCAGGAAGTTAACGTCATGATATTTATTTTGGTATGTAATTGTATTATAATTCATGTTTAATCATTTGCTCACTATCATTTCATTACTTTGTAACTACGACCTGTAAACGAGGGCTGAATATCCTAATATTCACTTAGATTCTTGCGACAGTTGGTTAAAATTAACTTGCAGTAGATTTCAGTTATCTTGCCACATCACCGAGGAGGAAGGGAGGACAAATTTAGACATCAAGTTCTGAGAAAAGCGAGCACGTGTTCACGCGTCCTAACGTAAGCTACCGTATTTCGACCAGAATTATTCGAACTGATCAACGCCTATATTTTCAAAGGAGCGTCATGTTGCCATGGATACTGATTGAAAGGACGAATAGAAGAACAGTTGATATCTTGTGTGGGACCCATCTACTCTAAAATCTAGAGTGGGGAGAGAAGTGTCATCTGATTGGACCACGTGTAAGCGACCTGTAATTAGCGCGAGAGAAAGTTATAAAAGGGCGTGTTGGAGCTCCTGGAGGGTCTCTCTACAACGTCTTATTCGCTTCTGCGAGTCTCTCTACATTATTCTACGATCTTCTACGAGGCTTCTACTTGATTTTCTACTTGATTCTGCGTCTCGATACTTAGAAATTCTGAATGAGGGGTGTATAGCCACTCTCATGAGGAAGTACGTACAGCACGGCTACAAGACCGGTGTGAACCAGTCTAAGTCAATAGATAGTTTTAATCTAGATAGAAATGAAACTTCAGAGAACATTATCAGTAAAGTTGGAAGGATTCTTAATTGAGTATCCTCTCCATATAACCCAAGGTGGTTCTTCTAACTGTGACATAGGGCTTATCTCCAATCTATGGGATAAAGCATAATAGGGAGTGTTAGTTTTGAAGTCATCTTCCAATTAGTGGTGGGTGCAATTTGCAAGGCAGGAATGGTACTGAGCTGCAGATGAAGAGATATCAAAGACGACCGGTGATGTTCCAGCTGCAAGGAGGGAAGCTTTCCAAGGACCAGCAGAACAAGACGACATGGTGAGCAAGCGAGTTAAAGATATTGCAAGTTTTCGCGAAGTAGAGTCATTCAATTTTTTGTTAAATTCATTTTCTATGTTAAATTCAGTTCTCGTTAAACCGTCGTCATTCATATTAAATATAATAAATAGTATTTTTCTAGTTTATTTTAATCAATTTGCCTTAATTAGCCTTTTGATTTCTAATTCTCCTACTTAATGATTAGTGTACTATCACCTCACCCCTGTGATAAGAGTCTGTCCAAGCTTGATTATAAATTTTATCTTTAAGTCCTCAACTTAAAGATTGGCGCCCTTTGCTTGCTTGGTTGCATTTATCATTTGATGATGGTTCTCCGAGCGGGGAAGTCACAACTGTATGTCGATTGTATGTATCGAATGTTATAAAGAATAAGTGTATGGAACGCGTGTCTGTGTTAGCCGGTTTTATCTCGACGGACGTTGCATTTCCAGTTGTGCGCCATTATTATTGTGACTTATCTTCTGATTTCTGTGTTATTTTTCAGTGAAATGAGAGTCATGAGAGTGAATGTCACATAATGCGGCATATAGAACTAATAATAATTTCGTGTGGCTATTTCTAGCCGGGTGCAGCCCTTGTAAGGCAGACCCTCCGATGAGGGTGGGCGGCATCTGCCATGTGTAGGTAACTGCGTGTTATTGTGGTGGAGGATAGTGTTATGTGTAGTGTGTGAGTTGCAGGGATGTTGGGGACAGCACAAACACCCAGCCCCCGAGCCATTGGAATTAACCAATATTTTCACACCAGGCAAATGCTGGGGCTGTACCTTAATTAAGGCCACGGCCGCTTCCTTCCCACTCCTAGCCCTTTCCTGTCCCATCGTCGCCATAAGACATATCTGTGTCGGTGCGACGTAAAGCAAGTAGCAAAAAAATTAACCAGTGAAGGTTAAATTCCCCGACCCGGCCGGAAATCGAACCCGGGACCTTCTGAACCGAAGGCAAATACGCTTACCATTCACCCATCGAGTCGGGCATTTAGAACTGATTAAATAATGGACCCTATTTATATGCAAGGTATTACTCGTACTAGGCCATTGCCTCATGTCACTGATGTATTCTTTTATATATTTTGAATGGATATACTTACTTTATAAACAAACTCCCTCTTCTAGTGAAAAAAATGCCTTTCTTATTCTCAAAATTGTGAATTCTGGCTTTTTTTATAGCTGCTCTTTTAAAATTACCGCTGTGCTGCATTCTTTTGAATAGTGAGACCAGTTATGCGGAAGTTTATAAATGTACCTGGATATTTGAAATACATTTTCAGTCATGTTGAGTACATATAGTTCATGCCGAAGAGATGTTCAGTATAGAATAAATATGGTCATCCGGATACCAGCTGGAACCGAACCCACAACCTCCCGCTTTCGCGTCGAAATCTCTTCCGATTGCGTGATGGTGGCCTAGGTCATATGTATTACGTTAGCAACGCTCTGAGCTACAGTTGTGCCACTACTGCCAGCACAGATTCTTATTCTATACGTAACATCCCTTCAGTAAGTACTTTGTTCTCAAAACGACGTAATAAGCTATAAGCTTGTTTCAGATAAAATGCGGTCGTGGAAACAAAATATTCAGTTGTGCCCTGAATATTTCTTTGGTCTACTATTGCTTTTAACTTCCAAGTGCAAATTTGTAGAACTTGTGTGATATAAAATTCAATTTGTATCTTTTCAGGACGTAAACGGAAATGGTTCACAGTTGAAGATGCTCTTGCTCAGCTGTCGCAGCACAAACCAGTTCAGTTATCATATCTACAGTCACTGTTATCCAATCCAAATGATAAGGTGCCTTGAAATGGAGATACAGCATAGAAAGTGTTAAATATCCTTAATGTGATTATGTGTGTGTATGGAATAAAATGAATGTAAAGGTGAAATATTTGGATTGGTAAGTTTTCAGTGAAGTAATATTTTTTTCAGTGAAATACTATTTGTACGGAATGAATGGATGAGATAGGGAATGAATGAATGAATCAATCAATGAATGCATGTCTATGTGTGGTGCAGATAAGGTTGTGCTTTAAAATTTTTCCTCTCTTTTCATAGGAAGCGCAAAAAAAGTGTCGGAATTACCCCACATATGTAAATACTGTATTTAATCGCATGCAACCGAATATCGTTTGTATATAACGTCTTAGTTTGCAGATACGGGTGTTTTAAGGGAGCGAAGTAGACGAAGTGTGGATAATTTTGATAAACATAAGATTATTGTAATTGGGAGACTTGAAACTCCTCCATTAGTACTGTTAGAAATATCATTCTTTCGTATTCTTGTCAGAATAAGTCCAATTTATCTTCCTACACATATTCCCGTTCCTTGTTCAGTGGGGCACGAAGTCGAGGCTATCAACTTAAACTTCAGTATGTTGCCATGTAGTGAGTAGAATGTGCCAAATATTTAGGGATGATTACACTTCCTTGTGAAGTCATATAAACGGCTTTTTCATAAGTAGCTTAATATTCTTTGAACAAGACCTTATTGAAATATCCGCTCATCACTGATCGGAATTTGTCACTTGCGGACGGATATCAGTATACATCAGTTGTATATGCAAGATGTCACTTCCCATTTTATGGCAGCCTTAGTAGATAGTCAGCAGACTGCTGTTGCTTGGTATTCACTATCAGCGGAGCACAGCATTCTCGCACTATAACATTACTTCTGAAGGAATCAGAAAGCTCATATAAGTAATTTGGTAACTGTCAAAATGAATAAATGCACGTACTAAGACATCTGTACTTCTCAGTAATTCAAAAATGTTTTACATGATGTTTGTCAGAAACATAACATTTTGTTAACAGAAGTTAACTGATGTGAATTACCAATCTCGGGAGGAATAACGCCAGGTATATTATGAAGTTTATCACCAAATAATCAGTGATGTCTGTTGCGATATTTGATGACTGTTTCATGCTATCTGTATCTTTTGCAACAGCATATTCGGACCTTCAGGACTGAGAAATGTTCAGAACTCCCTACAGGTCCATTTTCGAACCTCATTGTTTTATACACATAGGCAAGTTCTAACTTCTGATTCTTCTGCACCAAACCCGAGCTACGCGAAACCCACCTCCTACCATTCATAAGGATAACCACAATTCATTCATGAATGGCCTCTCCGAAATCTGTGAGAATGAACGTCGTTTGAAACCTGGTGGTGGTGTTACAAATTTCAACTAATTCATAGAATACGTTCTCACGGGCGCGTGTCGTTTGGCTAGGCGACAGATGGTTTACTTGTGGAACACAGTTGGAACATGAACAGTTACAACAAAATTCAAGTGTTCGGTTAATATACAATTTATCATATTCAAAAGGCATCGTAGAAGAGTTTGTGACAAACATACTAGATCTAAATTACATCATTAAAACCCACCGAGTTTTCCCTGGTCACTTGAAACTCTAATTTGTTGCAAAATCTGTGTACTTTTCATAAATATATTTTCGCGAAAGCAGTACTATAAATCTCTTTGTGTAGTGAAAACTTCGTTGAATTTTCAAAACAACTTCGGTTATAATTTCAGTTCTTTGCTTTTGAAACTTCATCGCCCTTTCGGGCAAACCAGTTACCGAGCATGTACAATGAACCTTCATTACTGAACAAGGCAAAGTCGTATTTTCATTGAGGTATCTTTTTCTTACATTATTTAACCGCCACTACACAGCACAGTGTAATTTTTTATGGACTTTGTAACCGCTTATTCATATATATGCTTTCCATCTTCTCCTTTGCCTGTTGTTATTCAACTTTATGATCCATATTGTTTTCATTATTCACGAGGATCAGTGATACAAAAATCAGACACTTTTGACCATTGAACTATTGAATCATTGTGTTGGTCACATCTTACTTCCCTTCATAGTTTAAAACTAAGCTGATGCCTTTAAAATCGAGCTGTCTATCTGCAACTGGAGCTTTCTTCAAGGGCAAATATTTTAAATATTTTCAGGCGCAACTGGCGAACACCCACCGAAATAACGTATTTGGTAGCCGTGAAATGCAAAACACTTTTAAATGTGGAGAGAAAGTACTGAAATTATTCTATTGTTTGCAGGTTGAAGGCAATTGAAAGACTGAATAGACTTGCTGAGTGTGGCGTGTACAGTTTCCAAACTATTGAAGTTAAAATATTTTTTCCAGCTAATATTATGACTACGGCGAGATAAATATCTCCTGTAGATTTGCTGCGACCGCACACGTTCATTTGTTGGTCTGTACGGATTTCGTTTGTGATTACGACTCAAACAGATGTCTTGTAAGAGCATTAGTAGTCAAAGGGATGTAATCGCACAGACTCTCGGGAACAGGACACGAGTTTGCCTTTACAGACGTTGTTAAATAAATACATTTGAGTCGGACTGACTGGCTCGGACGGTTGAGGCGCTGGCCTTCTGACCCCAACTTCGCAGGTTCGATCCTGGCTCAGTCCGGTGGTATTTGAAGGTGCTCAAATACGACAACCTCGTGTCGGCAGATATTCTGGCACGTAAAAGAACTCCTGAGGGACTAAATTTCGGCACCTCGGCGTCTCCAAAAACCGTAAAATGTAACATTAATTAATTATTAAATACATTTGGTCAGCAGCCCTAAAATGGTTTTCCATAGTTTCCCATTTTCACACCAGGCGAATGCTAGGGCTCTACCTTAATTAAGGCCACGGCCTTTTCCTTCCCACTCATAGCGTTTTGTTATCGCGTCGTCGCCAGAAGACCTGTCTGTGTCGGTGCGACGTAAAGCAAATTGTAATATGTATAAAAGCCCAATTATTCGTTCTAGTCTTGTGGCCAGAGATGTGGACGGTAAGACTGCATTTTTATTAATTCCACTACTGGAAGTGAGGGCAGTGTGTTCAGAATTACACCCCTGTTAGCCGTCTTCCTCTCAGAATACATCCGTCTACGAGGGAAAACCCTCCAATATTTATTTGAACAATTAATGGAGTCGATCAGCAGTCGCCTGGCAAGTAGAGGACAGTTCTTAAAACCATGTCACAAAAGAGAATCGAACCTCAGTTTTCCGATTTGGAAGCTTGCTTCATGTCTATTGAGCCTCTGAGAACTTAGTACTCCTAAAATTCAAATTATGTCTCAGAGCCTGGATTATCATGAAATTTTATTTATCACTATTTAGCTCTATTGGTGTATCTGCGGTGAGCCTCCGCTCTAGCAGCCGCCTCTCTAGATCATTTTCAATTGAAATTCGTGGTCAAATTTTAGGTTCAGACGAAGGAAGTTCTTTAGTGTGTGTTACATCCTCGTAGCCAGTCCCTAAATATAGGGGTAGAATGCCTGCCCAAGGTTCGATTCCTACTCAGTCTAGAAATGTAATTCTGGGCTGAGAACTGGTATGGGGTTCATTCAACCACGTGCGATCAACTGAGCAGCATTCTGATAAGAGATATAGCGGACCCGGTCAACAAAGCCAAGCAACAGATTGAGGAAAGCGTCACGCTGTCCACATTGCAATCCAGAATTTGCAGACCATCGAGCTGAGCACCAGTCACCTTTGTAGGTCAAGGCCCTAATGAAATATTGCTCCACGGGTTTGTTTTGTTGTTAGTCTCTGTGGGCGCGGCACTTAGTTACATTCGGACACTACAGTTATCACCAGAATAAACTAAACTTTCTTCAGTTTCTTTCAGTTATTTCTGGGATCGCTGGAAGCATCCTGCTTCATTTTTGGTTTCGGGCGGAGATTTAAAGGCCGGATACCATTCCTGACCCCGCAGGATTTTTCAGGCGATGATTACAACCCAGTATTCCAACCTTGGTCGGTAACCTTGGTATGGGAAGCCAGCAGCCCAATTACTGCCCCATATTATTATTATTATTATTATTATTATTATTATTATTATTATTATTATTATTATCGCTATTTGAAGGAAGCTTAATCATGTGAATTATACAAGGCTCATCAGATTTCAGGGCCTTGACAGAGAGTCTTGAATCCATCCTAAGTATGTCTGCTCCTTATACGAGGTCGGGGATGAGGTGATAAGAACTTTTTTTTTGCTATTTGTTTTACGTCGCACCGACACATTCGATTATTTCATTTTATTCGATTGTTTTTTCATTCGATTTTTGTAATTATTCTTTCGAAACTCAATTCCAATGAATGAGTCAATCGAATAGTGAATGCTTTTGATTTATCAAATGAAAATTGATCCGAATGTTATCAACTCATCAATCTCATCATAGGGAGATTAAAATTACTCACCTCCATTTCCTTGCAAGAAGTGTGTGGGTGGGACGATCGGTCTCTGATACGCCTTCCGAAAATAATACGAACTCGTACTCCACACGTGTGAATGAGTCATGCACTTACTTAAAATATATAGATTAATATACTGCTCACGCGCCTACGCTATTACGCGAAGCGCAATACTAGTGTTGACTGCTTGGCTCACCAAATATTTCAAGTCATAAATTAAAATTCGCTAGAATTTTCTCTAAATGGTGAAGTCGCTAGTTGCTATTTTCGAAATTCTGTCGATAAATGGCTTCAGAAAGACAACAGATCGCTAGAGTTGGCAACACGTGATGATGATGACGATGATGATTTGTGATGGTGGATCTTTCCCCGGCCAAGAAAATATGTAAATGGTCAACGGTTAAACAATGAAGGTGGTGGTGGTGGTGGTGGTGATTCATTTTTAAGAGGAAGTAGTACTGGGCAACCATCCTCTGTTAATACTTATCAGATCTTTGAAATTCTGTCGCTAAATGGCTTCAGAAAGATAATAGATCGCTGGAGTTGGCAACACATGATGATGATGATGATGATGATGATGATGACGATGATGATTTGTGATGGTGGATCTTTCCCCGGCCAAGAAAATGTGTAAATGCTCAACGGTTAAACAATGAAGGTGGTGGTGGTAGTTCTGGTGGTGATTCATTTTTAAGAGGAAGTAGTACTGGGCAACCATCCTCTGTTAATACTAATCAGAGTGAAAAAATGGAAGGTGTCCAATACTTCGGAAAATGAAGGTATCGGCCAAAGAAAGACAACGGCCACAAAGGGCGAGAAATTGAAAGACCCCCTAGGCCTCGGAAACCTAATACCTTCGGGGACGGAAAAAACAAGAGTTGGCTAAGGAAGATCGGTTAGAATAGATGAAAATAAGGAGCACAGCATAAGTGAGTGAAAGCAATGTCTGGACTCAGCTAAGTGTTCCGTGGTCGCCAACCCACTGTCGCTCAATCAGTCACCACTTATATGCATTTAGGGCAGTCGTCCAGGTGGCATATTTCCTATCAGTTGTTTATCTAGTCTTTTCTTAAATAATTTAAGAGCCCCTGGGGCCCCTTTAGTTGCCTTTTATGACAGGCATGGGATACCGTAGCTGTTATTCTACCGCCCCAACCCATAGGGGAAAATAATGGTTGGTGAATGAAAGAAACAGAGCTGTATTATTATTATTATTATTATTATTATTATTATTATTATTATTATTATTATTATACTTTACTGTGACCTTAAAGCTAGTGTAATTTACTTTTTTCCTTCAACATAAAATTAAAGTAGATATATTGCCTACTGCTAGTTAAGAGAAATCGTCAATTAGTAGTATTGGTAGTACTGGGGCTTACTTCCATTCATATAGTTAAAAGAAGGAACTTTATAAATAAGGACTAGAATGTACCCGCGCCTTCGCCTTTATTAATTCAAGCCTTAGATGTTTTAAAACAATTTATTTTAAATAAAAATAAAAAGCATTTCAGGAATTGAGGTGCATTTGGACCCCGTTCCATCTACTTATGTTACAAACTTCAGAGATCTCTGCGTGTCATAGATTTGGCTGGGCATATATATATATAATCTCTCTCTCTCTCTCTCTCTCTCTCTCTCTCTCTCTCTCTCTCTCTCTCGAAGCAATTCGCAGTGTCACTTCGCCCATCTCTACTACCAACCACTTCAGAAACACGCGTCAAGAGGGATATCTGGCAGTAAAACTGGGCTTAATCCATAATATTACCGACCATAGATAATTGGCAAAAAGTACCAGGAAAGGGGGAGGTTAAAATCCAATGACTCGGCCTAGAAATGTACCCGGGACCCCGCAGTCCGAAGACTAAACCGCTGACTCTTCGGCCAGGAGTCACACATTATTTCCAAATAATCCGTCTGGACTTTGTTACCTGAAACGGAGTAACTCTAGTTTCTTCTCTATTGCACTGAATACTCTGGGTCTGATGTACTGGCACGATTGTTTTGTCCAAGACTAGGATCCTCTCTGAAGCTGGTAGGTCCTTCCTGGAAGCATTGGCACCATCGTTTCGTAGTCTCCCTGAATATTTTTTTAAATAATTTATTTTATTGCATTCTAGGGGATTTTCATCCTAATTGCAGTACCATTATTTTTGATACAAAGTAAAATTATAAATATTCATTACTTAATATTACTGTGCCTAGCCTAACGTAATTAGATCTAATCTAAACTAATATAATTAATCCAATCGGATCTATCCTGGTATAATGGGCTTGGGCTTACAAGTCATTGTACATACAGTGGTGTATCATAATTGTTATCTGCCAGTGCCGTCAATTCTTATAAAAACGTTGTCATATTTGTAATGAAGTCAAAAAGTTATTTTTCTGCGGTACACTGCTATAGATACTGCATAGTATATAAAATGATGAATTTTTATGGGCAGATATTTTAACCTTTTTATTTAAAATGTTAAATTAAATATTGAATTTGAGCGCGGCATGCACTTTCGGTGGTCAAAAATTACACTACACTGTTCCTTATTTGGAGCCTTCGTCGTGATGCGAACCGATATTAAACACACACACTATTAGAATTAAAATAGCTCCGGAGTCGCTGTGCTTCGCCGTGCAACTAGGTGTCGAGCTGGACGGCAAGATTTATTTTATTATTCACACGAGTTTTCACGTCATTTAACGAGATGGCCGGCTCACTTTAATTCTGCTTTTCTTGTATAAAACCATGTTTTTTTGTTTTGAAAACGCGTGTCAGTACCTAAAACTTGAATTCCGTTTTCAATTTTTATTCACTTTAATTTATCGCTAACTTAAACCGTTGCGATACTCTCTCTTTCAGCTTCTCAAACGACAAAGACGCGATCCAGCGTAACTTCTGATACCGTAAATACTGTTAATAAGTTGATGCTGTCCGCACTGGCTGCGTAAACCTACAAAAGAAGATTAAAAACAATGTGGTCCTCGGTTAAATACGAGCGATACATATAACATAGAAAGCAAATTCTGATGTAACTTATATTAGCATTTATTGCACTTGACCTGATCCCCACTGCACGCAAAAATTCCGTTCGGTTGCTAAGATCTCGAAAATTACCTGTTCGCACATGGCACGGTCTGTTTAGCCCTGCTGGGATCTGCCCTTGCGATCTCCCGCATCTCATTATAATTTAAGAATGAAATTCCTGTTTCATATCAAGAAAAGCCCTTCGTTTAACTTAAGAATTACTGCAATTTGGCATTCATGGGGTTAATTAAAATCAACAAACTTGAAAAATACCCTCCTCCTCCTCTTCCTCCTTTTTTTCCTTAAGTGTAAAGTAATGAAGTCTGTGAATTTCATGAGTTATGCGATTAAATACAGTAGCGGTGTTGTTTTATAATTTGTATTAAAGAATCAAGTGATTCCCACACTGAATGTCTCATACTTGTATCTTTCCTTTTATGTAAGCAATGTATTCACAAAAATGAATTACTTCAATTAATGTTTGGTTAATCCTCAATAACGTTGTGGAATGCTATATGGTGCATACAGATGAAATGGGATTAATCTCCTCCATTCCATTGCCTTCTTAAAGGAGCAGTCGGTTTAAGATCACTTGCCAGTATGATTACCTTACCTAAAGAAGTAGAAGAAAAATGACAAGAATATCATTTTTGTCCCAACGCGATGCAATTAAGAGAAGCGGAAATACGGAGCTTGATAAAATAATACGCGTGATGTCACTTACTCCGCTTTCTGTCAGTCGAATACGTAGTAGAGGCATTTAATAGTACAATCAAGTAAGTGTTAATAGGCGTATGAGATTCTTAGAACATGTGCATGATATTGGGTGATATGAATACAGTTGAGATCTATCTCTTGCCTCCTAAATATTAAGATACATCTCAAATAATAATAATAATAAGTATTAATTATTTTTTAAAGTAAAGTTAAAACATAATTACCCAACAACAAGAACTACTGCTGCTGCTGCTGCTGCTGCTACTACTACTACTACTACTACTACTACTACTACTACTACTACTACTACTACTACTACTAGAGTACAACAGATAATTCCATAGAAAGAAAATATTACAAGAAATACTACTAGTTCAACGTTCTAAATCCACGATCATCATATACAAATTAATGCACAACTTAAGTATTTCCAGTGCTTAACACTATGGCTTACAGTACTATAGGTTGAGCTTACTACTACTACTACTACTACTACTACTACTACTACTACTGGCTTAGAATTACAACACCGTCATATACAAATTCACATATACCTTAAAGAATTCAGATGCGTTAATACTACAATTTACAGTGGGATGAGCGTTGCGTTGCGTTAAAACATGTCATAGAAATTTACACATAATTTACGAAATGCTGGAGTCTATTCTTGAAGCATCTTTCATTTTTGGGAAAAGGCAGGTAATGTATTCCAATCATCAGTTCCCCGATATGCAAATAAATATTTACCTTAGTTTTCTACGATCTACCTTTTACTTTATGCAGATGGTCTGTTCTACTTGGGTAACAGGGCTTTTCTAGTCGACTGCTCAGTTCTCCCCAAGCTGGCTTATTCGTGTACATGGCACATAACCGTGTTCGTTTCCTTCTAGTCCCCAGTGTCTCCCAACCAAGTTTTTCTCTCTTACTTGTCACACTGCTTCAAGGATTGAAATCGTTAAGCATGAATCATGCAGCCTTTCACTGTATAGTCTCAAGTTCCGTAATGAGTCCTGTTTGTATGGGTCCCATACGGCTGTTCATTATTCCAGGACTGGCCTAATGAGTGATATATAGCCCTGCGCCTTCGCCTGGGAACTGCTGACCTTTAGCACCCTCGTCACGAAGCGTAAGAAATCACACTTAATGAAAACGCTTCGTTTCAGCATTGACCTTTGCCCCTTGAAATACATCTCGATAGTGGATCCCCTCGGAGATACATCTTCAAATGTAGGTGAATAAACTGGAGCTTAGTCTCACTGAATGGAGATGGATCTCAGAATTTATTGAGACTGCCCAGTAGGTGACTCAGAGTGAGAGACATCAGGCTGAAAACGTGATGGCAGGCTTCATGATCGTTTTACAACAGAGGAGAAAAATGTATAAAGCACGAAGAGATTCTCTTGCCCCTTTTCACATCTGTACTTTAATAAAGGCCACGGTGGATTCCCTCCCACTCCTGGCCTGTTTCTGCCCCCCATCATCGCCATAAAACCTGTCTGTGTTGGGGTAATGTAAAAAAGAATATTACAATCTGCTTTACCTGCTGTGAAAATGGGAAACCACGGAAAACCATTTTCAGGGCTGGAATTCGAATACATTTTCTCTTGAATGCAAGCGGGTAGCTTTTTCTTTATCCCCCCCCCCACACACAAAGATTATCTTGAACATAATTATAAAATTCTCTATGTGTTTCGCAAATAAAATGTGAATTATCCTAGCATTCCGCATCCAGTACACGAGAAAAGAAGTTGAGCTTTTTGTTCGCGTAACGTAAAAAGAAGTGGAGCTTTTTGTTGGCGTAACGTAGGTGACCCAGGGTTTCAAATTGGTGTGACCTAGCCTAAGATATAGGTTTAGGCCAGAACGCTTTGGCAGGTAGTTTGAGCAATTAGGTCACAAGCAGGAGCCTGGATGCAATTTCCAACAGCTACACAAGCATTAGGAAATGTAAAGATCGAGTTGCAAGGAAATTATGTATTTCAAAATGCCATATGAACAGTCGATTGTACTCCTCATCTGGGTGGAGTGATGTAATACATCCATGGTATCCAGTGCTTGTCGTAAGAATTGACTATAAGGGAGCCCCAGCAGCTCTAAAGTTAGAAGCGATGATTGGTGACCACGAGGCCCTAGTTGAGTCTGGTACTGGTGGTTCATCTGTCCTGAAAGTGTTAGGTTTGCGAGGCGTAGGAACTCTCACTTTTGCGCCTTTTGTGATCCTTACTTTTCTTTTGCCGGTACCATCGTTCTGGTGGTGGTAGTGATTCTTATTTTAAGAGGAAATACAACTGGGCAACCGTCCTCTCTTAATAACTCTAATCAACCTTAAGAAGAGTCAAGGTATCAGCGAAAGAAAAAGAAGGACCGTTAGGAACTTGAACGTGAAGGACTCGCAAAACCAATATCGTTGGGGTCTGAAAAGAACAACAGTTAACCAAGGCAGGGCGGATAGTAAAGTTTTAAATGACTAGCATGGCACATGTAAGTGGAAGCAACTCCAGACTCAGCTAAGGACCTCGTGGTCGCCAACTCCAAGTTGATAGCCCCTGGCATCCCCTTTAAAATCCTACAACGCCAGGCAGGATGGCAATAATAATAATAATAATAATAATAATAATAATAATAATAATAATAATAATAATAATAATAATTCAGCTACCGTTTGCAGATATTTTAATTTGACGCCATCAGTTTCCCCATCACAAAATGAGACAGCATCTTTTTTCTAAGGTGGCGCTTTAGGAGTGGCGAGTCTGCCGCTTACCTTGGAAACTCGGATTCGATTACCGGTCAGGACAGGGATTTTTACCTGAATATAAGAGCTGGTTCGAGGTCAATTTAGCCTACACGAGAACGACCGAGGAGCTCTCTAAAAGTTGAAATAGCGCCTTGGTCTCGTAAAACCAAGAAAAACGTTCGAGTGGATCCATCGCGCTGAAGACGCCTCTCCTCGTAACCCGAAGGTTTCGGGCTAATTAGCGGTCATTTGGTAGGCTGTAGAACCATGGAGTTTGCTTTTGATTTGTTTCAATGGTCTCACTTTGTATATGCAAGGATATATTTCAAGGCAGAAAATTACCGCTTTATTCACATGATTTTCGTACTTATTACTTTCTTTGTTTTAGATTTAAGCCGCCGTCAGCTCAGTATTAAGAACATCACGGCATTTATCGTATATCTACCCATTGCGGCGATTCTCCTGCAGCACATTTCGGGAAGATGGGACTGAAAATCCCTTCACCGTGCTTTTTTTGTATAATCTTCATCAAATGAGCCTGAATCTCCGCAATTTCTGCCTTCATCGCCATTGTTCTCAAGTAACTAAATCAGGAGAATTGTAAATGACCGAGGCGCATCACGAGATGTCTAAAATCCTTCCTCTATTAGGTGGTATTTGTTTATACATCTGTGGTGTCAGCTGACGGATATAAAGATCAGCGTGCGAGATCCATCTCGTGGGCGGGAAACAAACTTTATTCATCTTCATGGCGATATCGCTCTCGCAGTTGACTTCAATCTCAATCCTCCTTTGAGATCTGTCTCACAAGATACATCTCATTTTTATTCATATCACTCATTATTACTTACTCATCTTTTAAATAAACAGCAACTTAGGCCAGCAGAATATCTTCAGCAGCTCTTAACCTTTGATAAATTCGACCAGGTTCTGGCAACTTGTTTCTAACCCGATTCACTGTACGTGGTGGTATAACAACACGATTTTTAAGACCAGCTGCAGTCCATGAATTAGTCCAGCTTACGAACTGTTCATATGCTACGAATCTCCACGTCTTCCTGGGTTGTCACGCTTTTTGTTTGTGTGTAGAGTTGTTCGTTTTTACGGCCGAGTTGTGTTATATTGAACACCTGTATGTCAAGAATAAGGTTATAGGATGAAGGAACAACAGTTACACACCTTTTATTTCGTTCATTGTATTTTGGAACTCTGACAACACAGGCTTTCGATATCAGTTGACATGGGAATACACCATGAAATACTATTTCTTCTGCCTGATACAACAATTTCTCTACGGAGGAGCAGTTCTTCGTCGCTATTTCACTGTGCAGAGTTATTGTTAGTTTCGAAACGTTATGGTATTTTAGAAGTGAGAAGATTCTTTCACATTTGGCTACACGGAGCCTAGTCTGAAGTAATAAAACAATAAACGTATTAATATGAGCTTGCAGCAGGCGCTCTTAAGTAAAGAAAATGAAGTACCATAAGTAATAAACACATTACACCTCTCATTTTTGTCCGAATCCTTGGCTGAATGGTCAACGTACTGGCCTTCAGTTCAGAGGGTCCAGGGTCCGATTCTAGGCCGGGTGGCGGATATTTACATTTCTCTAGCTCGGGGGGCTGGGTGTTTGTGTTTGTTTGTCTTAATACACATCTTCATTTTCATAGAACACACCACACTACGTACCACCACAGAAACACGCAACAGAGAATATATCCCTCCATGTGGGTTTGGCGTCAGGAAAGACTGTAAAAATTGGCTAAATCTATACAAAATGCCGTTTCCAGATAATTGGGAAAAGGTCAAAAATATTATTATTATTAAACTTTTCATCTTTATCTCCTACTTATGACTGCCATTTCTTCAGTTATTTCCTCTTCCGATTCTTCGTCTTCAGTTCGGGAACATGAAACAAAGACCGATGGCTTTTCTTGGCCTGATTCCTCAATGTTATGAAAAATCTCCCCACTCATCTCCCATTGAATAAATTTTTTATTTTCCATACGTTCGGAGATAGTTTCTGCAGAAAATCGGAAGATCTGCCTTTCAGTTGAAGAGTCTGCACCGCTGTTCTTTTCAGTGCAGCGTTAATTTTACAGCCTTTCATTGCAATTTGCTTTGTTGAAGTCTCGAAGACGATCGATTTATGAAGTGTTTTGAATAGACTATACTTTTTTTCGAAGGTTTCAGGTTCTTTCTAGAAGTATTTAAATCGTGTTGGTAACTTTTCACGACTAGGAAACCGATGAAAAAGGTTTTTTTTTTCAGGATTAGAATTGTAGCCACATACCCAACACCATACAATCACTGATTTATTTAAGAGCTGCAGTAATCAAGTTATGTGCATGCTGCTGCTTGATTCTGAACTGGGGAATGGGAGAAGTGACTTTCGAGACATAGATACATTTTTCTCCGAAACGCGTGATTGGATACTCATGTGGAAAACACGGTTGTGTTTCTTTATTCAAGCCCTCTATTTTCAGCGTTGCGTTTGTATGCAGGAGAAAATTCAATGTGTAAATAAATGGGCATTATTTATGTTACAGTTTTTGAAACCTTAAACAAGAGCTTTAGGAAACCTCAATCTTAACTTTTTTCTTTGCTTTACGTCGCACCGACACAGACAGGTCTTATGGCAACGATGGGATAGGAAAGGCCTAGGAATGGGAAGGAAGCGACCGTGGCCTTAATTAAGGTACAGCCACAGCATTTACCTGGTGTGACAATGGGAGACCACGGAAAACCATCTTCAGGGCTGCCGACAGTGGAGTTCGAACCCACTATCTCCTGGATGCAAGCGCACAGCTGCGCGACCCTAACAGCACGGCCAGCTCGCCCGGTGCTCTTATCTCTAAAATGCCTCCATTTTGAATTTAATGAATTAAACCCTGTTGTTTAATCTGCTGAGTTTACGTAGCGAATCTCTCGTCATTAATTGATTCAGAGTGATCTACAGCATTAATATTATATTTGCTTGGTTACCCTCTGATATGATATTATTTCCGTGGAAAGAAGTATATTTTATGATAGCTAATGTTGTTCGAAAACCAGAAATTGCGTGGAAATCTAAGCAGAATTTCAAATGGACAGAAGAAATGTCGGAATTTCTTTTTCCCGTTGGGATGTCTTCATGATCAGTTATTTTTGTAGTATTTGCTCTCGTGAAGAGACAGTGATTATAGCTTGTCTACCGTAAATATTCTGTACTAATACTAAAACTACATTTAAAACAAGGCGCTTAGAATACTGGAGTCGTACCACTCCAGCTTGCCAGTAACGACGACGCCGTCAGATCTATTCCATAATGGTCATTTTAACGGAACTTTCTTTAACAGTATGTATAACGTTCAGGAAGCCGGTATTTGTCAAAACAAAGTCTCTTCGATGTTATTTTCACTAGTAGCATTTTCTTATCAACCGTTATGAAAAGTTTGAATTTCTTCAGCTGTTTGACCATATCACTCCCATTCTTCAGACAAATATATACAGCGATTTAATAGCTGAATAAACAATAATCATTTGTATATTTATGTCTTTCTTTTTAAGGGTTATTTATGTAGAATTCCTGTATTCATATTTGGCGAGTTAACGAGTTTCTGTGAAAAGTCATTCGCCCAGCATTTTAATAAACAAAACGACGGATACTTGTTTACTTCTTTTCCTTTCCCTTTATTTTTGAAGCGTAAAGCTGGAGGTACAAATTCGTCAATTATCGTAAACAATACATTTTTCAATATGGCAAAAGTATTACATTTATTTCAGATCCTCACCATCGGCTGTCCTGAGAATGGTTGCCCATTTTTTCCAGGAAAATGTTGGGAAAGTTCCTATTCATAGGCCACAGCCGATTCCTTCCACCTCCTTACCGAGTTTCATTACAAATCATTTTCATCTTCATTAGCTCCTCAACTGAGGTTGGCGTCAGGAAGGGCATCCGTCCGTAAAAATATGCCACATAATTTCATCTTACATCATCCCCGAACCCGTATTAGGAAACAGGACTAAGGGGTAGACATACATTTCTCTCAAGTAATAATTGAAGAATATTTACAGTATTCCTTCTCCTAATATCACTAATCAAGTGTTCATGGAGGAGGAAATGGGAGTTACTCGTCAACTACCTTCCGAACAAGTGGCCGCGTTTCGGGTACCGGTCAACACATATGGGATTTTTGAAACATACATACATCCATCTTCGTTATAAACTATAGTGTCTCCCCGGTTTCAGTCTGAAAGGCTCTGCGAATTTACAGAACGCCTCCATTTGCATTCTCTATTTGTAACTAACTTTTTGGTCTCGTTTATATCCATAGGCTACTTCTTACCTTTAAATCATTCTCAGCTTAATGTTTTGTCAAAGATTTAAGTACTGGTCAGAAGCTATTCTTGTTGTATTTTCCTAAATCTGGTGTAAAATAATGATAAATTTTATAACAATATTTCGTTGTAGGAGCCTCCTTGCCTCATGTGTCAGTGTGCCGGCCTCTTACCTCTGGGTTCCGTGGTTCAAATTCCGGTCACTCCATGTGAGATTTGTGGTGGAGGCGGGACAGGTTTTTCTCTGGACACTCCGGTTTTCCCTGTCATCTTTCATTCCAGCAACAGTCTCCAATATAATTTCATTTCATCTGTGACTCATTAATCATTGCTCCAGAAGAGTGCGACAGGCTTCGGCAGCCGGCAAAATTCCTAATCTTGCTGCCAGATGGGGCTTCATTCATTCCATTTCTGACCCGGTCAAATGACTGGAAACAGACTGAGGATTTATAATATATAATATTTCGTTGTATGTAAGAATATATTTCATCCCACTATTCCCTATAAATTGTAGTCAGGAAGAAAAAGTAATTCTGCATTCTATCGGTGAGACCACCTTAAAAATTTGATATCAACTTGTAGAGAACCTATTGTTCATCATTATCAGGATCTTTCCATGTCATGAATTGTTTACTCCTAATCGTAGAAAAACCTCTCTTACAATTACTTTGACTTTTTTCAGTAGTGTACTTATAACTCCCTGAATGCCTAATCCTGATTTTGCGAGTGAAAACTGGAAATAAAACAGGATATACAGTAGACTTTCGCAGATATGTCACGAGCAGGCAGGGTGGTATCGCCAACTTTCTTTCTGCATTCAAATTTGTCACCAAATGCTTTTCATTGCTCCTTTCTTTGTCCTGAGTTTCATCAAGGAACCTTCGTATCGTAATGTGTTGAAGTCCACCTTCATTTGTAAATATGCTGCGTGCATATGATTTTATATAGGATGAGGGTGTTTCTGCTTTGAGGATGTTTTTCTAATGGTATATGTGAGAGACTGTGGTAGCTTGAACGTCCCATTGTTTCCTCAGACAACTTTAGCAAATGTTTTCTACAACTTTTATTTAAGGCGGAAATGTCTAAGCTTTACTGATACAAAGATGGCAAGTTTTATTGATTGGACTGTTCATTAACTTTGTTTTAAAGTATGGTATTGTAAGAATTGATCAGATCATATTTCTACATTTCTCTTGCTCTATTCATTGTGTACCAAATGTGTCTCGTAGAGTTGCTGTCCTAGATTTTGGATTTTGGAAGACTTGCTAGATATCCTATACTTAAGTGCGCTGATGATATTTTCAACCGGATTGTTAGCGTTTTGTTTAGCCTTGTCTTGACGGAAAGTCATACAGTTGAAAGTATGACCTCAGAAATAGGCTAACCCTTAAATAATAACCAGCCCGATGTTGTGAAACATGATTAGGAAATATAAACTACTATTGGTTTTCAGAGTAACTAAACAGTCATCATGACCCACCTGTAACTTATTGAGCAATATGGGGTACTTTGTTTTTCTTATGCCGGGCTGATTGGCCCAGACGGTTAAGGCGCTGGCCTTCTGACACCAGTTTGGCAGGTTCGATCTTGGCTCAGTACGGTGGTATTTGAATGTGCTCAGCCTCGTGTCGACAGATTTACTGGCACATAAAAGAACTCCTGCGGGACTAAATTCCGCCACCTCGACGTTTCCGAAAACCGTAAAAGTAGTAATGGGTAGTAATTATTATTATTATTATTATTATTATTATTATTATTATTATTATTATTATTATTATTATTATAATCGAACCCTAGTCGTCCTTCAAATGAAGAAATAAAAGTAATGTAACTTATGATCAGGGAATGTTGTGTGAGACTCACACAATCGAACATTTATATATTAAATGAGGATCTTGAGATTGTTTTAGAATAAAAATCTTAAGTTTCTTTAAAGTCAGGTAATCAAGATGGTAGCCAAAGAAGCAAACAAACGGTTTCCCTGAGGTCACTAACATGAGTTACAGTTTAGTCAAAATTGGCATACACTCCAATTATTGAGGTAATAGTTAAGTGAAAGCTATGTAGGGTGCACTATGTGAAAACCTTATAACCGATTTATCAGGAACGTTTTGCTCTACGATATGTGTAACAATGGTCGTTCAGCTCCCACAAATCGTGAATGTTATGCCTCTAATTTACCAAGAATAGACAAGATACATCAGTTCTGTCAGGCAAGAATAATGCTCGCTTTCATTTCGATAATATTCATTTAGGCGTGTAGGCTTCGCATTTCTGCTTAGAACGCAATGCAATAGTTTCTGTAAATAGTTCTTTGTTAATGTAAATTTCACAATTTCATAAGTAGTCTAGGACCTGAGCGATTATTTCTATGCTGCTAACTCTGTATTACTCGCATTTTTTCATGCAATTCTTGCTCAGGTCCCTTTTTATTATATAAATGCCATCATCATAGAAATATTTAAAAAATATCAAAATTTACTTAATTCAACATCATGTGAAGCAGTGAAAATTTTGTGTTCAGAACGGACTGAAGTCCATTTGAAGAGAGTAATTTTGTTCCGGTCTTATTAAATGAAGTTAACCTGTTCATGTGACCATCTCTTTACGCATATTAACTGGATGGATTTTAACGTAGAGACAATTAACATACAAGTAATAAAATGCAGTGTACTGAGGTTTACATAAAGTTCATTTTGGCACCAGGGGCTGTAAAGTGTGTTGGAAATGAAGTATGTATCTTAATATAAAATGATACATAATTTAGTATATTTTAATTTCCTTGAAGTACTTCATACAGACAGTACGTGTTAAACTTCTACGGACATAATAAAATTCAGGAAACTCAATCGTCAAAAATTACCAGTGTTTCGCCCCAGTGCGGCATGGGCTCGTCAGTTGGATACCGCACCAGGACACTGGCCGACTGGCACGCCAATAGCGACACCACTGCAAGCTGTGCATGTGATAAGCACAGCGCAGTGCCGACGTACTAGGGGAGAATTGTATCTCCACTTGCTATATATTCCCTCCCGGGCTAGCATGGCCAAAAATATGGCTTCCGATTAAGACCGGCGTGCTTAGCCGGTCAGTGTCTTGGGAAGGTGCGGTATCCAATTGATTAGCCTGTGGCGCACTGGGGCGACACACTGGTAATTTTTAGCGATTGAGTTTCCTGAATTTTATTTAGCTATCTCAATCGGAAGCCAAATTTTTGGTTGCATGGACATGTTTACCGTGGCAGTCAGATTGTAGAAACTTATTTAGGTGGTATTTTCTGTTATTCTCTTACATTAAAATGTGGCAGTGTGGAAATGGATTGGTCTACTCATGTGAGAAATCCCATCTCATCTTACTCATGTTCCGTAAGAGCACTGAGTTAATTTGTGTCTAGCATGTTGCAAATGGGACTCTGATCTGTTAATTGTCTACTTTTGAGAACATAACAGAGCTTCCATTTTCCTATTTTCCTGGACACATCAAACGTTTGCAAAAGATACAATGCCATTTTCTTTTAACTACTGCCTTCTAAAGCGTAGAAAAGTGAAATTATACTGTTTTAAATATGATTTGTTTTAAAATGAAGCCATTGTTTCCTATGTAACGCTTACTTAATTCATTACCTGAGGCGGAGTAAATAGGTTTTCATTATGTTGTATTAGTTTAGAAAATTATGGCTGTTGTTGTGAATATAATTTTACTATGTTAATTTACGAATGTGGAATAAATGAAACTATGCTGTGTGTAATTCATTACAGTGCTTTTATTTTTAAAGTAAAGTCTAAGAAAATATTTGTGTCGATTTCTTTATCAACGAACGTTCTCTTTCCTTCCTTGACAACACGCTTCCTAGCGATAAAACGGGCTAATGCACCCGATAATTTATCTAAGCTGCTCGGCTTGAATATATTCCTACACGTCGAAAGCACTTTCATTATTGTTTTCAACAGGATGAATTGTAATAAGGTGCAACATTTCTTTTTCTCTTCTATTTATTGTACGTCGCACTGACGTAGATAAGTTTTATGGCAATGATAGATAGCAGTAAGAAGTTAGGAGTGGGAAGAAAGCGACCGTGGTTTAATTAAGATACAGCCCCAGATGTGTCTGCTGTGGAAATTGTGAACAAAGGAAGATCATCTTCACAGCTGCCGATAGTGAGGTTCGAGCCCATCTCCCGAATGCACGCTCACAGCTCATATGACCCGAACCGTGTGGCCAACTTGCTCGGTGCAACATTTGTTCATAGCATTATCACCAAAATTATGATATATATATATAACCAATATTGATTTAATAATCAAATTAGTAGCACCGTTATTTTCCAAATACTTGTACATTAAGAGAGTTCCTAAATTTGCAATAATTCTTGCACAGCCTTCCAACCACGGCGAGTCAAAACGAAACTGCGTAGGTGCAACCACATTCGAATGACAAGTATTTGTTTTATTTTACCAATACCAACCTCAACCGTTCTTTAAAGTTTTCACTCTCACCTAGAGATCTGGCTGCCTCTACTATTCCTGTACCAACCACTGCTAATAGGCACGCCGAAGAAAATACAATTTCGAATACTCCTTTTCTTGTTCTTGTCAGACTTAGAAATTAACTCTACTGCTAGATTTACATAAACTAGTGGTGATATCTAGGTGAGGAACAACGCCAAAGAAGAATGTAGATCATTGCTTTATAGTAACTTTATTCCCTTTGAGTGAAAATAAAACATCTTCAATGGTTCAGAATATTTGCGAGCTATAAGTAGCCTTGTCGGATTCGGGATGAAACGCTGTGGTAAGATATAGATGATATCACCAACTATACATGTTGAAGATATTAGATACTCTCTTGTAGGAAATTGTACGAAGTGTTGTAAATAAACTATTGACGTAGGTAATAACCATGGTTGGCACTATGCAAATATTTGGCACTCGGTATTTGCGTGCTTGTTAAAGTACTGTTTCTTCTGTGGATGATAGGCAGTATCCGAATAAGTAGGATGACAGTGCCGACTGTGGATCAAGCGCTGATTGGCTGTTGGGCGTGACGTCACAGTAGAGAGATTTGAAACGTGTGCGGTGCCATGTGGGTATGACATCACCCGGTGGGCGATTTGAAAAGGAGGCAGCTGGCTACGTGTGCAAGCTTAACCTAGAAGGGTTGGATTCGTCTCCAGTCTTAACTTCACAGGGACGCAACATGATAGACCTAAGTTCGATGTCCAGGCTATCTGCATAAGAGAGCAAGCTTAAGCGTTCAGGCCTCTATTCAATCCTACTCTTAACCCAACTGCCCTATTAGGCAAATGGCTGCTAAACAAGGGTCGTATGGAGCTAACTCTGGAGAATTACTTCAGGCGCTGACAACTTGTAGCTTGGACTCGATGCCAGTCTTAACCTAACTGTCCTACTCAGCAAAATGGGCTAAATCTGGAGGGCTGCCTCAAGGTCTCAGAACTGGCGCAGAGCTATAGGAATTTCGTTTGGTGCTACGAGACCACTTTTGGATGATACAGGGCTTTCATAGCTGTACGAGGTTTCTTTTGGGTTATTATGGGACAACTTTTGGGTGTATGGAGCCTGTCTTGGATGAAACGTGGCTTCTTTTAAGTGCTATAGAACCTATTTTGGGTAATATACGAATCATTTTGGCCTTTCGGACTCTATATGCCTCTCATGAGGGCTATAGGACCACTTTTGAGCGCAATTGGGGCTGATATGGCCTAAAGGGCACTCTGGCGCTGATGGGCTGAAGGGCTAAAGGACTCTCATGGGTTAAAGGGCTCATATGGCTGCTACGGAGCTTCTTTTAGACTTCTGCTCACAAGGGGCTCTGTCCTCTTCCATCAACTCTATTTCCGCCCCTACCTCCACCACCTCACAAGGGACTCTATCTTCCACCTCCGTCTACACTCCTCCTCTGCCTCCTCCTTCCCACAGTGGGCTCAATCCTCTTAATACTAGTATTATTGAAAAACGTGTGTGTGTGTTTCGGAGTGACAGGGTAACTTATCTGTGCACGTGTTTCTTAACGCTCAGAGCAAACTCTTGCGGTGATGACGCAGCCTGCTGTGCTAGCCTCCGAGTTGACCGTTACGCTTGACGCTATGGTTTTGGTGACTGGAACACTCATTTTCTTATTTTAACATCTGAGCTTATAGATTTGAACTCAAGACACTTCTGGTAGCCTACAGCGGTGTTTGCATCACTCAAAGACCAATTTTTTTTCAGAACACACTCGGAACTTAAATATACTGAGTCAGTTATGTCTAAGGCGTGAGACAAGATGGCCGGGCAGAGCTCTACAGGATAGCTTTTTTTCCTACCTAGATATTGGTAAATGAATCGTAACGGCAACATTTTGAAGATATATGTTTGTAAGCCAATCAGGAGGTTAGAAAGTAGAAATTGCGATTAACACCACTGCGAGGGTTGTAGCCTCGCCTTAGCGAAGTGTAGCAAACTACTCTACTATCCGCGGTGAGGGCTCCAATATCAACCGATCAAAGCTTATATACCTTACACAATACATGTTGAAGACAAGTTCAACTAAATTAACCACAGTGCCGTATGTCAACTCTCATTATGTACATACCAACGAGGTTTGCAAGCTCCGATTGACTCTGAAGTCAACTCTTCTTTCGCAAAGGGTACACCGCAGTGTAGTTAAGTTTAGAAAAGCAAGCAATTGAATATTAAACCATGTGTGTTTATTATTATTATTATTATTATTATTATTATTATTATTATTGCTGTTGTTGTTCTTAGCCTGATTCCTAACTTTTTGATGTCGGCACACGAATACACATACAGCAGGAATAATAATATAATAATAAAAATGCCGAAGTCTGTTACAGGTGTTTCTAACTAACGCTCATCATGGCGGAATAGAATATAATAAGCAGACACTGGATGTGAGAAGAAAGGAAGCAGAAATAATAATAATAATAATATTATTAATAAAGGAAAAGTCTGGTACAGGTCTTTCTAACTAACGCTCATCACGGCTGAACAGAATAGAATGACCAGACACATGATGTGAGAAGAAAGGAAGCAGAAATAATAATATCGCTGCGACGTAAAGAAACGTGCAAACATTTGCATTGGTTTTACGTACTACTAATAACTTTTATAATTTTTATGGACGCCGAAGTGACAGAATTTCGTCCTGCGACACACACACACACACACACACACACACACACACACACACACACACACACTCTCTCTCTCTCTCTCTCTCTCTCTCTCTCTCTCTCTCTCTCTCTGTCCCCGTTCACCCGGTAAAACTTAGCCGGCGAACACGTGGATCCCTAGGAGTGGACCATTCGTGTTGGCCAACCCAACCTGACGACATAACGAAGTGACAGGATGAACAAGACATAAATGATACTCACCAATCAAATATATTTACAAATGTATTTACAAACATGTTGTGGGAGGAAAATGGTTTTACAAAATAAATCTTCGGTATTAGTGTCTGGCTCGAATGACTGGCAGGATCCTTCCTTGGATTAACGCTCATTCCCATACAATCTACGAATAAACAGACTTCAATTAATTGATGACGTGGAAAGTCAAATGCAGACAATATAAATTAATTCACTTCCACATCTGCTGGAAATAACATCCACACATCTGATATTCAGAAGAAGTCATCCTAATAGTCCCCTAAATTAATTAATTCCGTAATGAAGAGTGCTCATCCTTGCAGTAAATTAAATATTTCCAAGATTGAATTGAATTTAACCTTTCGTAGTAACTTATTTACATATTTAATCCCTCAGTTAATTAATAACAAATCAACTACCGGTAATTCCCTTGATGTTCACATCGACTGTATAATTTATTTACAGTTTTATCAACTAAGTGTAATTCCTCACTGAGCCAATCTCTTTTCAGTGGAACTTCAAGTTGAAAATTCATAAAATCGTTTATTTCAACTAATAGTCACACCAGTTCTTATTGAGTTTCAATTACTCTGGAATTTAATTGTATCACTTGGCAATTAATCAGGCTCATTGCGTTAATTTACAATAATTCAGACCATCTAATTGAGTTACAATACACGCTGTAAATTAGTTCACATCCTCGCAATGAATCGTAATGAGTAACTTACATCGTATCAAGTTTCATAGAACCCTACGGAATCCTATTGAATCTTGTTGAATCTTATTGAATCGTATTGAGTTGCCTTGCCAATTAGATTGTTGACTGATTCTGCTATCTAAATAATTTCTAACTGGTAAGAAACGGTATAAGATGGAATTAAATTCATTAGCCTTCTATACATGGCTTATTATTTAAAAATAACTGCAACACTCTTTCCAATCAAACAAATCCTAACCAATGACGAAATGTTCATCATTGTGACAGAACACGGGAAGCATCAAATTCCGAAATATCACAAAATAAATCAAAGTAGCACAATTTTAATCGGCACAAAATATAACACACAACACCAAGAGGCACATGCTTTTGCATTCAACATTACGCGACCGCGAATTTATCTACATTTAGGTCGTGATTTTTAATTAATACTGCGCAATGTAGTCTATTAGGGAAGATCGCCGGCTTGTGTCATGTATCAACACTTACCTGTGGAGTGGTGACCGAATTAAATAAGTCATCCTCTCAAAATTCCAAGGGGCCGATGACCTTCGATGTTAGGCCCCTTTAAAAAATAAGCATCATCATCATCATCAAAATCCCAACCACGTTTCGTGAACTTTATTTCGAACACCATTAGGCTAAACCTCCTATTAAATAAGCATTCACATCCTGTGGGCAAAATTGTAACGTAACAGATTAATAGTTGAGTGTGATTAATGTTAGGCCTACATTTAATTTACTGGACAGTGCGACGTGGTAATCATCACCACCAACAGGTCGTATAACTGATCAAGTACCCAATACTCAAGTGCGAAGTGCCCAAATATTCATCCATTGAAGGCGTATGCTGTATATTCAGCCGGCTAATATAACAATATCTAGAGCTCATTTCCCATTTTAAAACTCTGGTAAATGTCAGTTAAACACCCATCATCATTTACATAATCACGTTAACTCGGTAGGCTCATGTATTATTAATCACTGTTTATTAATCGTACCACATATCTACCGTAGCTGAAATAAATACACAGATGAATATTTCACTTTACCTAGTAGAAATGTTTCGAGGAAAGTCTAGAACTATCCCATGAAATAAAACTCCCCTCCATCGACATAGTGGAAATACATAAATGATTTATTTGAATTTAGTTTACGTAACTGAGTAATCTGTTTAAGTCGTGGTCATTAACACAACGGTTTGCATTAATTCTGATGACTGAAGATCGCGCACACCATATGCCCCCAAATACTACCAATTCTTCCTCAACCAAGATAGTGGAAAGTAGGAAAGAATACTACAGTATGTAACTCACTAATAGAAACAAAATTACTATCTAGAAGGATCATTTTACGTTGTAATATTTTGAAAGAAAATATAATTTGTACAGGTATTTAAATTAACTGGTGACGAGGCTCGAACCGCCGTCAGTTGTCCTTATGGCTCCGGTAGCTCCATTCTAGGTGATG
The DNA here is from genome assembly GCF_040414725.1 of Anabrus simplex. Taxonomy (NCBI): domain Eukaryota; kingdom Metazoa; phylum Arthropoda; class Insecta; order Orthoptera; family Tettigoniidae; genus Anabrus; species Anabrus simplex. Next base: position 775,479,349 of record NC_090266.1, read on the forward strand.
GGAAAGCTCCTACCATTTAAAAATTCATGTTGGCTGCGTCAAGCGTGCTGGAGATCCCCTTCAAAGTCGTCTTCATCGAATTGAACAGCATTTCGACGCTGGCCAGTACCATTGGAGGTTTATTAACCCCTCGTGGTGAGAATATCCTCTTCATGCACTGAAACTGACAGATAGCATTATTATCTGTGCACGACCAAGGAATAAATAATTTCTCCAGAACACAGGTTCAAAACTTAACTTGCGTCCGTTGACAAAATAAACCACACGTCTCGTAGAACCAAGTACACTGACTGACAGAGCAAATGCAACACCAAGAAGAAGTGGTTCGAAAGGGATGAAAGTTGGGGAAAAAACAGAGACGGCACGGACGAATAATTGATGTTTATTTCAAACCGATATGCAGGTTACACAATGCGCACGGCATCGACTCAGTAGGATGTAGGACCACCGCGAGCGGCGATGCTCGCAGAAACACGTCGAGGTACAGAGTCAATAAGAGTGCGGATGGTGTCCTGAGGGATGGTTCTCCATTCTCTGTCAACCATTTGCCACAGTTGGTCGTCCGTACGAGGCTGGGCAGAGTTTGCAAACGGCGTCCAATGAGATCCCACACGTGTTCGATTGGTGAGAGATCCGGAGAGTACGCTGGCCACGGAAGCATCTGTACACCTCGTAGAGCCTGTTGGGAGATGCGAGCAGTGTGTGGGCGGGCATTATCCTGCTGAAACAGAGCATTGGGCAGCCCCTGAAGGTACGGGAGTGCCACCAGCTGCAGCACATGCTGCACGTAGCGGTGGGCATTTAACGTGCCTTGAATACGCACTAGAGGTGACGTGGAATCATACGCAATAGCGCCCCAAACCATGATGCCGCGTTGTCTAGTGGTAGGGCGCTCCACAGTTACTGCCGGATTTGACCTTTCTCCACGCCGACGCCACACTCGTCTGCGGTGACTATCACTGACAGAACAGAACGTGACTCATCGGAGAACACGACGTTCCGCCATTCCCTCATCCAAGTCGCTCTAGCCCGGCACCATGCCAGGCGTGCACGTCTATGCTGTGGAGTCAATGGTAGTCTTCTGAGCGGACGCCGGGAGTGCAGGCCACCTTCAACCAATCGACGGGAAATTGTTCTGGTCGATATTGGAACAGCCAGGGTGTCTTGCACATGCTGAAGAATGGCGGTTGACGTGGCGTGCGGGGCTGCCACCGCTTGGCGGCGGATGCGCCGATCCTCGCGTGCTGACGTCACTCGGGCTGCGCCTGGACCCCTCGCACGTGCCACATGTCCCTGCGCCAACCATCTTCGCCACAGGCGCTGCACCGTGGACACATCCCTATGGGTATCGGCTGCGATTTGACGAAGCGACCAACCTGCCCTTCTCAGCCCGATCACCATACCCCTCGTAAAGTCGTCTGTCTGCTGGAAATGCCTCTGTTGACGGCGGCCTGGCATTCTTAGCTATACACGTGTCCTGTGGCACACGACAACACGTTCTACAATGACTGTCGGCTGAGAAATCACGGTACGAAGTGGGCCATTCGCCAACGCCGTGTCCCATTTATCGTTCGCTACGTGCGCAGCACAGCGGCGCATTTCACATCATGAGCATACCTCAGTGACGTCAGTCTACCCTGCAATTGGCATAAAGTTCTGACCACTCCTTCTTGGTGTTGCATTTGCTCTGTCAGTCAGTGTATTAAACGCATCTGAGCTCAGCAAAACAAAGTAGACCCTCGTAAGTCTTTGGCTCATATTTCTGTAAAGTCATAGTATCAAAATGTGGGAATGATAACTTAAGATCAAGTGAGTAAGTATCCGAGTCTTGTACCCCACTGCTTATTGTTACTCAGTTCATGGATGGGTGTATTTAAAACACGTTCATAATTGGTTATCCGTATGCTTGAACAACAGCTGATAGGCGTCGCTTGTCAACTCTTCCATTCGGAGCAGTGCTGAACAGTTGAAGACATGTATTTTTCAATGACTCCAGTTCCTACTCTTGCTGAATTGTAAGATCTGTAACGATGTTTTAAGGTACATTGCATAGCCGATCTTACATCGTTATCTACCCTTTAGGCCTTAGTCTACCTAGTTCTTTTAGAAATTAGGAGTTGGTTGTGCTCCGATAAGCTGAGTATAATGTTATCCCCACACATGATTTATTATGAGATTGTTTGCTCTTTTAAACTTAACTATATAGCGCTGTATCCTTTACGATGAGAGTAGATCTCGGAATCACACTCATAATCGGAGCCTGTAAACCTCGTTGGTATGTCAATAATGAGAGCTGACGTACGGCATTGTGGTTAATTTAGCTGAGCTTGTCTTCAACGTAAATTGTGTAAGGGATGTAATTTTAGAGAGTACTTCGATGCACTTCGCTAAGACGAGGCTAGAACCCTCGCCGTGGTGTTAATCGCAGCTTCTACCTTCTGACGTCCTGATTGGCTTACAAACTATGTCTTCAAAATATTGCCGTTATGATTCGTTTACTGATATCTAGAAAAAAGCTATCTGTAGAGCTCTGCTCGGCCATCTTGTCTCACGCCTTAGACATAGCTGTCTCAGTAGATGGAAGTTCTTAGTGTGTTCTGAAAACAATATTTCGATCTCTGAGTGATATAAAAGCTGCTGTAGGCTATTAGAAGTCCCCAGGTTTCAAATCTTATAAGCACGAAAGTTAAAATCAGAAATCGAGTATTCGTTACCAAGAAAGTAGGGTCACGCGTAACGGTAAATGGGAGGGTAGAACAGCAGGCCACGCGATTACCGCATGAGTTTGCTGTGAGCGTTAAGAAACACGTGCTCAGACAAGTTACCCTGTCACTCACACCGCCACACACATGTATTTCTTCTATATCCAATATTTCTTAAAGTATCAAAAACTTCGTGCTTGTGAGGAGGATATAACCCTTTGTAAGTAGTAGGTGAAAGAGGATGCGAACGAGATGTAGCTGAAGGTGGTGAAAAGAGTCCCTTGTGAGGTGGTGGAGATCGAGTAGAAGGAGGTGGAAGAGGAGGAGAATTGAGACCCTCATGGTGAGGAGGAGGAGCCCAAAATGAGCTCCTTAGAACACATATGAACTCTCCTAGCCCATTAGAGCCATTTAGCCCATATGAGCCCCAATAGCACTCAAAAGAGGTCGTATTACACCCGTGAGAGTGACGTAGCGCCCAAAAGAAGCCCCTTTGCGTCAAGAAGAGGCCTATAGTACTCAAAATAGGTCGCACAATGCCCAAAAGAAGCTCCATAGCACCCAAAAGAAGTCCATTAGCGCCCTTAAGGAAACCGTAGCACCCAAAAGAGGTTCCCACAGTGCCAAATTGCTCAAAAGGAGCGCCCATAAGAGTCCCTATATCATTCAGAGGAGGTCCTGTTACACCCAAAAGCATTCCCATAGAATCCAAAAGAGTTCCATAGGCCTGCGTTATCTCGTGAGACCTTGAGAGAGCCCTCCAGTGTTAGGCCTCATAAGAATAAGGTATAGCAGCCATCTTGCCTAGTAGGACAGTTAGGTTAAGCCTGGGTTAGAATCCAAGCCTGTAAGGTTAAGCTTGCACACGTTGCTGGTCGCCCACTTTTGAAATCGCCGGCCAGGTGATATCACATCCACATAGCGCCGCACAATTTTCAAATCTCACGCGCTGTGACGTTTCGCGTTCAACAGCCAGTCAGCACTTGGGTGAGTATTCCCCAGTCATCCTATTCGAATACTTTACTCTTCATGCACGTGTCCTTAAATTTTATTGTACAGAAATCTCCGACCGGAGGTTTTCACCTCCGAAACTTACATTCTCGACACTATTGATTTTTAGTCGATCTGTGAAAACTATGAAAGGTAAAGAATGAAAACAGTATATGATATATCGCAAACTCGCTAGCTGGTTTATTATGCGTCTGCATTACGTTTTACCCTACCAGTTACTACTTGTGTTCTCTTTTGCATATTTGGTGAAATTCTTTAGTGTTTTATTTAAAACGTCACAAACCTAGTTAAGAATTACTGTGGATGAATAAATACAAGACCTCTTTCCTTGTATCAATTAAGGTACTTCTGTATTCAGAGAACTGATCTTTGTATGATTTAGTCTACGACAGTATGATGACAAATCTATGAAAAAGTAAAAGGTAAGTGATGAATTCTGGGATGGACAAACTTTGATAGAAGCTGACATATAAATGTGAAATACCAGGTGAGTCAAGATAACTTATTCAAGAGTTTTGATGTGACATGTTAAAAATCGTGTAACTTATCAATAGTATAAGAAGTTTGGAGTTACATAAAAGCGGATCTGCCACCGAGCCGGAAAATGTTAATATCTTGCCCCATCTGAGGATTGTTACCTCTCAGGAATGAAGGTAAGTCGCAACCTGTCGAGTCTGGCAGTTTTTACCACGGCTTTTTGTGTATGAGGTGTCTAATTTGTAGAGCTATGGTTTGGTAAAAATTGCAGAACACTAACATCGGTGCGTTTGGCAACTACAGCATCAATTAAACTTAGGCTACATTGTAACTCTATTCATTCAAGCCATTTCAATGCTTCACTGTCCACATTAAATAGAATAATGAAAATATTTTAGATTCAGGCTGCTGATGTAGGGGTAGCATGTCTGCTTCTTACCCGGAAGCATTGGGTGCTATTCCCTTCTCGTCCAAGGATTTGAATCATGGACTGAGAGTACGAACTGGCTCATTCACCTACATGAAGTAGGAGCTCTCTAATATACTGTAATAGGCAGCGAACCCACTCGTGAGAACCAAACAATATATTTGAGAAGTGTTTGTTCAAAAGGTGCCATTTCCTCCTCAAGAAAGTTGCAGGGAAAACACCTGAAACGTACCCTGATCGTGCTTGTCACAAACTTTAATGAATTAAATCTTCCTTGCCTGGATTGCTCATGGCAGTCGATAATATTCAATTACTGTACTATATGTGGACAAAATACTGATTTATTTTTTTGGAAGTGGAAATGACACAATTTGAACGGTCACTCCTTATTTGAGGGAATAGTTACGCAGGTAACCTTAACTCCAATATATACATGTCATCTAGTTGGACAGGGTAGTCTTGACAGGCCAATCCCATTCATGGACTGTATGTTCCATAGGGTTGCAGATACTCAACATTTATCTAGTGTTTTAAAATCTGTTTTAAGTGATGGTGATAACTGTTTAAATGCGAAATATGTGATTATCGGACCTCGATTGGTTTCTACCTCAAAAGTGATACCGTACAGGCCAAAAGAACGAATGCAAAATATTAATTATTGTTTTTCATCAAGGGCTATTCATTCTTAACTTTCAGGTATAGTACTTTGGTGCGAATTGTGCAGGTTTTAGTCAATCAGAGGACCAGTATGAGGGGTAACTAATGGAATATTGCAGAACTTGCATCCCAATGCGTCACTCGGTCAAGTGGAGTAGTGTATTCGTGACAGTTCTGGCGCCTCTTCACTCCTCACTAGCTGCCCTTCCCTAACCAAAATTTCCTCCAAGTTAAATATACAACATTAATACCATTAAATAATAATTCAACTGGGAGAGCAGACGGCTATCAACTGTACACTATTAGCTACCCCGTCTTTTAAACACTAACACGTAATCACGATGAAAGTGGAAATTCTCATATTCCGTTAACCGCTGATTTCCGTGATCAGGAATAATACTAGTCGTAACATAACATGTAATCAAGAATAAACCAGAGCTACACACGTTTCATAATGTCTCCATTTAAAAGCTTTCTTTCAAACAGCACTTTCGTCAGAACCGCTAATTGTCTGGATAAATCCGCATAGAATTACACATATTGTCTTTATACTGTGTCACTCCACTTTTAGCATAGTAGTCTCTAGTAACACTATTCATAAGCCAAAAATAAGGGTAATCGTTTGGTTTTAAAATATCTTCTCTTGGTACCAGACTGCCTTCCGACTTTCACTTACCGTTCCAATAGCAGACCAATGGAAACGCAACTAAAACTTGGCGTACACTCGTCTAAGTTTTCTGTGCCTGTACCATCATTCTTTTTCTAAGTCATTGCATGAGAGGAAGTTGAGCTATAGTTGAGATCCTGTGGAAAAACAAGTTAATTTTGGTGTCTGAGAAACAATTCACTTTACCTCATCTTCCTTTCTTCTGCTAATCTGCGACAGTATGCGCCACTTACCGTAATCGTTTTCGATCATCCGTGTTGTGTACATAACACGAAAACCACTTAATAAAACTCTCGCAAAATGAATAAAATGGCTTTCACTTTCATGGAATTCTCCGGAACTCTTGGTATTACGTGAAATTAGCAGCCGTTCCGATTCATTCAACACCACGCAGTTGTCTCCTGGTGGCGTTGATTCGCCGCCCGCTTGAATAGTTGCAGCCCGAAGTCATCTTGATACCCGTACGAAGAACCAAGGGGGCTGTGTTTCAACATTGTGGAGGTATTTATAATATTATTACCGACAGCTTTCACATAAGCGGAACGAAAATTCCGTTATTCATGTCGGGAAGTTTCGGCTTCAAATTTTACGGAAGTGCGCGCATTCTAAAAACTCGTTTTCCAACTATTAGAGCTTTTCATTTCTACCACCCTGGTGCCAGGCCTAAGCCTTAATACGGCTCTGGATAAGCTAGCTTTACTGTATTTCAGGAGCTAATATTACATGTTGTAAGGCTTCTTGAAGAAATTTAAAAAGATCCAGATTGTGAGACATAAGGTAAAGCCTTAGGCGCGGCTTTGAGAAGAAGTGAATTTATCATTGGTTTGGAAACAGCTTTTCACTCTTTGACCCACACTGTGAAACTAAGCAATTTTTTGCAAAATCCTAAACACTATTTAACATCTGCATGTCTTGCATTGGCAGGTTGAAGATAATGAGAAAAATGCCGATGAAAAGTGTAAAGGCATTCTTATTGCAGCAAGTGATATTGCTGCTTCAGTGAGTGAAGAAATCCGTCTCTCACGTATTTGTGGCAGCCCAACTCAGAGAACGAATATGCCAAGTAAGGATCCTAAGGAATACTTCAGAAAGGTAGTTGGCTGTTCTTGCCTTTTATCGACCCCTTAGTAAGACTTTGTGGAAATGTTAACAAAGAAGGGGTTATTTCCAGCAATTTTTGTAAGTTTTCAGTAGACGAAATTATTAAAGCAGCAGAGATGTATGAAGCAGATTGCACAGCAACAAGTGCTGCATTAAGAGCAGAAACATCACTATGCAGATATAATGGGACGTCTCATCTAGAAGGAAATAGAAGGCCCAAAATGAGCATTATTTAGCTCTATGTAACGAAGACTTCTTCCCCAGTATTAGACTATTGCTATACGTAATTGCCACCCAGCCAGTCCTGACAGCCTCTACAGAGAGATTTTTCTCGGCCCTAGGTAAGCTAAAAACCTACAAGTACAATGGGAGAGATCCGGCTTAATGGCCTAGCATTATGTAATAACCACAAGGAAAGGGCCAGTAAATGTTGAAGAACTCTTAATTCAAAACCACGAAGGCTGGATGTTTCTAACGGGTCAAATGTTGATTGATTTCAGCTGCTAATACGTAATTGTACATAGTAAAGCTGATTTAGTAATTTAAACATTATTTAATGGAATGTTGTGATGAAATAAATATCAATATATTACCTTAACTGGCGTTTACAATACTGTAACAATTTCCTTAAAATAAACTTGGGAAATTTCATCACTACGGAAGGAGAATATCCCAATTACTCGTTTTTTGTTTCGTGGTAATGGTAATTTTTTAGCCCCTCCCTTTAGGGAATCCTTGATCCACCTCTGATAGCAGGTGAGCTATTGTATGATATTACAGAGTACATAAAAGTGTGTTAAATCATGGTGAAGCTACCTTCCCTTAGTTACGGGATAAGGAAGGCGAAAGGAGGTCTTCAACCTGTTTTACAAACGGCAGCAAAGCACACCGAGGAGAAAAGATCGGCGTTTGGCACTTCAAAACCCGCTGCATGCAGAAGGAGCACACGTGAGTTATACCCTTGCCTAATGAGGAGGATTCTTACAGATTATATTTGCGGGTCTCGCTGCTGGGCGGTGCGGGTGCAGTCACAAAGGCAGTGAAGGCCCCCGAAAAAGCAGAACAACATCTGGAGAAAAGTAAAGTATACGTCATATTCAAACCGTTGAGGCTATTGCTTTGCGCTCAAAATATGTAAACATGTAAACGGCTGCCTACAAAAAGAGACTTGGTATTTACATGACGCCAAGTAATGAAATATGCAAACAAATCGCAAATTACCCGTTTTTACGCGTGGGTGATTGCCGTTATATCCATGGCACTATGAAACCGCTGTCATTAATCTGGATCTAGACAATTGTCATGGACCGGGATCTCATTTTCTGGCTTACGTAAAACACGGTTCCACCGTGTGCTAATTTGACAGTTTCGGAAACTTTTCTCCTCCGGCAGAGCTCGTGAGTTATTTCGGAAGCAGTGCGACGACGCATTACAATGTTAAACGCAAGCAGATTTTAAAGTCAGAGTTGCAGACGCCTATAACTCACCTTCGTATACAAAACCTTCTTAATAAAGATAGTATGTTAACTGAAAGTAGAACGCTCACGGTGCACGGAGAAAGACCCTAACTAATAGTCTACTTTAAACCATTATTTAAGTGGGACGTCGTCCCTTTGTGCTGGGACTTGTCTCATTTGAAAGTTGTAATAGAATCTATAACGTACGTAGCATAAACTACAACGTCCACTACACGCCCGGTAGCTATTCCAGAGACGATGTATATAACAATATCTACGAGGTCCCCGTTAGACGATTATGTGAAAAAGGTTTCCTTATGGGAAACCGTAAGTTTGAACGTTTTGTAGACAACATGAAAGACCTCTGTATTATTCTATCGACGTTTAAAATCGATTTTAAATCAGAACCAGATTCTGCCGGCCCACTGTTCGGTTTCTCGGCACGGGAACTTGCACCGAACGTGTCACATCATTGTGACCAGCCAACAAAATTGCTGGAAGACCATCACGTGTAAAATCATAACTGGCGTATCATAGTTCGCTCCACGATTGCATCACTATTTCGCCTAGCCGGTATAGCATACTTGAAGTTCCGCAGAGAATGAGGTGATGTTTGACCCTGGACTCTAGAGTGAAGCTGATGTTCTAACTCACCCCAAAGGTATTCCATTAGTTCGAGATCGGAACACTGAGTGGGCCAGTCCATTTCAGGAATTGTATTGCTAACATTGCCTCACAGACGCAGTTACATGGAAGGTGAATTGTCATGCTGATATAAACAATCATCGTCTCGGAACTGGTCCTCTACTGTACGCAGTAAACAATGGTTTAGTTTAGAATATCTTCATAACCTGCCGCATTTAGAGTTTCCGTAAGCGCAATAAGGGGACCACACCATAACCACGAAAAACACCCCTATAGCATGGCACCACCTCCTTCGTACTTAACTTATGACATTACCCATGATTGCAGGTAACGTTCTCCAGGCATTCGCCAGACCCAAACACTTCCACCGGGTAGCCACAGGATATGGTGTTATTCATCACTCCACATCACTAGTTTCCAGTCATACACTGTCCAGTGCGTCACTCTTTACACTACAGCAAGCGTCACTTAACATTGACTACAGAAATGTTCGGCTTATGCGCAGCAGCTCGGCCATTGTAACCCATTCTTTTTAACTCCCGACGCTCTGTCATTGTCCTGTCTGGACAAATGGTAGTTCTTTGAAACTCACGTGTGATTCCTTCCGCTGATTTCTTGCGATTTTTTACAACCACCCTCCGGAAAGCTCAACGTCTCCTGCCTGTCATTAAATGAGGTCTGCTTGTTCTTGGCTAAGCTGCAGTTGTTCCTTCGAATTTCCACTCAACAATCACCTCACCAACAGTCGACTTGGGCAGCTATAAAGGGTTGAAATGTCCCTGATGGATTTGTTACTCAGGTGACATCCAATGTGTAGTCCTCGTTCGAAGTCCCTGAGCTCACTTGACCGACCCTTTCTGCTGTTACTGTTTCTCTTCTGACAACACAATACTCTCTGCCTCCTTTTATACTAGCGGGTCCGCCTATCGTGACATCTAGGGTTCAATTCCACATTAAATAGGGGTGTCCGGTTACATTTCTTCAGTTATTGTATAGAGGAAAACCCTTTGTGAAGGTCGCCGTCAGTTTCCAACAACGCAAGCTATCACGCGTCAGTAAAAAATAAAAATCTTCAACAATTTGTGTGTATCCTACGCAAGACATTCCCAATCTGTGGTCCGCGGACCCCTAGCAGTCAGCGACAAGTGGTCGGCAATAATAATATAAGTTGTTATTAAAGAGTGAAATTTTATTGTACATGCACAATTCATATATAAACATTCTACATTTAGGAACTATGTCTTCACTGTCATGTATATTACTCTTCATTTGGCTGATAGATGATACAAGTTAGCAGCGGGCTGTCAGTAAATCTGAACGTGGCCGATAGATTCCATGGACTGTTTTCATTGGTAGTCTGGTTTGGTACACAGCCATTTGCGCCAGCGCAGTCAAGTGTCACACCTGATGCCATCATTTTCTATTATTAAAAAGATTCTATCTTCGTTCTTCTATATATTCAGTCTGCATCGAGAAGCGAAAGTAATGTCGCGTAAGTGTAATAATTCTGTACTCGCAGAAGATAACATGGATTTCTGTTTGAAGAAAGTTTCATGAAAATTTTGAGTAAAGTAGTATACGTTTTACTCGAAACAATGATACGACTGAGTGAGTTTTGGAAACCAAATCCCCCAGCCGGAAAACTATTAAACATATGCAAAGAACGTTGTAAATATGACGATGAGTACCTCTAGTGGGATTTACTATGGGGAATATTGAATGTGATCGAAGGCCCCAGTGTGTGTTGTGTGGTGACTTTTTATCTAAGGAAAGTAAGAAATCATCGAAATTCAAACATCTCCAAATCATGCATGCCTGTGCAGGTGACAATCCAATCGTCAACATTCACAAAAATCTCGCTGAGCTTTATGAAACGTAAAAAAGTACTCTCATACAGTGTTACGTGAGGTGAAAATAGTGTTGCTTTAGCATCATATCAAGTTTCCATATTAATTGCGAAACATGGCCAACCACATACCAGTGTAAGGAAGCTAGTAAGACCTGCAGCAAAACTGATGGTAGTTGGTGAAAAATACTCGAAACAATTTGGTCCTATATCGTTGTCTGATAACACCGTCAAGCGAATAATAGAAGAAATGGCAGCAACGTGTGAAGACAAGAGAATGCTGCGCGTTGCATTTCGACGAATATAACAATTCAAAATTATTGAATTCAATTCTATATGAATTTGAAAACATCACCCACGAGGATTTGCTGTTTTGGAGAATCATGCCCCCCCCCCATGTGACTGCCAAAAGTATCTTTGCGATTCTCAACAAATTCATGACTTAAAACAGACTTAACTGGCAGCAATAGGTTGGATTAATTACCGTCGGCACTGGAGGCCTAATTTGCAAAATGTAATGGCGTAACTGCGCATCTGAAATCTGTCGCTACTCGTGTAACGTGGACGCATTGTTGTGTCACTTTGAAACACTATCAACTCGCAAAATGCCCCCAGAAATGAATGATTTGTTCAGATAAGCTCAGAAAACAGTTGGGTGGTTGTCGAGAGAAAACGTTCTGACCCGCTTGTTTGAACTTAATGACGAATTTAGGCTATTTGTTCTCGATGAGATATACAATTTCAAGGGCTTTTTCAATAATTCTCGTGGCTTGCGATATTCTGTTATTTAGCAGACTTATTCAGTCACTTGAATGAATTGAAGTCTGCAAGGAACGCAAATCATCTACTTCTCAGTACAAAACATAAGAGATGGAACAATAATTAATCAGCAAATCCAAATACGATTCTTTCCCAACACTCCATTATCTCCTGTTTGAAAATGAAGAAATACTACAAGGCAGTGTAGGTGATGTGATGGTGAGACACTTGGAATTACTAGTATCCAAAATTGGACAATATTTTCCGCCCCTGCTTGAGAAAATTTCGTTGATCCAAAAATGCCTTCTCGGAAAATGAACATTAACTGCGTTTCCTGGAGGAAGATCAAGTGGCCGAAGTATCTTGTGAATCTTCTTTGAAGACCCTGTATCACAACTATGGGTTTCTGATCGACTTTTGGATCCATGGCATTCCTTATATCCTACAATTTATGGAAAGGAAATACTGTGTTTAATGCCTTTCATGACAACATACCTTTGTGAGTGTGCCTTTTCTGATATCGCACAATCTAAAATGAAGTACAGAAACAGAGCTAATAGGAAGGCTGACCTTCGGTTCGAATGAATATGCTTGTAAAACGCTTGGTCTTTGGAAAACTGCACTATATCCGTCCCATTGATACAACAACTGCATCAAGTACATTTTCTCAAGTAAGTTTCCAGATCTAGACTGTTGTAATTAACAACCAAGTATCAGATTGTTTTATAATTTCTGTGCATTCATAAAGTGTCTTCATGTAAATTAATTTAACCTGAAAGGAAAGTACATATTAGCCCTAAGTTATGCGAATAAAGTCGAGCATGGCAAGATCACACATTCTGTTTTAATGAATTCTGTATTATATTCTGCGGCTAAGGGCCGTTAAATATGCATGCGATATACTGAGGGGCCTCAGGCACAGAAACTTTGGGAACCTCTGCTTTAAACCATGAATTCGGTTCTAGATGTGACACACCCGATCGAGTTGCCGAAAGGTATCGTAAGAATTGAACATCATTCCTACCATCATTTTACACACGATCTTAAAGATGACGATACCGAGCCCGATAGCTGCAGTCGCTTAACTGAGCCCAGTATCGAGTATTCGGGAAATAGTGGGTTCGAACGCGACTGTCGCCAGTCCTGAAGATGGTTTTCTGTGGTTTCCCATTTTCTCACCATGCAAATGCTGGGTCTGTACCTTAAATAAGGCCACGGCCGCTTCCTTTTCACTTCCAGCTTTTGCTCTCCAATTGTTGCCATTAATATCTTTCTGTGTCGGTGCGACGTAAAACACCTTGTAGGAAACGATGACATTCGTACCATCATCAATCAGCAAGGTATTTGCAACCTGCCGCATGAGAGTTATTTCCACATCGAGGGCCATTTCTAAAATGTGGACCGGATCACACCGCTGACATCGAATTTAGCTAACAATGAGCTATCGTTCCTGTTTTCTGAGGTGCGCTACGAGCTCAATGGTGTTGAAATGGACAGCACCATAAAGGTTGGTATAACAAGTTTCATGAAACTTCACTCCTCATACGGGAATGACGAAAGTAAAGCACTTCACATAGCAGGTTGGTGTCCCGAGTCTACCAACGACTGGATGGGACATTTATGAGCCCTCTAGCACGGAAAGTAGTACTAGGCTTCGTATAGGACTATGCGAGACCAGAGCTCATCCTTGTTCGAAGCAGGAGTGATTAAAATGTGCTCAATGGAGCTGCCAAAATAATAGACTGAAAGTTTCACCTGCAGCGACTATAATGAAAGATGTCTAATGTAACCCTTTCCGATCAGGAAATATTAGGCCTGCTCAAGATTCTGGAGACGGATATGACTTTACCCATTCAGTGTACAAGGGGAAGCTTTACTAGTTATCCGGTTTATCGGGCGAGTTGGCCGTGCAGTAAGGGCCGCGCAGCTGTGAGCTTGCATCCGGGAGATAGTGGGTTCGAACCCTACTGTCGACAGCCCTGAATATGATTTTCTGTGGTTTCCGATTTTCACTCCAGGTAAATGCTAGGGCTGTACCTTAATTAGGGCCACGGCCCCTTCCTCCCCACTCCTAGCCCATTCCTATCCCATCGTCGCAATAAGATCTATCTGTGTCGGTGCAAAATTTTGCAAAAAACGTTATCCGGTTTTACAACTTTCCGATAAGCATAAATTGTCTGTAAAGATCTTGCGATAGAGAGGTGGCCTACTCCGCGTCAGTATTGGTTTTCAAACCGATTTCAAGTATGAATAGGCGATAGATGCCTCGTAATTCAATCACATCACGCTTGGAAACGTACGCCTCTCCATGAAGGGCGTTGCGTTTCCCTATCAATGTTTGGAGCATTATACATGTTTTCAAAATTCTAAACATCGTTTTATTATAAAGAGCCATGCCCATTGCTTACGCCGGTGGACTGTATGGCCAATAAGCCTCTGGTGTTGCTCGACTGTTCGCATCTGGACGAGGCAATGAAGGAAACGCTGACGATATTCGGCTAGAGATTGAAACGATGGAAAATATTTCATGAAACGGGGCGACTTATTGTCACATGCACGAGGCGTAAGAGTACTATCATCCACAGTCCAAACAATTAGTTTTCTTGCCATACTTCAAGGCTCTTGTTAGTTATATTTCTAGTTTATGGTTCATTAACGAGATGGACGCCGTAAACATGCTTAAAATGACGGCCCAAACCCCAGTTTCCGATACAAGACGATTTATTGACTTCCTTTTAAACCTGCCATTTCAATTTTATTTAGATGCGGAGAATAGAAACGGTATACGGCACACACATTCTCTATCAATGTGAAAAATTCGCCGTTTTCCCACCTGGCCGTTTTGAACGCTACCGACATCGGCACTAGAATCGCTCACTTTCCCTTATATGATTCGTTTCTTAGGACTTTCTCCGTCTCTTCTTGTGATGTGCCCGATGAACGGAATGATCTTCTAGCACGGGAAGGAAGATGTCTGGAGAAGCTGAGATACTCAATGATGGACATATCCATTCTTCTTTTAATCCCCTATACACGCAGTATTCTTCTCCAACACCACATCTGGAAGGCGTCGATGAGTTGTTTGTCTCTGGTCTTAGGGTCTATGTTTCACAATTGTATAGAAATACGCAGAAAGCAAGAGCTTCAACAAGTCGGATATTGTGTTGTTTGGTGTTTTCAGATTCTGGAAGGTTTTTTCACAAGAACTATGCCCATGTTGAACCGTCGTCTAGTTTATGCTTCCCAATTTACCATTTTACTGATAGTTGATGAAGAATAGGCAAAATCATGTACTACCTTCAGTCCCCTTAAATTACCTATGATCTGGATCTGTACTCATTACTGTGGACTTACTAAGGTTAATGTTGAGCTCATACACTGTGCTCACATTTTCAGTCTTGCTGGTAAGTCTGCAAGTTCGTCTCTTTGCTGATGGCAAATTGATTAGCGTCGTCACCAAATCTTTAATATGAATATACATAAGCACAGTGGCGGCTCGTTTGGGAGGCGCTAAGGCGCGTGCCCCCCACAGGGTTCCATTAAATCCGGGAATTTTAATCTTAAATGTTAACAAGGGGAATATCTTACTATAAGATTTTTATCAAGGGCGCGAGTTGTACTGTACTGCGGCCCGATGCGCTACTGGCCTTGAGGGAGCCAATCGGAGGCACAGTAGAAATGTGCTGTTCGAACGGAGATTCCGGCGCGTTTCTGCCGCGGCCTATCGTTGCAGCCAACCTACCCGAAACATTGGTGATTTGATTTCTATTTAACAGGGGTCAGTTTGTGCCATTTCTCTCCTAAAACTAGGGACTATTTTACTGAGGCACTGAGATAAACATGCCGGTATATATTTAAAATAGTCTTGTAATTTTTAGGACTATTAACTAACGAGACGAATAACGACTGTAACTACTGTCTCCTCGCACTTGACTCATGTTGGCCATACTCACTGGGGAGCGCGATGTTTAGATTTGTGTTGATGAATGATCTCGTGAGGTGACTGTGACAAGGTGAAATTAGGAGAAAGGTTGTGATTTATATGTAGGCGTAGTGTTATGTTTGCACTTCGTACAGTATGATTACCGTCGAACATATTAAAGAACTAACGTTTTCTTCTCTTTCTATCGAGAAGAAAGTCGAACTGAAGGAGTGTGGTAGGCCGACACCAGATTTCTCGTTGAAAAAACCGGAGACCAAGAAAAATGAAAATAGGGCTTTCCAAAGACAAATTAATTCTCCTGACGTATATAACAAAAACCCGCGGACATTTCTAAGTGATATCTCAGAAACCTTTTACTGCTTTTCTCGCCTGCTATTCTCCTGTTCTAGGAAAGGATATAAATTGATCACCACAGGGGTGATATCAATAGTACCATGGACTTTGAAATGCTTGGTAAAGTCAATGTCGTGTCTTGTTTAAGTGATCACTACAGTGAAACTATTCGTAAACATAATTCGATCGTGGACTAGAACAGGCAAATAATAATAATAATAATAATAATAATAATAATAATAATAATAATAATAATAATGATTGCATATGCATTGCACCGTATAATATTCGAAGTGTGTATCTTGACAACATGGTTTGAAGAACTTGAGATATTTGTGGAATGATCAAACTAAGGCGCGCCTCCCACTGCTGATATCCACGAGCCGCCACTGCATAAGCATTATGCTGCGTACTTTAAGTGTCTGTTTATCACGACACTCAATCTATAACACTTAATTCAAGAAAATATTTAAAACATTTTATTGCTATTTGTATACGTTATAATAAGTTGTAAAAGTTCTTAGTTTTCTATTTTGTCACACGTGTTAAATGTTCATGCGGATTCTTTCAGATAAATTTAAGAATCTTAAAAGAGGAAATTAGAGGTATTTTCCGTAGTCTATGGTAACGAATTAAACAGATTTGCATTCAGAACATCATATGCAGTTGGCCTCTCCAGTTTTAGTACCCTACTAGACTTCGTCTGGAATAGCTGCCGCGCTCAAAATGTATGTATTTTTTGGTCATTAAAACAAATTATTTTATAATTTTCATTTCTCGTTTGAGGAACTTCATTCGTGAAGCCCTTGTCTGATTCAGGCCGTTTTCATAAGGCCAGGCCCTGACTCAGAAGCATGAAAATAAGCTTGCAAGGAAAGCTAAACAGTACACATTTTTCACTTAATTTTAAAAACCTTTTTTCATTAAAAATGTGATATATATTCTTAGAGAGGTATTTAAACATCGCAGAGTTTTTTGGTTAATATCAATTGTTTTATTTACCAAATGCCTGATATCTTAATAATATTGGTTAATATAAATTTCTAAATCCCATATGTACAACTTAAATTTGTGCAGTTCCGTTTTATTTCGGGGGAGTGAACCCCTAAGCCCCGGGTACGACTTAGCCATGGTGGTGAAGTCCATTTTCCAGACTACCATTGTTGTGGCCCCGGAACCTAAGTGAACGTACGACTGATGCTTGGTGATTTGGGTGTGAATGATCTTGGCGGAGATTGTAAAGAACATGATCGTGCATATAGAGCAAGAAAACAAAATTAAACCCCCGAATTAAGTCGTATAGCCGACCGAGTTCTACTTAAAATTCTCAACGCATATCTCAATCTCATCTGGGCCACCGATAACAGAAAGAGGAACTGCGTTATTTGTTGCTGCTGCCATGAAAGTAGAACCTGCCACGAGTGGTCTAAAAGTGAAAGGTAGACTTATTTTATCTTTATTTTATCTATATTTCTGAAAAATACAGAGTACGATCGGTTTTAGGAACTGATACCACGAGTCATGAAAGAATGCATACGATACTGTTACCTCATTTTTGCTAACATTACTGATTACTTGCTTGCAATATTTTGTAGAGCTAATAATAGCATAATGGCCATAAGCATGAGTAGTCTGTGTTTTTCGATTACATTCTTGTCATCATCAGGGAATGAGATGAGCTGCTTTAGACACACCGTCGATGCATGGTACAACTTAAACCTATTTTTTTAGGTTCGCCTCGGCTGATTCCTTTATTTCTGTATTTTACACCATGATCATGCACTGTCAAATATTGCAAAAAGAGCATAACTAATATAGCGTATCTTAGAAAAACTAATTATTTTATAATCTGTTATTAATTTAGACTAAAATCTATTGAGATTTATTCAGCTGCATGCACGCCTGTTACGTGTCAATAGCATAAGGGAATGCACAGATTTTTTCGTGAATGTAATCATCAGTTTGCAGTGAACTACTGAATTGAAGATACCATTTCTGAAACAACCATTATGTTAATATTTGTTGCATATGCTAATGGGTTTTTAAGTTCGGTAACCTTCAGCATCAAAAAAGGATAGAAAATTCAAAAACTGTTGTTTGCTGTTATTCCACAGACTTATTTAGCAGATATGATACTCTCAGACATCATATTAACTTTAATCATATGTAGTCAAAGTGTAAATTAGGACTACCGGCAGAACCTAAACATATTTAGAAAAATATCATTAAACTACAAAACGAAAACATAACACTTCTGAACTGTGGGAAGAAAGCTGCTGTCTGAAGAAGATTTTTGTACTAGTTGCGTTACGTCGTACCAACACAGATAGGTCTTATGGCGACGTTGGGACAGGAAAGGCCTAGGAGCTCACAGCTGCGCGCTCCTAACCGCACGGCCAACTCGCCCGGTGGTACGGTTTTCAGATATATGAAGTGTAGTGACGGAAGACTGTTCCTTATGGAACGTTCCGATATCGCTGCTTGAAGTGCCACATTCTTGACGACAATGAATCTAATTAGACGATAATTAAATGCCTCCAAACGGATTCTTCACACCATTACTCACTGCTAGCTGGAATGCCATTTGACGATCGTCCATGCGCGTGAATCCATAATATTTGGCTTCCATTAGAAGGAGGTAATCCATAAGTTCATTTTCTATACACTCTGGAATAATAGGTTTCCTTCCTAGTTTTTTCACTACCACATTCTCAGGGGAAAGCACAGTATCGAGGGCCAGTCTTCTTAATGTTGTTTTTGGAACACGAAACTGCTTCGCCGCTCTCTTCAGTCCCATTTTCTTATACCGTACAGCCATAACAGCCCCTTTTATCTCTTCCTTATCCCATAACTTCCTTTTTTACACGATTTCGTCTGAAGCGATGTTCGTGGCATCTAAAAAAGTGTAAAGAACACCATTCGGATGGAGTTATAGAAATGTACTGTAGTATGCCTGTAATATGGAACCCGGTTCCATATTACCAGCATTGAAGGGTTACATATTATCGACATCGGCATGCTGAAATGAACACTATATATGACCTCAACAAATACAACTATACCATTTGGAACTACATAATGAGGTTAAATAAAGCCTGTGTAACAAGTCTTCACATTTAAAAGATAGTTGAAAAAGGCTAAGACAAAGGAATAAACAAAACTTTACATACGTTTTAAAGTTTTATGAGGAGCCGAAAAATACATGTCATGCTCACTAAAAATCTATTACTCAACTGGCGCCGCCAGCAGTTCCACTAACCATTGGGCACGTAAACAACTGGTTCCGGCTGTCACCGCTAGGGAGCATCTTATTGTTCTCCAGATAATTAGGGGTTCCATATTACCAGCAGGGTTCCATATTCCCACCTCTTCTTACTTATATGAAACTCGGGTAAATCAGAACCATAGCAGAAGTACTTGGGAGTCGAATGTTGGCTAGATGGTCTGGCAGTTCCAATTTCTTAGGGTAGTCGTTTAATAATGTGTCACGCTGGTTGCGCTGTTTCTGGATTCATTTCTCAAAGCAAAATAGTGTTGAGCGCCAAACATAACAGTAGCAGTGACTATTATAGTGAAATGATTGCGGTAACATTTAAATAATTTTATATTCATTCTACAAATTAGCTTCCCTTATTATTTTCTTTTCACTTCATTTTTATACATGATGTAGCACGGACATCATTATTTTAGAGCTTATTTTATGTTTTCTTACTTCCTTTTACCACGTATTTTTAAATGACAAAATACTTGTAAATCTTCCCGGTGCTATGCACCCTGTTTAATAATTGAACAGTTGTATAGAAGTCTTTCTCTCTTTCTATTTTTGTTTTATATTCACTACCCAAATATAACAGGGTGTGAGGGGTATACGTGCATATACCCTGCGATATCACCAGCCCCTTGCGATTTAGTTTTATACATCCGGCCGCGTTTATTACAATGCTGTAATACATCGCTTCCTCTCCGTAAATCGTGATAATGTTAATAATAATGTTATTTGGTTTACGTCCCACTAACTACTACGGTTTTCGGAGACGCCGAGGTGCCGGAATTTAGTCTCGCGGGAGTTATTTTTACGTGCCAGTAAATCTACCGACACGAGGATGTAGTATTTGAGCACCTTCAAATACCACCGGACTGTGCCAGGATCGAACCTGCCAAGTTGGGGTCAGAAGGCCAGCGCCTCAACCGTCTGAGCCACTCAGCCCGGCCGTGATAATGTAACGAAATGTGTGTTTATGGGCTAAAAGCCAGCAGTCATCATGAGCACCACTATTAATTTATTGGGATTACCCGTAAACGAGCCCAGATACAAATATGATGTATCTTACAAAAGGAGGTGCACACACAGACCAGGAACAACTATTATATTGGCTGAAAACTTTAAGTTGCATGTCAAGCCACGCAATAGATCACTTGGCAGGAGAGCGGTATGAATTGTGATAGTGGAAGATGCTTGAAGGTTCAAATCCCTCGGAAGAATCTTTTGCAGCCTTTTGACTGAGGTGCGGCAAGGTTGGATACTTAATAGTTTCCACAGACTAATTTGTATATTTGGCCCTCAAAAGGGCCATTGTTATGGTAGCATATGGTATGGAGAGGGGTTGAAAGAGGCTAGTTTGTGGGAGGATTTCAGTTCTCTGCGTCTTTTTTAAGCAGCACCTGTTTGAATTGACCTCCGTGGTCGATACAGAGCTGCGCGCGGTGTTATAAAGACCCTCTGGTATGTTGCAACATCACCGGCGTAATGGAACGGCATGCCTTGGTGGTGAGCTCTCTAAGGTGACTAGGATTGCTCGGCTCCTATGCTTACATCAGTTGTCTTAGATGTTCCTACAGAAATCCTGGGGCTGTATGACGGGCCAGGGGACAGGTTCTCCCCTTTGTAGCCATTTATCAGGATACGTAGCATGGAGATGTTTCCGGACAGTGGAGTTTCATGATGTTCAAACGACATCTTTCAGCGGTCATGGAGTGACACACGTTCCAAGAACGGTGGTAGTTCACCTTGAAGAAACCGCAGATAGCGTTCTTCCGAGCTGTTCAGCTAACTGGTATGTTCCGACCTGTCTTCGGAGAGATGGCGTGGAATGACATTAGAAGGTGAATAAATTTGAATGTTTTTAAGAGTGGGAAAGATCGGAATATGAAGATAAAATTGGATTTCAAGAGGACAAATATGGGCAAATATTAGTTTATAGGAAGAGGTGTTAATGATTGGAATAAGTTACGATGGGAGATGTTCAATAAATTTCCAAATACTTCGCAATTATTTAACAAAAGTCTAGGTAAACAACAGATAGAGAATATGCCACCCGGGCGACTGCTCTAAATCAGATCAGTGGTGATTGCTTGTTTGTTTTTTGTTTGATTGGTTGATTTATTGATTCCTGTTAAGTCAAAGTATACCAGTCAGGCGAGGAAACGTTCTCACGCAGCTATTACGCAAGCAATTCAAGTGGCATTAAACTCAATGGTGCCGCGTGAACATGTGAAAACGGCGCTCGATGTAGACACCACTACCTGCCCCACTGTCACTGCTTACAGGCTTTCGCTGTCTGTCTCGCAATCATGGGGCAGTTGTAGAGTTATCGTCACTGTAGCCAATTGATTACATAAAGTAAGCGTTAACTTGTGTCGAATTAGTTGATATTCACCTCGTTTACCGAGCTGCTGGTGAATCGGCGCATGCGGTGAGCGAGTTGTATAGAAAGCTAGTTCCATACCGCCGTATTCCCATTAGCCGAGCGTTTATCGCTGTGCACCAAAGGCCCCGTAACACAGGCTCGCTTCATCCTCGGACTGAGGTTCGTGGACCGCACCGTGATCCTGTGGTGCTCCCGCGGGAAGAATATATTTTACGGCTTGTCGAATAGAGACTGCTATAAGCACGAGGATCTTGGCAAGGCAAATAGGTTCATCTAACTGGACTGATCACCGTACATTGCTTAAACAACTATTGTACCCATAAAAGTACCAGAGTTGTCAGTATCTCCAATAAGCGTATTACCTACCAAGAGTTGAATTCTGTTCATGGTTCTTACAACTATGTAGACGTAATGCAGACTTTCCGTATGACTTGATGGATATAGATGAGGCATTCTTTACCCAGGAGATTGTCATTAATTTACACAATGTCCATACACGGGCGGAGGGAAAAACTCATGCCATTCACAAAGGTAATTTTAGCACAGGTCTTCTTGGACCATTGGAGCTGCCTGAAAGACTGTCTCTAACTATCTCCATTTTCTGCAGTCTTCTCTGCCAGACCTGGGCGACGTTCCACAACTAATACGTCAGCAGCTATAGTTCTTGCACGATGAGGCAACTCCTCAATTCAGTATTGGCGTTCGTCGATTTCTAGATCGCAGTTTCCCGAATCCCTGGGTTTGTAGGTATGGTTGCGTTAGCAGGCCATCGACGTTCCCCGATTTAAATCCATTAGACTTTTATGTCTGGGAGCAAAAGGCTTGGTGTACGATGTGGAAATTACTGGTGAAGCAACTCTACGGCAGCGTATGTGGAAT
Source organism: Anabrus simplex (assembly GCF_040414725.1). NCBI lineage: Eukaryota > Metazoa > Arthropoda > Insecta > Orthoptera > Tettigoniidae > Anabrus > Anabrus simplex. The sequence goes on from NC_090266.1 coordinate 775,501,901, forward strand.
CTCGTCGCAAATGTGGGAGCTGGCGTGAAGGTGTGAAAGCGGGTGAGGAGTATCACCGCATGAAAGCTTGCCGTCGAGATAACGGACGATATTTCGAGCATTTCGTATGGAGGAGCAGATCAGTGACTTTCGATGTTCGAGTGTATGTTCCAGTCATTCCGGAGACATGTCCACGATTATAAGATTAATAATTCGTACTTGTTGAGACTTCATTATTTTCTTTTTCGTTTATTCTGACATATTAAGTGCTACAAATTTTGAGTGTTACAGTTAAATCTATTTTAATGATAATAACAAAATGTTATTTTTATTGTCACACTATTTTATACGGTTTTCAGAGACTGCGGGGTGCTAGAATGTCCCCCGCAGTTGTTCATTAACGTACCAGTAAATATATGCCTAGGAATCTGACGTATTTGAGCACTTTTAAATACCACTGGACTGAGCCAGAATTAAGCCTGCCAAGTTGAGGCCAGGAAGCAAGTGCTGTAATCGTATGAGACACTCAGCCCATCAACTTTGATTTTTACACTTTAACACGCCCTGCAAAAGCGAGAGAGGGTTATAATGCTGTATTTTATCATCACTCATGTTCTTCTCCTTTGGAAGTACGAATTGTAGGTACGTTTGGTTTATTTAGTTTGCTAAAATGTCCGTTGGAAATGCTTGGACAATTCACTTCCTATACTACTTATTTGGACATTCTAACCCATACATTCTTCCTTTGACGTAAGGAACTTTTAATACGTACACGTCAACACGATTTTGCCTTGGTCGTTTACCCTTTATGCAATGCCAAACGAGGATGGTGGCATATTTCACTTCCTGGAGTGCCTATCTCAAAACTATACTCGAATACCTATAATAACACACACTCGTGCAGACCCCGTACCGACCTAGATTGTCAGTTCCACACTCACTATAGGATGGGGCTAATGATAACAGATATCCCAATCCACTGAATAACTTTATAGCAGAAGAACCCGCATTAACACCGGCTATTCGATACGTCCACAGTACCCGTAACCGATGTCCAGTTGTGCCTGACGCCTCTAAAACGGAAACGAAATACTAACAAACAAACGACCTGTCTGGCGAGAATGTTACGTACTTAACGTTCCATGGAAGCGGTAACCTTCATCATGTTATCGTAGCTCGGCTGCCCTGAACATAAATAAAACCAGTTATGCCAGAATGTTACGTAACTACTCGTGGCACTGCAGCCACAGCCTTCAGCTGTTGTAGTTCAGATGCTTTTAAAGATAAACGAAACTAGCTTGGCAAGAATGGGGTTTAATTCGGCTGTTATTGAAGCAAAGCTATTAATTCACAACGATAAAAACATTGTATCCCTTTGCTCACGAAAGTAACTTCTGACGGTTACTAAAATTTATATATACTGTATATTGGTTCGTCACATCGTTCTCGATTGCTGCAAGGTATATTTACACTCCTACACCCAACATCCTCTATAACTCTATGTGCATCAATCTCCCTACATACTTTCGACACATGTGCCTCTTCCATTACTTCTCCACAAAATAAATAACGGCATTCGCTATGTTTCTCCTTCGGGCCCTTAACTTTATATATTCCCATTAGCCATTACACCATACCTCTTATTTGTCTGCTTGGAAGCCTTTCTTTCCTTAATGGCTTTTTTGGATAATTTAGCAGAATTCCGATAATTTTCTTCTAGTTTTACATTGTGCCATTATCATCTGCTTCTCAATATATTTCAATCTAATCTTTACTTTCTTGATGAATTTCTTGTCTTTATTCTGAATCCCTTTACCCCAGTAGTCTTCCATTCCTATTCTCTCAGAATCCTTTTAACTTTCATCAAGATAATAGAAGCTTTTTAAATGTGGTGTTACAGAAGAATGCTGAAGGTGAGATGGATAGAGCGAATCACGAATGAAGAGGTACGGAATCGAATGGGTGAGAGGAGATCGATTTGGATAAATTTGACAAGAAGGTATAGAATTCTACGACACTTCCTAAGGCACCCAGGAATTGTTCAGTTGATTTTGAAGGAAGTGTAGGGTGTAAAAATTGTAGGGATAGACTAAGGTATGAATATGACGAGCAGATTTGAGCAGATGTAAAATGCAGCATTTATGTAGAAATGAAACGGTTAGCACATGATATGGTGACACGGAGGGCTGGATCGAACCAGTGTATGGACTGATAACTCAAACAATAACAACAAGACAATAGTAGTCATTTAAGTGTTTCATCTGGTTTTGGTATGCCAAATTCAATAATCCCTCCTATCTCCCCTCGTTAACCTTATCTCCCTGTATGCTTATACCTTCACATAGTTTTCTCTAACTCCGCTATTAGCTGTACATTCTGGAAGGCCCATTATTATTTTGCAGAATTTATTAGTAGTTACATCAAGTTGTTTTGGTCTACTTCAATACCCAATACAGTTGTGTAACACATACCTAACACGATACATGCTGCAATTCGCCCCCTTGATTTCTTAAAATATATTTATTTCAAAGCAAAGAAACTCACCTTACTCCAGGTTTATATCTTTAAAAGGACTGTTTAAAATGTACATAAAATTGTTAAATAAACTTTAGTCCATTTTCCTGATAATTAATATACAATAACATTTCTCAAATGAATTACCGTATAACTTATTCCAACATGTGGCCTGATGTTGTACATGCTCCTAATTGAAATATATTCTTAAATATACAGTATTATATGTCTTCCTGATGGTACTGTTCTTGCAATTGATAGTGCTCCCACGGTAAGGTGTAAACTGATCATCAGGTATACACCGTTTGTCGTCATCAGAAGAGAGCACGACCTTTTTCTTAGCATACAGCGTACACATGATATAATCGCGAACATATACGTATGTAATACTGTTCACATATACAAACGGTATAGTTATAAGTTATTGAGGAACGTCTGGCTTAATGTCTCGGTACACATCATCGGTGTGAATGAAATAAAGATAAAGCAAACTGTGTCTGTGTAGCAAAGAAAGAGTTGTCCATCACGCGGGTACTTCGATTTCGTGTAATGGTAGTGGACAGAGGCTAATTTAGGTATTGCCAATTCGATAATACTAACATGAGGTTGTCCTTGTAAGCCTGAGATTGTCAATTTCAGTGGCATCACAATGGTGATCGAAAAGACCCGCTTCTTGAAATTGGGTTGAGCAAAAAGACGCGCTGCTCCGTACTTACCGCCTCATTGTGAAACAAGTTTTACGTCATGAAATATTCGTATGATTAACGTGGAAACGAAAACTGAGTTGTTCGTTAATTTAAAAAAATTGTTTAGAACTTAGACGTGCTTTAATTTCATTTTTCTGTGTTCAATTCAATACAGGGAACCATCCATACGGTTTAAACTGCAGTATTCCATAAATGCGAGTATATTGCAGTACGTATTGAAGACTCTGTTTCAACGCTCAGTGTTGTAGTATGTAGCGCTCTTTTTTGTACGGCGTACTGAAGAGCTTCGGAGGAAACCCCGTGGCTGATGTCTTCTGAGTAGGACTGAGTGAAGTTTAAGGAAGCGGGGATTGTTATTAGTGGAATAATATGTAGGAGGGATACTGACTATAAGGTGATTGGGTATTTAAATAAGACTATGGATTGGGTGTAAGATTTCCAGATCCTAATGGGTGGGTAGGAGATGGGGACCTGCGCTCGGATGGCCTTCACTTAAACTGCAGTGGTATGCATAAGTTAGAAAATTTGCTTAGAAGGGCTATAGGGAGGTATATTCAGGGAAACGAGGTGGTCTAGCGAGAGGTGATAAGGGTACAGGGATCTGGAAGTCAAGTAGGGATGACATAAAAATGTTATTGCTGAACTGTAGAAGTACTATAAAGAAAGGAATAGAATTAAGTCATTTAATATATATACTTACCAGATATTGTAATAGGAGTTGAATCATGGCAGAGAAATGATATAATGGTTGCAGAAATTTTCTCACGGAACTGGAGTGTGTATCGTAGAGATAGGATAGGAATGGTAGGAGGGGGAGTATTCATTCAGGCGAAGGAAGAATTTGTAAGCTACGAAAAAGTTAAAGATGCCAAACATGAACTTCTAGGTGTAAGGCTCATCTCTAGAGATAATAGGCAACTTGATGTCTTTGGAGTGTACAGACCGCGAAAGGGTAGCGCTGACACGGATTCGGAATTATTTGATAAGATAATCAGCTATGTGTGAAACGATATGGAAAGGAATGTGATTTCAGCGGGTGATCATAATTTACCAAATGTCAATTGGGAAGGAAAAGCCAACGATAGGAAGCATGCCCAACAAATGGCAAATAAATTAGTATGGGAGGACAGCTGATTCAGAAAGTGACGGAACCGACAAGGGGGAAGAATATTCTGGACGTGGTGCTGGTAAAACCAGATAAGCTCTATAGAGAAACCGAAGTAACAGATGGTATTAGTGATCACGAAGCTATTTTTTTCGTAGTTAAAAATAAATGTGATAGAAAGGAAGGTCTTAAAAGTAGGACTATTACTCAGTACCATATGGCTGATAAAACAAGCATGAGGGAGTTCTTTTACAAAGTAACTTTAATCGGTGGAAAACGGTAAATAAAAATGTAAACAGACTCTGGGGTGGGATTAAAGCAATTGTTGACGAATGTGAAAACAGGTTTGTACCTTTCAAGGTGGTAACGAATGGTAAAGATCCACTATATTCTAACAGAGAATACAGAGACTAAGGAGCTGCAGACTGGAAATAATTAGAGTTAGGAATGGCTGAGGAAATAACGAGAAATTGAAGGAATGTACTAGGAAATTTAATCTAGCACGGAAGTCAGATACGGATAACATAATGGCAAGCACAATTGGCTGTCATACAAATTTTAGTTAAAAATGGAAGAGTATGTACAGGTACTTTAAGGCAGAAATTTTTTCGAAGAAGGACATTCCAGCAATCATTAATGAACAAGGGGAGTGTGTTTGCGAGGATCTTCAAAAGGCAGAAGCATTCCGTCGGCAGTATGCAAAGATTGTTGGTTACAAGGATAATCAGATATAGGAGGTGACTAATACTAAAGAAGTATTAGAATTTCCTATGATAACAGCGACATTTACAATTAGATACGAAAGTTGGAAACTAGAAAAGCAGCTGGAATTGATAAGATTTCGCGGGATTTACTAAAGACAATGGATTGGGATATAGTACCATATCTGAAGTACTTATTTGATTGTTGTTTGCATGAAGGAGCTATACCAAATGAATGGAGGGTTGCTATAGTATCCTCTATGTATAAAGGAAAGGGTGATATACATAAAGATGAAAATTACAGGCCAATCAGTTTGTCATGCATTGCATGTAAGGTTTGGGGCTATAGTATCCCCTGTGTATAAAGGAAAGGGTGATATACATAAAGCTGAAAATTGCAGGCCAATCAGTTTGTCATGCATTGCATGTAAGCTTTGGGAAAGCATTCTTTCTGATTATATTAGACATGTTTGCGAAATTAATAACTGGTTCAATAGAAGGCATTTCGGGTTTAGGAAAGGTTATTCCACTGAAGCTCAACATGTAGGATCCCAGCAAGATATCTTGGATTCAGAAGGTCAAATGGGATGTGTCGTAAGTCATCTATCTAAGGCATTTGATAGGGTAGATCATGCGAGACTACAAAAAAAAATGTCTGCAACTGGACTAGACTAAAGAGTGACTGAACGGGTGATTGTGTTTCTAGAAAATAGATGTCAAAGATTTAGAGTAGGTGAAGCTTTAACTGACCCTGTAATAATTAAGAGGGGGATTCCTCAAGGCAGTATTATTGGACTTTTATATTTTCTTATATATATATATATATTGAAACAGGAACGCCCGTACTTCCGTTTATCGGAGAGCATGAGAAACGACAAGGCGTGTACGGCCCATGCTAAGAGAGTGAGAGAGAGAAGGGTAGTGAAATTTTTTTTTAATGATTAAGTGGATCCTTCAGTTTATTCAATAGATATGCAAAGAATTATGTCACCTTTTACAGCTGAATCGTGGAGTTGCCCTTGAAGGCGTGGAGGGGACGTCGTCCTGCGGCGGCTGCGTCGTCTTGCGGTCGGCGTCGGCGTTGTCTTCCGTCGTTGGTGTTTTCTCTGTATTAGTGTTGATGGCGACTCGAACCTGAGGCGGGAACGGGGAAATGTGGAGCTTCCACATCGGACGTCATGGGACTCTGGTGTGACACCTCTCTAAGGCGAAGCACACCGAAATAGTTCCCACAGTCAATGATGTTGAACGCACTTTAGCAGCAAGGATGAAGCCAGAGTCACAGTTCCACGAGAATAAGATGGAAGGAATTATCGTATTTGGAATAATAAACAAACGAAAACAATCTAGGACCTTCCGAGGTGCAGTGATTAAGCACTTCACAAAGAAAATTAAATTCACCGGGTACAGTCTCTGCACTGTACACCATGAGCACAATATTCACACACTTGTTGAAATAAACGACAGTCCAAGTTCTGTTACGTCGTAATTTTCAGAAGATTATCACTGGCACTTAAGATCATACGTGATTCTGAACAGGTTATGATGGGAATTGGCATGGTCCCTCGGAAAGAAATCACGATACCGTATTCCACAAGTTAATACTGTCTTTAAGAGGGAATGTTGGCACAGTTTATTATGAACACAGTTCAACGGATAGACACAGTCTTTAAATGAAATGAAGGTCGGCACAGTTTTATTACGAACACAGTTCCGAAAAATGGATAAACACAGTATTTAAATGAAATGAAGGTCGGCACAGTTTTATTACGAACACAGTTCAATGGATAGACACAGTATTTAAACGAAATCAAGGCTGGCACAGTTTTATTACGAACACAGTTCAATGGATAGACACAGTCTTTAAATGAAATGCAGGCTGGCACAGTCTATGCTAGAAACACTATCGCTGTTTTCACACAGTCTTTAAATGAAATCAAGGCTGGCACAGTCTATGCTAGAAACACTATCGCTGTTTTCACACAGTCTTTAAATGAAATCAAGGCTGGCACAGTTTATGCTAGAAACACTCATAGTCCACAAACGAAATATAATCGCCCAGTCGTACAGACTGATAAAAACGAAATTACGTTTTTGTTCATGCACGAAGTTCAAGCCCACGGTGAAAGCTTCTAACACTAACGTTTCTGAACTCAAGTATACAGCCGGACCGAGTGACGAATTATATCGCGACGTGCTTACTTGCACACACACACTGAACTCACGGCTTACTGCCGACTCCCCTCACTCTCTCTGCCTACGGCACACTTCAGCTGCACACTGCCCACACTGCACACTCTCTGTTTTACCCCAGGCTGGCGATTCGCTTATATTACCGAAGGTCGGTGGGCGTGGCTACACATGTGGGCCCCAAGAAAATTTTATATCTTGGCCATCTTTACACCGATTGACATGAAATTTCGGCTAGCAGCGTTCATTATTCCTGCCTGCAAGGTGACGTTATTGAAATATTGATATCACATTTCGTTCATGCTGCAATGCTATGGAACACGAAAGAACCTTCTGCGTGACGTCGCTTGACCTTGGCCGGTGTTCTGGAACAGCGCGAGCTTGCTTGCAGTTCCCACTATGCCTGTGCGCTCGGCGCAAGTTTTAAATGCTTACGGCCGGGTGTTAGCGAGTTCCTCTTAATAAATGAATGAAACGTGAATGCTCGTAGGGCGTTCCCGTTTCAATATATATATATATATATATATATATCTAAGTGATACGGATAAAGAAGTGGAATCAGAGATAAGGATTTTTGCGGATGATGTTATTCTGAATAGGGTAATAAATAAGTTACAAGATTGTAAGCAACTGCAAAATGACCTCGATAATGTTGTGAGATGGACAATAGGTAATGGTATGATGATAGACGGGGGTTAGCAGTCAGGCTGTGACTTTCACAAATAGGAAAAGTCCTCTCAGTTTTAATTACTGCGTTGATGGGGTGGAAGTTCCTTTTGGGGATCATTGTAAGTACCTATGTGTTAATATAAGGAAAGATCACCATTGGGTTATTCACATAAATGGGATTGTAAATAAAGGGTACATATCTCTACACATGATTATGAGCGTTTTTAAGGGTTGTAGTAAGGATGTGAAGGAGAGGGCATGTAAGTCTCTGTTAAGACCCCAAATAGAATATGCTTCCAGTATATTGGACCCTTACCAGGATTACTTCATTCAAGAAATGGAAAAAATCCAAAGAAAAGCAGCTCGATTAGTTCTGGGTGATTTCCGACAAATCAGTAGTGTTACAAAAATGTTTCTACGTTTGGGCTGGGAGACTTGGGAAAAAGGAGACGAGCTGCTCGACTAACTGTATGTTCCGAACTCTCACTGGAGAAATAGCGTGGAATGGCGTTAGTAGACGAATAAATTTGTGTGGTGTCTTTAGAAGTAGGAAATATCGCAGTATGAATATAAATTTGGAATTCAAGAGGACAAATTGGGACAAATATTAATTTGTGAGAGGGTGTTTTAGGGAATGGAATAACATACCAATGGAGATGTTCTGTAATTTACAATTTCTTTGCAATCACTTAAGAAAATACTAGGAAAACAACAGGTAGGGAATCTGCCGCCTGAGTGACTGCCGTAAATGCAGATCAGTAATGATTGTAATTGGTCAAAGTCTTTGTGCGCATCGTGAATTTGTTCTGGATAAAGAAGGTCAAACTCTAAAAGAAAACTGACTTTGACTTGATCGTCGACTTGCATCATATAAAAAATGTCACGAAAAGTTACTGATAGGAAGAGATTGCATCATAACCCACCAATACAAGTTATTGATATCGAGATACAAAAGGTATGAATCTGTTTGGCTAGCATCGTAAATGCTCATATATTTGTTTGCAGCTCGAGCGTAACTATTAGAGCAGAAAACACAACCTCCGCGAATGCTTTGTTGAGTAAAATGATCCATGTCTATAGCGGTGTGGAGCTTCAATTGTACGTTTGTTTCCTTGAGCAAGGCAACCCAAGACAGTATAGGTCCCTTAATGTAATGAGCTGGACCTAGACCGTAAGTTTATTTGCACATACATACATACATACATACATACATACATACATACATACATACATACATACATACATACATACATACATACATACATACATACATACATACATATTCATTTTGGACTGGTCGGCATTTCCTAAGTAACCTATCCTCTTCCATTCGCCTCACATGATCCCACCAACGAAGCCGGTTTACGCGTACCGCTTCATTCATCGAGTTAATTCCTAACATATTCTCTATCCTCATTCCGAATACCTCCTTCCATTGTTCTCACCTGTTTGTACCAGGAATCAGTCTCACTACTGTCACGTCTGTTACTTCTAACTTATGAAAAAGATATCCTGAGTCCACCCAGATTTCACTCCCCTAAAGCAAAGTTGGTATGAAGACGGGCCGGTATAAAGATAATTTCGTCCAGGAGCTGACTTCCTTCTTACAAAATAGAGTTGATTGCAACAGCGAACTCACTTTATTAGCTAGCTGCACCTTAATTCAATCCCACTTACTAAACTACCATCCTGGGAGATTACACATTCTAAATACTTGAAATTATATACCTGTTCCAGCTTTGTATCCCCAATCTGGCTTTCATTTCTCTTGGATTTCTTACGTGCTGACATCATTTTAGCCTTCGAGAGGCTAATTTTCCTACAATACTCATTGCGCCTATTTTCAAGTTCCAAGATATTAGACTGCAGGCTTTCGGCACAATCTGCCATTAAGACCTGCAAATACCCTGAAACAAGAACTCATTCCACCATCAATTCTCACGGCAGCCCAATTGTTAACATAAATGCCTTTGATTGATTGGAGTAATCTAACACAATACAGCGAACCTACTTTCCCTCGGTTCTCTGTCCTATGCCTTCTGTACATCGACAGAACATAAACAAAACTGTCTATTCTTCTCGTATCATTTTTCAATTACCTGACGCATACTGAAAATTTGATTCTGGCCGCCACTGTGTGGTCTGAAATCACACTGGTTTTCATCCAACATCCTGTCAACCACTAATCGCATCCTCCCTTTCAATATGCCAGTGAACGCCATGCCTGATATACTGATCAATGAGATAGTTCGATGGTTGTTGCAATCCTTCCTGCAAGTACTGCATTTGTCCAGTCAACACTTCATACTAATCTTATTACTCTGTGAAGCCAATTCATCCCTGGCTTCCCATTATACTTCACTATTTGCACAGAATCCGAAATTTCTCAAACATGTCTGTGAGTAGTAATATGTTTCTCTTCGCTAGATATCGGAATAGTCACCAAGGGTGCCACTGCGGAACGTTTCCCAACACATTTCGGTCACTCATACTGCCGAGGAGGCAGCTGTATCTCGTCGAGAACACTCATGTCAGATATGTATTCGGAAGGTAACAGGCCTTTTTGATGCACGAGACTGAATTCGGATTGTTCGGGGAAGTAATATTGCGTGATGCGCATGTCTTCTCGGTTTAAATACGAGACGTACACTTCAAAAGAACATTGGATACAATTAAAGTGTAAATAAAACGCAGCTGCTGAGAGTTCTTTTTGCGGTTTGGGAAGGACTTATACCGTTCCATTTTGGTAGGAATGTGTGTTTCATTGCCGGGATTCAGCATGGTGGTAAACCCCTCTACAGATACGTCTTTCGCAGATAGCCCGTATGATAAATTGACTATCATAAGCGGAGAGCTTGTGGAAGATAACGGGCACAAAAGTGGAAGCCTGCACAGAAGGTTGCACGAATTACGCGCCTATACTGTAAACTTTCCCGCCAGATGATATATCACGCACTTTATAATCTGCACTATGGTCGAAAGGCTGCTGCTCGCAAATATACAATGCAGTCGCATCATCGTAGTGGTGTCCGACTCGTTGATTGAATGGCCAGCGTACTGACCTTCGGTTCAGAGGGTCTCGGGCTCGATTCCCGGCCGGGTCGGGGATTTTAAGCTTAATTGGTTAATTCCAATGACTCGGGACTGGGTGTGTGTGGCGTATTCAGCATTATAAATCATACTTGTTAGGGCCCTCTTCTTCACAGAGATGCAGGTCGCCTAACAGGCCGTCTACGAGAAAAAGACGCGCACCAGGCCTCTCCGGAGGCCATACGCCATTAAATTAATCGTAGTGGTGGTCAGCATCTCCACTGGAGAAGGTGAAGTGCAGTAATCGGTGATGGTTTTGATGATATAGCATAGTCGATTGCGGAAACATTCGCCACAATCGTAAAGATCAAACGACAATACTCCAGGTTAAAACGACAATGGAGATCGTAGATAGTAGGTAATGCTGTGTGCATCATGCTGATTCTCGTATGATCATAGTTTAGCGTTAGAAAGTTCTGCGACATATATTGGTTTAAGATAGCTCTCTAAATCAGCGTAAATAGTGAAAAAAAATTCTTTCCGTGTGAATGCATCAGACTGTGTGATGTTAACTGTCTCTGTCTGGAGAATTAAAGTAGCCGGTTTAAACTAATCACAAGACAACATTTGTAGCTCAAGTTTGGTTTGAGATTGGAAATAGGACAAACACCCTTCACACACGTGTATAGCACTTTCTCTCGTAAACAATTCCGAAAAAATAATACAAGACATGTCGTTAATCCACGCATATTGGTAGTCACTCGAGCTATTTTCGAACGCCTAAAGCAAGAGCAAGTTAATGCGACGTATTGGATGATGATGATGTGTTTTTATAGAGATTGGTGCTAGTGTTAAAGGGGTTTCTCTCCGTATACCCACAAACAAGCCAGTCCCCATTTTCATACTGAGCTCCATAAACATTAAGAGACAAATTATTTTGACGTTCGAACTGTGTCAAATTTTACAGCTCCACCGGCATCGGTATTCCTTGTAAAGTAAGTAAAGCGCTCTAGTGTGGGCAGGAGCTCACTTTATTTTTTTTTATTGCTGGATGCAAAGCGTATACTGGAGACCATGAAAAGCGGGTTTCATCGTAACTTTGAAAATTTACCACCGCATGTCGGTTGTTAATAACGTTCTGTACTTTGACAGCGCCACATACATGAAGTCCAGAATAATGGTCGATGTTTATAGACAAGTTTAAGAGTTCACGCAATGCTCACCCGGAGTCTCTTGAAATTCATACTGTTTCGTGAAGAGTGGTTTTATTTACTAGTCACTATCAGTGTTCCATTCGCGGAGATTGATTGTTGCTGTAAGGATCTCGTTCTTGGTGTTAAATTTGCTTGACCTCTTTCATCGAGGGGTTAAAAAATTCTGTCCCAAGGGACGTGTTCACTTTGAGAGCTGGTTTTCGTAAAACTTGTTGCACATAGTTTCTAAAACTTGTGAGATTAGATTGGAGAAAAATGTTTGGTCTTTGAATATGCATTGGTTTTGTGAATAATACATGTGTACCGTATATGCATTGTTTCAAGCAAGAATTACCTAACACTCTTTAAGCTACATGGTTCGGTTTGTATTTAGATATTAGATATCCAGTAATCACCTACTATGTTTATTAACACAACCCAGTAAGCATTAAGTCTTGCATATTGTCAATGAGCGTTTGTGCCTGTATAGTTGTAAGACCATCTGCCCACAAATTTATTCCGAAACAACCACAACATTGACAAAGCTGTCTAACTAGACGCTGTTTAGAACGAGCTAAGAAGTCCTGTGTTATACTCTCGTCTGAGATATTATCATCTTATCGAATACGTTTATCCATGGTTGCGTGTATATAAACAGTGGTAACAATTAATTTAGAATACTTTGATATTAGAATAACAATCTACTAATTTACACTGAACCCAAAACTCAGAAAGCAGAGTAGTCTCTAACGTACAGTTGATATGTTCTGTATCACACGTTGTTTGAATGTGAGTTAACAGTTTTTGGTGTAGCTGTAACGCATAGTTAGTCATCAGAAAATACAGCTATATACGACCCGAACCTATAATATTTATCATTGAAAAGTCAAATGAATAAATAATGCACTTTTTACCACGAAGTCTTAAAGTATCACTGTGATACTTATTTAACGTTGCACTAACGCATACATGGTTTTCGGTGACGGAAGGATCAGAAAGGGCGAGAATTGGGAAGGTGGTAGCCGTGGCCTTAATTAAGGTACATCCTGGTGCGAAAATAGGAAGCCACGGAAAACAATCTTCAGTGCTACCGGTGGTGGTTTTCGACCCACAAACTTCCGAATGCAAGCTCACAGCTGCGCGACCGTATCCGCATGGCCAACTCGCTCGGTGATGATAAAGTTAAAATACTTACCTGTAAATCTACATTTCTACGTTGCTCAGATGTTAAAAAAAACATGAAGAATGCGATGTGTAGATACGAAGCCAGTTTGTGTTGCCTGAAGGCGTGCACCAATATTCGACTCCTTCATCGTGTAAAGAGCAGTCAGTAGATGCAGGGGCAATACTTATGTGGCTTTTGAGCCCACACTGAATATGCTTCCAATGCATGTGTTGAACAGAATGTCACTGTTGGGCAGATTTAAACCTCACATGGTTGCGATTGCTCACAATGCCTTTGAAAAACCAGCTGCAAATCCTGTTGATTCATCTCACTAACATTACCGCCGGTTAGCGTCTTCAAGATGGATGACAAGAAGACGGTATATCTGTTCCAGATAGGCACACATCAGCGACTATGCATCGTCCGTACAATGTGTTGACTGTACGGTAACTGTGGACTACTACCGAAGTGCCTGCAGGTAATTGTAACCGCCTTCGCACAGCAGCAGTGCCACGCTAGTATGAACGTCCCACGTAGTGGTAATGTCCATAGCATACAATCTGGAAAGAAAAGCACACATTTGTTAACATCCTAGTCATTGTTACTGTACCGGGCGGTACACCTCCACGCCGCTAATTCAAACTTTGCGCCAGTTGAAACTCCTCTGCTGGAGGAAGTCTGAACTTTATCTACTGTGTTAATTTTCAAGTTTCTCAGAAGATGTCACTACTTGGAAATTTTGGAGTTTCTGAACTGGGTCGTTTTCGATGTATTTTTGTTTTACCTGTAGTAAGAAGTGTGAACTTTCTCTTCTAGAGGACACTACTGAAGAACTACAATGGTGCACCCTAGTGCGAAGTGAAAGAACTGTTTTTTTGGAGAAATTTTTATTTCAAAAGTTTGTTCCTTGTTAAATTTCTTTCTGTTATTGTTTAAGTTGGCTGTATAACCCTTTCCTTCCCCTTGTTTTGAATTTAGCCAATCCCGAATTTCTTTAATTAATTTCTGACCAATCCGATGTATCTTCTCCAACTTGAATATCTTGCTTAACCCTAGCCAATAAAGTTTTTGTGGGCGGGTGTTCTCATTTCCGAAACGCCTCGAACCTTCCACGAGAGTATATAAACTGCTGATTTTCGGGTCTCTGCGCCACTTCAGTACCAACTTTCAAAGTGTAAAGTACGTAGCAGGGGGCGGGAAGCGCCTCTTTCTTCGGGCAGCAGTTCAACAACAAGGTAATGGCCGTTTAATAACTTCTTTTCTTGCTAGCTCAGCAGTTTAACTCTCGGGGCGGGTCCGAAGCGTTTCCACCATGTAACATTCCCTAAAATGTAAAGACTCTTAGTATCGATTCTCTTTTAAAGCTACATATTGGGATAGAGAGTGCTTAACCCTCTCGAGCTCCCACTCATATTGTTTTGAGGTGAACTTATTTTTCATAACCGATTCTTCCTTAACGTATTGTAAATTGTTTCCTCCTAAAGTCACCTCTTTAGTATGGGATTAGCCCTTGCATTAGCGGCCTAGAGCCAGATTAGGTTTTAAATAAAAGGTATTAGGAGTGCAGATCGCCTCCTCTCAAATTGTTATTTTGGAGGTCATGTAATTAACCTTTTTCTCACTTAATAGGCCTCAGTAGGTTGGGTATTTTACCCCTGTGTTTATGTCCTTAGAGGACAGCTTGAAGGTGGAATTTGGTGTGGCCTTTGACAGGCTTAAATTTTGAAAGCGAGTGGCTCTTTCTTGAAAATTGAGTATGTATGCCTCGAGGAGGCTTTTCTGTGTAATTTAGAGCAAGTGCTCCTGAGCATGAATGGGGATTTCTGCCCCTCTGTTAAATCTTGTTTTGGGGTAAAGTTGGGCTAGTTGCTCAAGAATTGTGAGTTCGGGGCTCGAAGCCCAAATCCTGTAAATACTGTAATTGTACTTTTGTTGCCTTGCTACTCTGTACCTGCCATTCTTGTTATTTCTGAATTTTGAAAAGAAAATATAACCTTGTTAAATTTTAAATTAACTTTAATTTCGTAGTTTGAGACCCGTTCACCCCCGAACCTTCTTTCACCTCTGCTGTTCCACAGATACCTCGGAACAAGTGGTAGCAGAGCGTGGTTGAATGGGTCTCAATTTAGCCCATTTTGACGGCTAAACATTGCTTTGATTACAACTCTAACTATTTTCTCACTCGCTGGAATTTTTACTTTTTCCTTTTTCAAAATTGTTCTGTCATCATGCCCGGCCCTCGCGATGTTCTCCATCTTAACTATTTGCGCAAGGAGGAGTTGATCTATGAGTTAACTATCAGAAATGTGCAATCTGGAGGCACGGTTCCGGTAGACACAAATAAGCTTAGAGAGTCCCTTGATTTGCCCATTTCCATCCCCACTTCGGGAGAGAAAGAAATTGACGACTCTCTTTCCACGATCACTGATAATACTACTGAGCTAGCATCTGTAGTTAGTTTTTTTGAAGAAAATGATCCTTCGCCTAATCAAATTAAGCGTGTGCAAGCCAGGCTATTTCATTTTTCAAATAGAGTTAACGATCTGTTGTCTCTAAAGTTGAATGACGTTCAGAGGAAGGAAGTTAGTATGGTTCTTGAAAATCTTTCTGAATTATCTAGTAAGGTTACCCAATTGTTAACTGGGGAAGTTCCTCCCAAAATCGATCAACCCACCACGGTGAATGTAGATAGCGAGGAAGAGCCTCCTAAGGGAGATGTCAATAGGAAAACCGTTGCAGCTCAAACAACCTCTGCCCCATTGGACAACGAGTCTGAACGCCGAACCTCGTTGAATAATGTACGTTCTGAATTAACGTCTTTGCCACTTAAACCTTTACCTACTATGTCACCTGGGTTCAGCAGCTTGCCTCATCCATTGGCAATGTTGCTCAGAGGTATCTCGAAATTTTCGGTTAACACTACCAGTGAAGTTATTTCCTTTTTAAGGTTTTTAGTTGAGTTCCAGGACCATGCTCTTGTTTTTTCTCTTTCTCCGTGTCAGATTTTGCAAATCATTTATCCCTATGCAATTGGTATTCTCTCAGACAAAATAGTAAGAGCCATTGCCGAGCAATCATCTATTGAAGACTTCCACGCCCACTTGCTAGCTAACTTCATCCCGGCTAGGGCAAGGTCCTCCCTTATTCAGAAGTACTATTATCGTGTACAGCGCTTGGATGAAAACTTGGCAGACTTCATCCAAGATATTAAATTCTATACTAGGGTGTTTGCTCTTCATTTCCCTGAAGATCAGATTGTACAGGCTTTTGTGGAAGGCATTTCACCATCCTATAGGTCATATTTGTGTTTCGCGGCGTGCCCGCAAACTTTCTCTGAATTTGAAGCATTGGCTGTCTCAGCGGAAGGAGTTAGATACGCCGATTCCTTGCGTGTCGCGAAAGAACCTCCTCCTTCTTTTGGTAATCCTCGGCCTCCACCCCGCCGACCTGTCACACCTCGTAAATGCTATGCTTGCGGGTCACCTGACCATCATCGCAGTAAGTGTCCATTGATCAAATCTAGTAGGGCAAATAATGGAGCTGGTTCATCACAAGACTGTTTTAAATGTGGGGCTTTCTCACATATCGCCAAGAATTGCCCAAATTCAAATAGCACCCCCTCCTGCTCAACTTCTGGTGCAAATTCCACCAATTCCAATAACAAAAAGTGACTAGTGGCTTCGGCTGAGTCGACTAATCCATCTTTCCGAGTCTCAGCCCCTGGTAAACAGGTCGAAAATTCAGGGAAAGTTCAGCCTTCAAATTCATCTTTTGAATGCCCCAAAGAATGTCTTAGGATTGCGGCGGATACCCCCGCACCTGTTCCTTTTCTTAAAATTGAACTAAATAATGAACCTGTAACTGCTCTATTAGATTCAGGCAGCGTTTGTTCTATTATTTCGGCTGAATGGTATTCAAAATTGAAATCTGTTTGTAAACTACCTGACTATGACTCATCTCCTGTTCAATATGTTTCGGCTAATTCATCTCCATTAGAAATTCTAGGTTCTGTAAATGTCAAAATCCGCATTTTTAAATTTACATGGAAAATTAAACTGTTTGTGGCCAAGCACTTGTCTTGCCCCATTATATTGGGAGCTGACTTCATTTCTCACACTGGTCTTGTGCTCGATCTTCAGAGTAGGTCGTGCACTTTCAAATTTGCGTCTAATTGTAAGATTCCATTATTGAAATGTAATTCTGCATCATGTTCATCTATTTCGCCTACCCAGGATGAGATGTTGTTAGACCTTAGACATCTACCTGAGGAGCAGGCTGATAGTATTCGTAAGCTGTGTCAGTCGTTTCCAGAGGTGTTCTCTGATACTCTTGGTGTTACTGACCTTATTGAATACAAAATTGAGGTCACGGATTCGATTCCTGTCCGTTTTCCACCATATAGGCTATCTCCACCTAAAATGAAGGCTCTGAAAGAAATCATCGATCAGATGTTGAAGGATGGTATTATTAGGCCCTCTAAGTCGGCGTATTCTTCGCCTATTTTTCTAGTCCCGAAACCCCAAGGTGGCTTCAGGCCTGTCATTGATTATAGCGCTCTCAATCGGAAGGTGGTGTTGCAATCTGTGCCCCTTTCTGACCTTCATTCTTGTTTTTCATGGTTTCGTAAGGCCAAGTTCTTTACTATCTTGGACTTGAATCAGGCCTATAATCAAATTCCCCTTGCCGAAGAGTCTAAACATCTTACAGCGTTTGCCACGGATTGGAATTTGTATGAATACAACCGCGTGCCTTTCGGGCTCCCCACGGGAGCAGCTGTACTCACTAGATTGCTAGATAGGGTCTTCTCCGACATCAAATTTGAGTACTTGTATCACTACCTGGATGATGTCGTCGTATTTTCGGAAACCTTTGAAGAACATCTAGATCATCTGCGAGAAGTTCTCAATCGCCTTCGTAAGGCTGGGTTAACTGTGAAGTTGTCCAAGGTTGCCTTTGCTAAGCCCTCCATGTCATTCCTAGGGTATATTGTCTCACCTGATGGTGTTGCAGTCGATCATTCTAGAACACAGGCCATCCGTGATTTTAAACCTCCCAAGGACATCAAAGGTATCGCCAGGTTCATTGGTATGGTGAATTTCTTCAGGAAGTTTATTCCTAACTTTGCTAATAGAGCGGCGCCCTTAAACCTTCTTCGTAGGAAAGGCATCAAATTTGAGTGGGGACCTTCTCAACAAGCCGCTTTTGAAGATCTTAAATTAGCTCTCTGTAATGCCGCTGTCCTTGCTATGCCTGATTTCTCAAAGAAATTCATCGTCCAAACCGACGCGTCGTCGTCGGCGGTAGCTGCAGTCCTTCTTCAAGAGACTGAACTAGGGAGGCGACCCATCGCCTATGCATCTAGGACTCTGTCGGCTCAAGAAACCAAGTATTCTATCTATGAGCTCGAAGGTTTGGCAGTCTTATTTGCCTTAGAAAAGTTCCGTCTCTATCTGGAACATGTCAAATTCGACCTGGAGACAGATAATCAAGCCTTAAGCTGGGTCTTAGGTAGGCCGCGTCGTACTGGTCGTATAGCCCGTTGGGCCATCCGTATTTCTGCCTTCCAATTCGATGTCAGGCATATCAGAGGTACCGAAAATGTTGTTGCTGATGGACTCAGCCGTATGTTTTCCAACGACGTTGAGACCCATAAACCGGTCGACAGTTCATCACCTCCCGAGTCCATATTATTTGATGTTAATGCCATCTTAACAGATGCTCCCATGCTCTTTAGGGATATTGAGAAATACCAACGTGAAGATCCGACGCTGGCTCCGATAGTGGAAACCCTTTCTTCTGGGGAACATGTCGTCCCTTATGTTCTGAGGAATGGTGTTTTATGTTGCCCATCGAGGCATGATAAGATGATGAAAGTGGTCGTTCCAGCTGTTCTTGTACCTATGATCTTCAAGTACTATCATGAGACCCCATTAGGGGGCATCTTGGAATCTTTAAAACTCGTCAAAAGATTCGTGAAAGGTTCATCTGGAAGGGTATGGACGGTGAAATCCGTGAACTAGTTAAGGCTTGTAAATCCTGTTTGCTTAGTAAACCAACCATGTCCACTAAGGTAGGCCTGTTGTCTTCTCATCAAGCGTCGCGCCCCATGGAACGCCTGTATATTGATTATGTAGGACCCTTCCCCCAGTCAAAGGGAAATGCCAACAAGTTCATCTTTGTATGTGTAGATGGTTTTGCAAGATTTTCCTGGTTATTTCCGACTATGCTGGCTACCGCTCAGTCCACCATTACTTGTCTAAATTCTATCTTTGCTTCTTTTGGTCCGTGTCAATATATTGTATCTGATAATGCTAAGGCTTTTACATCTAATCTATTTCGTAAATTCTGCTTTGACCTGTCCATCTCTCATGTGACGACTTCTGCTTATTACCCTCAACCATCCTTGGCTGAACGGGTTAATCGTAATCTCAGGTCCGCGCTTATTGCCTATCATTATGAAGATCATTCCAGGTGGGACACGTCCCTGCATTGGTTAGCTTTTGCTTTGAATTCGGCGGTTCATGAATCTCACAAGTTTACTCCAACTTCTTTGATGTTCAAGTTTGTTCCCAACTCGCCGCTCTCTAACCTCTGGTCTCTGAGTGACATTCTACCTGAGACAATTGACCCGGACAACATTAAAGATCTTTGGAAGAAGGCTAAAGCCAATCTTAAAGTGTCTCACGAAAAGGTTAGGGAAAGATATGATCGTGGACGGAGACCCACCCATTTGAAGGTAGGAGACCAGGTGATGGTCAATAATTTTGTTCCCGCGGGCAAGCTTGCCCCCAGATTTCATGGGCCGTGTATCATTCTCGATTTCCTTACGCCGGTTACGTTGTTATTAAGTAATCCAGCCACCGAGAGGATATTTAGGGTTCACCTGTCGCAGGTGAAACCGGTATAATTTCTGTACTAGTTTGTTTCATATGATTTTGAAAGAAATATGAAGGTTATATTTTTGAGGGGTTTCACTTTTAAGGCCTTCTGCCCTTTCTATAATATTTTTTTATATTTAAGCATTTATTGTAAACCCTCCCCGCACAGTTAAACTGCCATCCTGTCCTTGCCACGGCCATTACCACGCTCCCGTCTCCTGCTCCACAACACACTGTGGCTTGCTTATGAAAAGAATTTCTCCACGCCGCTGGCCCCTCAACCTCACCACAATGAATGTACCCTCCTATCATTCTGGTTCAACAAAAATTCTGCCGTCGAGCTTTAATGTTTCAGTGCCCCCGCAGCCGCGCGGCGCCGTGCCGCGACTGGGATAGAGGAAGGGCCCCCTCTACTCCAGCGAGGTCGACCTGTGCACGGCGAGCCAGAGCCCTCCTCCCGGCCAAGGCTGATGTGCGGCGCACAACCTGCTACTTGCCCGCAGCCTGTATATGTTCGCCGCGGGCGCGGCGTGCTTCAACACCTCTACTCCTCTCATAGTGCGGGCGAGCGGTATCTCAGGGTACTTGAGGGGTCCGAGCGGCCTCCCCTGGACTCAAGCACCGGCGGCTGGCCTGGCCGTCAAAGTCATCGGCAACTGATATATTTAGTCAGTTACATGGAAGTTTCACATCAACAATTATTACTTTTTTGGATTTTACTGCAATATCTGGTGGACTTAGAAAATTTTCTTCTCTTTCAAGAATTTAAACTTTTTCCTTCTGAATTCAACTTCTACAAACATAAAGACATTACATCAGCAATATCTATAAAGAATTTTGAAACTGGATCAAACCAAATTTAGTAAATTTTTGTAAATGCTTCTGCAATTAATCTCCATATCAACATCATAACTTGAACCTGGTTTTCAAACAAATTTCATGTGTCACCCCTGGAGGGACTTTTGGGGGGGAGGTCTGTACCGGGCGGTACACCTCCACGCCGCTAATTCAAACTTTGCGCCAGTTGAAACTCCTCTGCTGGAGGAAGTCTGAACTTTATCTACTGTGTTAATTTTCAAGTTTCTCAGAAGATGTCACTACTTGGAAATTTTGGAGTTTCTGAACTGGGTCGTTTTCGATGTATTTTTGTTTTACCTGTAGTAAGAAGTGTGAACTTTCTCTTCTAGAGGACACTACTGAAGAACTACAATGGTGCACCCTAGTGCGAAGTGAAAGAACTGTTTTTTGGAGAAATTTTTATTTCAAAAGTTTGTTCCTTGTTAAATTTCTTTCTGTTATTGTTTAAGTTGGCTATATAACCCTTTCCTTCCCCTTGTTTTGAATTTAGCCAATCCCGAATTTCTTTAATTAATTTCTGACCAATCCGATGTATCTTCTCCAACTTGAATATCTTGCTTAACCCTAGCCAATAAAGTTTTTGTGGGCGGGTGTTCTCATTTCCGAAACGCCTCGAACCTTCCACGAGAGTATATAAACTGCTGATTTTCGGGTCTCTGCGCCACTTCAGTACCAACTTTCAAAGTGTAAAGTACGTAGCAGGGGGCGGGAAGCGCCTCTTTCTTCGGGCAGCAGTTCAACAACAAGGTAATGGCCGTTTAATAACTTCTTTTCTTGCTAGCTCAGCAGTTTAACTCTCGGGGCGAGTCCGAAGCGTTTCCACCATGTAACTTTCCCTAAAATGTAAAGACTCTTAGTATCGATTCTCTTTTAAAGCTACATATTGGGATAGAGAGTGCTTAACCCTCTCGAGCTCCCACTCATATTGTTTTGAGGTGAACTTATTTTTCATAACCGATTCTTCCTTAACGTATTGTAAATTGTTTCCTTCTAAAGTCACCTCTTTAGTATGGGATTAGCCCTTGCATTAGCGGCCTAGAGCCAGATTAGGTTTTAAATAAAAGGTATTAGGAGTGCAGATCGCCTCCTCTCAAATTGTTATTTTGGAGGTCATGTAATTAACCTTTTTCTCACTTAATAGGCCTCAGTAGGTTGGGTATTTTACCCCTGTGTTTATGTCCTTAGAGGACAGCTTGAAGGTGGAATTTGGTGTGGCCTTTGACAGGCTTAAATTTTGAGAGCGAGTGGCTCTTTCTTGAAAATTGAGTATGTATGCCTCGAGGAGGCTTTTCTGTGTAATTTAGAGCAAGTGCTCCTGGGCATGAATGGGGTTTTCTGCCCCTCTGTTAAATCTTGTTTTGGGGTAAAGTTGGGCTAGTTGCTCAAGAATTGTGAGTTCGGGGCTCGAAGCCCAAATCCTGTAAATACTGTAATTGTACTTTTGTTGCCTTGCTACTCTGTACCTGCCATTCTTGTTATTTTGAATTTTGAAAAGAAAATATAACCTTGTTAAATTTTAAATTAACTTTAATTTCGTAGTTTGAGACCCGTTCACCCCCGCACCTTCTTTCACCTCTGCTGTTCCACAGATACCTCGGAACAGTTACAATAGACGTAACGCATCTAATAACAATGCTAACCTAGTGCTCCTTGTCTGCTATCACTTTTGAGAAGTGCACTCTCCGTGGTGTGTACTGATTTGTAGGACTTAGTAGCAGTACTACTGTGGAAGATAGATTTAAACACTCTTAAGCTGATAATCTGGCTGAAAAATTATATATGGGTGAAGAAAACTGTACACGAAATTTTGGTTTTTCAAATAAGTCACACAAGCATTTATAATGGTTACCATTGTGACAGTATACTTCTTATGAGAAGGCAATGCATTGGTTTATTCGAGTGTGCATCACCTGGTCTCTGTCTTTTTTTTTTTTTGCTAGGGGCTTTACGTCGCACCGACACAGATAGGTCTTATGGCGACGATGGGATGGGAAAGGCCTAGGAGGTGGAAGGAAGCGGCCGTGGCCTTAATTAAGGTACAGCCCCAGCATTTGCCTGGTGTGAAAATGGGAAACCACGGAAAACCATCTTCAGGGCTGCCGATAGTGGGATTCGAACCTACTATCTCCTGGATGCAAGCTCACAGCCGCGCGCCTCTACGCGCACGGCCAACTCGCCCGGTGGTCTCTGTCTTTGTCAGCGTGAGACGTGTGCCTGACCATGACAAGCGAGGTTTCATTTATTGTAACCCCCTGCGGGCGGGGGACGCACAAGTACAGTACACCCGCGGTATCCCCTGCTTATCGTAAGAGATGAGTAAAAGGGGCGACCTAGGCGCGGACATGGATTGCTGTTGGATATCACGTGTTGGACCTTCCGTGGATGGGAGGGGATGAATACATTCACAGGTAATCCCTGCCTGTCGTAGAAGGCGACTAAAAGAGTCATGTGGCCATGGTCCCCTCCTTTTTATTGTTTTTAGAGGGTTAGTTGTAGACCGATTCAAAATTTTTGACGTGCGTGCTGCTCGGAGATGGGCTTCTTACGTGTGCGATTACGCCCGAAAGCCCGCTTGTGAACACCCAGGTATCTTGCGGATGGGAGCGTCATGTACCTTTGCAGTAGTATCCGCCTGACAACACAGGTCCGCGCACAGCCGAATGCCAGAAGGATATATTATTATTGTTTTGTTTTTCATTTTTTCTCTGTATTTAGTGCTCTGTACACGCTATGAGGTACGTGCTATTGCGAGTGACTGGAGGAAGGGAGTCTTAGTCCTCACTGCCTCAGTCATCCCGTTTTAGGCATCGTCCAACATCGTACCCTGGGCAGTACCGGCTATGACCAGGAGGGTATTGCCTTGGCAGCTTGTTTCGGCTACAGAGACCACTGATCGGAGTGGGTGGCATTCGGGGAAGATGATTTCGAGCATGGCTTCGAAACGTCATCGCCCAGCCCAAGGTGGTCCCCCACCGAAGCGTGAAGGAATGGGATCCAGCTTCCCTAGGTTTTTCGTTGCTACCAGAACCGATGGGCACGATTTTAATCTGGTAAAAGCTATCCTTTCTAGTATCTACACACATTGAAGGCGTTTACGGCGAACTTGAGGATCTCAAGAAAATGTGCAACGGTGGTTTGCTTTTGACGATTCGTACAGCACTGCAAGCCGATCAGTTGCTTAAGTGCGACCACTTTGGCGAAATCCGCGTCAAAGTGGAGGAGCACAAATCCTTGAATCTGGTTCGCGGAGTCAACATTCACCGCGACCTCATTTTGAACACTGACGAAGAATTGATGGAAGACATGAAGCACCGTGGCGTGACACACGTCCGGCGCATTACGCGCAAGGTCAACGGTGAAGACGTTGCCACTGGTGCCTTCATTGTCTTTTTCAACTTGTTGGTGTTGCCAGACAAAGTCAAGGTAACAACTTATCTTTGCAATGTGAGGCCGTATATCGCGCCTCCTATGCGATGCTGTCAGTGCCAGAGTTTCGGACAAATGATATCTCGTTGTTCGAATCAGTCTGTGTGTGGGAGATATGGAAGAGTAGCTCACGGAGCGGAGGAGTGCACAACTCCGTACAAGTGCACTAACCGCAGCCTATTAAGCCGAACGTTGGTTCCGCGGTTTCGGTGGAATACACATGATCATCTCTGTGACAGTGACAATTTTCCCATCATCTTTACTTTGTTGAAACAAAAATCCGTCGTGGCTGCTCCTCGATGGTTTCTTAAACATGCTGATTGGCCAAAGTACACATCACCAGCTGTCTTTAACGTCGATACCAGGCGGACCGTCGGCGAGGAAATAACTTACATCACACAAGTTATTCTTGCTGCTGCTGAGGAGTCCATTCCGTCCTTTTCAGGGACTCCTCGCCGAAAACTCGTTCCTTGGTGGAACACAGAAATTGCAGCAACTATCAAAGAACGCCGTCGCGCTCATAAACGTTATCGTAGGCAGCCTACTGTGGTCAACATGGTAACATTTAAAAAATCCACGCTAAGGGGACAGTTTTTCTGCGCTAAAGAAAGAAAGAAAAAAGAAAGCTTCGTGGGAGAGATATGCGTCGTCTATGACGTCACATACTCCATCATCTCAAGTGTGGACTAAAGTTCGACGTATTTCGATATCCAAGGATCATCTTCTGTACCGGGAATTTCCATTGCAGGTAGTATCGTCACTGAACCACCTAGCTAGTCATTTCGCGAATGTATCTGGCTCCGGGAATTACCACCGTGATTTTCTCGCTCTGAAGCGGGAGGCAGAACGTCATCACCTTAGTTTTGCCACTCAAGCTTCAGAGGACTATAACGTGCCCTTTACGGAGTGAGAACTCCGCAGCGCCTTAGCGCTTTGCAAGGACTCGTCTTCTGGACCAGACAATATCCATAATCAGATATTGAAACACCTTAATGAGGATAGTATATCTCCTTCGTGTGTTCAACCGAATCTGGATAGAGGGTGAATTTCCGTCTCTGGCGAGAGGGCATAGTCATTCCTGTCCTCAAGCCTGACAAAAAAACCTAAGTAAGCAGGAAATTACAGACCTATTTGTCTTACCAACTGCCTGTGTAAGCTACTTGAGAGGATGGTAAATCGCCGACTTGTGTGGTGTCTGGAGAATCAAGGACTCTTGTCCGAGTACCAGTGTGGTTTCCGAGCCGCTCGCTCGACCACTGGCCACTTGGTACGCCTGGAGAGCTCTATCCAGGATGCGTTTCTCCGTAAACAGCATTTGGTAGCTGTTTTATTTGACTTAGTAAAGGCCTATGATACCATATGGCGATATGGTATCCTTTCAGTCCTGCATCAATGGAGATTCCGTGGTCATTTGCCGGTATTTATTGCGAATTTTTTGTCCCTCCGTCTATTTCGTGTCCGAGGAGAGACGGCATATTCACAGTACCACGTTCAAGAAAATGGAGTCCCAAAGGGATCGGTTCTTAGTGTCACTCTGTTCGCGATTGTCATAAACGGCATTGTCCTGCTGCTGGTTCAGCATTAATACCGTCGCTATATGTTGACGGTTTTGCTTTGCACTATAGCTCGCGTAATATGGCAGTCGCCGAGCGACATGTACAGCAAGCTACTAGGAGAGTCGAACAGTGGACCTTAGAACATGGCTTTCAGTTTTCCACCGCAAAGGCATCTGTTGTCCACTTTTGTCGGCAACGTACACTTTACCCTCATCCTGAGCTTTATTTAGGAAATGTCGCTGTTCCCGTAGTTGACACCGATTTCTTGGGCTCCTTTTCGATAGCAAATTATCGTGGGAGCCACACGTGCGGCAGCTAAAATTGCTATGCACCAAGAAGCTAAATCTCTTGAAGTTTCTTAGCAGCATTAATTGGGGAGCTGACCACACGGTGCTCCTACGATTCCCTAGGGCACATATTTTATTCAGGTTAGACTACGGTAGTGCAGCATATGGTTCAGCAAGACCAAGCGTCCTTTCGAAACAGAACAGCATCCATCACAGCGGGGATAGGTTGGCGACGGGAGCTTTTCGAACAAGCCCCATAGCTACCTTCTCGCAGAATCTGGTGTGCCACCTTTACACCTGAGGCGCCAGCAAATCCTTCTGTCGTATGCTGCAAATTTGCGACAGATGCCACTTCACCCAAGCTATCCTTGCGTATTCAACTATGGACACCGTCGGCTCTACGCTGCTTGTCCTCGCGCGTCGCGGCCGGTTGGTATACACTTGGATAGCTGTCAGAGATTGTTTGGTGTACCTTCGGTTTCTTGCCTTGTCTGACAACCAGGTGGGGTACCTCCGTAGATAATACGACGACCTAAAATAATCCTGAATCTGCACACCGGCCTGAAGGAAAACACGGACCCTTCGATCTATCGAGGCTCTTTCTGTCCGGTGTTGGCCGGTACGCATGTTCAGTCGCCGTTTACACGGATGGTTCGAGAACAGACACGAAGGTGGGCTGTGCGTTCGTTGTCGACACAGATAGGTTCCTTTTTGCTCTTCAGGAAACCTGTAGTGTGTACACAGCAGAGCTCTATGCCAGAAGCTCTGCGGTACGCACTGTACGATGAGCGCCGACGCTTTCTGGTGTGTACTAACTCCTTGAGCCCGCTACAGTTATTTATACCTGTTTCCCTCGGCACCCTTTGGTGCAGCGGATCCGGGACCTGGTGGCCGAATGTTCGGATGCCGGCACCAGAATCACGTTTATGTGGCTCCCAAGCCACATGGTGCACAGGGAAACGGTTTAGCAGATAAGGCTGCCAAGGAGGCAGTTACACTGCTCCCGTTGCCTTACAAGGTTCCAGCAAGTGATATTCGCTCTCAGCTGAGACGTTTGGTTATGTCCCATTGGGAGATGGAGTGGCAGGCCACTCCACTTGCAAATAAGCTGAGAGCGATAAATGTACAACGAAGGTATGAGGAATTCCCTTCTCGTAGGGAAGCAGTGGTATTATGTAGTCTTCGGATCGGCTACGGCATACTAACGCACTTCTGTTTATTGAACGGAGAACACTCTCCGGTGTGTACTTGCGGTGATCATCTTACCGTGATACACATCCTTACGGAGTGCGTGGAGCTGGTCGATCTGCGCCGTAGGCTAATATTCCCGAGTACCAACTCCCTCATCCTGCGAGATGACGAACAGTCAGCAGACTTCGTCATCCGTTTTATGAGGGATAGTGGTCTTTTTTATCGTCTGTAATATTGTCCTGTGTCTTAGTGTATTTGTTTGACCTGCGCTTTTATCCCATTGACTCCGTTTTTCTTCGTGTTTGCGTATTTTAATGTGTTATTTTAACTTCTAACATGAATTATATATATCTGTACTTCTAGGCAATGTCTTATTCCATTATCACCTGTATTTTCTATACTTTTATTAGAAGATAAGGCATTGCGAGTTAGATCCACTGATTGTTTTAATCTCGTAATCGTTTTTCTTCACCATTTTAAAAAAATCTAACCAGTGGACACATTTTAAAATTTTAATTATCAAATCATGCCGTCCACCTATCAACCTTACGTGTTCGCTCTGTATAGGAAAGGAGTGTTCCCAGCTTTGACTAGCGGCGTAACCGCAAGGTAAACACAGCCAGTGCCTGCGCCCCATATTCCCTCAGTCTTGTTTTCCCTGTTATAGTATGCGGAGTGTAGCCTCGTGGTGAACGTGACAACATAATGGCACAACGACGCCATTTGGGCCTCGTTTTGTAGGGTAGAACACTCGGCCGAAGTCGTCGTATCCTTGAATATGCCACAAAGTGTCATTTCCAGGCTTTGGTGACGATTTCGAGACACAGGAGATGTTAGTCGTAGGCGAGTACCAGGCCGACCAAGAGTAACCACCCCACAGCAGGACCGATATGTGGCCTTTAACCGCCCGACGAAATCGGAGTGCACCTGCAGGACAATGCCGGCGTAGCTTGCAGCCGTCTCAGGGGTTGCTGTTTCCCGGCGAACTGTGTACCGGAGGCTCAGAACAGCTGGGCTGTTTGCCCGACGTCCAGCGGTGTGCGTCCCGCTCACTCCAGCACAGAGGCGGGCTCGTATACTGTGGAGCCGTCAATATCGAAACTGGACCTTGAATGAATAGAGGCATGTGCTCTTCACAAATGAATCCCGCTTCAGTTTGCAGAACGATTCCCGTCGCACATTAATCTGGAGAGTACCGGGTAACCGATACAATCACAGGAACATAGTGGAACGGGACCAGCAATGTGGTGGTTGCGTCATGGTGTGGGGTGGCATCATGTTGAATGGCCGTACGGACCTGCACATCTTCATAGGTGGTCCGATAAATACTGTTAACGCTCGGAGATACAGGGATGAGGTACTGAGACCACATGTTCGACTCTTCAGAGGTGCGGTTGGTCCAGACTTCCTCTTAATGGGCGATAATGCCCGACCGCACCGTGCTGCTCTGGTGGATGAATTTCTGGCTGGGGAAGACATTCATCGCATGGAGTGGCCAGCGGGGTCTGCGGATTTGACTCCTATAGAACATGCCTGGGATGCATTGGGGATGCGAATTGTATCCCGTCAGCCTCCACCAAGGACCCTCCAAGAACTTCGCATGTCCTTTCGGAGGAATGGGTTCGACTGCCACAAGAGCTCTTTGACCATCTGATAGAGAATATGCCACGTCGCTGCGGAGCATGTGTGCCCGTTAGGAGTAACCATACACCCTATTAACAGCATATCTTGTGAAGACATTGCCAAGTTTTGTTACTTGTCAAAGGTGTACCTTAGCTATCAGAACCTTTCTGACACTGTTTTCTTGGACAAGTTGTGTGACATATGGTGTGTGATTCAGCTTCCGTTTGTTCAGCAATCCGTCTGACATTTCTATCAGGCGGTATGGCCTCGTTTAGTGATTATGCTTAACTTTTGGACACTAGTGTAGTTTGAGTAAATACTACTTTTTTCTGGATAAAAAACCAGCAGTTATCCTGGTCTCGGAGTACTTCTATTCAGGACTCGGTTACCGACCACCCGCGGTTGGATCCCCGTGATGTGAGACTAGTTCTGTGCCCCGGTTCAATTTGTACTAGTAGATATCAGCTGGATTTTAAGCATTCTATTTGCTTCTATCGGTTTCGCTAATACATCGTGATTACCGTTATCATTACATTCTTCTTGTTGCCATTGACGATTTCACGGCCCGTGCTTATAGACATGATATAGGCTTTTGGGCTTCGAAAGGTAAATAATTTCACCTAATTTTCTTGACACGGCATAAGCCCAAAAGCCTATGTTATGTCTACATTCTTCTTTTTCAACCGCTTTTCCCACAACTGTGGGGTTGTGGGTGCGGACTGCGTCACACATGTGGATTTGGACCTGTTTAACGGCCGGATGCCCCTCCTGACGCTAATACTATATGGAGGGATATAATCACTATTGCGTGTTTCTGTGGTGGTTTCTAGTGTTGTGTGTTGTCTGAATATGAGGAGGAGATTGTTGGGACAAACACAAGCAGCCAGTCCCCAAGCCAAGCTATTAAAATACCCCATCCGGCAGGGAATCGACCCGGGACCCTCTGAACTGAAGGGCAGTATGCTGACCATTCAACCACAGAGTCGGACTATTATTGTTATCATTATAACGTACGGGAAAACTCAACTTGACGTTAAGCGGCATTATAATCACGTCGTTTAAGAAGTGAATAGCCATAAAAGCTTGAATTCGAGGATATATCAATCATGATATCTCATTCGGTGAAAATGAATAAGACATTAATGATCGGGAGCGACCTTTCCTCTAAAATCTGTTATGTACAGGTGTTAGATAAAAGAGATATTTTCGGGGATATTCAGAAATTTATGAAAAAACATAATCGTGAAAATGTGTTATTTTTCCTTACACGGTAAATCGCACGAAACGCAAAAGATCGGAAATGATATTCCAAACACCCTTCGTTATGTACAGGTTTTCGATACGACAAATATTAACGGAGAAATCTGACATTTACTGCCTTGGCCGCCATAAAATTACAATCCCATTTTGTTATTATTGTTACCATTATAATGCATGAGATAACTCTACTCGTTGCTGGGAGCGTCTTATAACCTGCTACTTTCAGAGCTAAAACCAAGCAATTGTCCAATTTCATTTTAAATCCCTTTCCGATCAATTCCTGCATCCATAAGTACAACAGCATGGCGTAATTTTCTTCAAAACTCAGACCTCAGAAATACGTAAATTCTCACACATTTCGAAACTATTAATACTAAATAATCTCCCTTATTTAATAAAAACATATATTCGATAGTATTAAAGTTAAAACAGGTAGCCTGTTGTTCGCTGAAATTACATAAACTGTGATCTTACTCTGTTCGGAATACATACGTTTAAATCAGCTGACGGGAGATTTGGCTAAAACTTGGCGGAACCAATCAGAATGAAGCACTGAGTGGCCCCACAGTACATATATAGAGTAACTGTACTCCACGTATCTTGACAGACGTCAAACACCACCTAGAGCCCGCCAAACATTCAAATTACCCGTGCGCTACACTTCAAATTCCCGCCATACGCTCAACAGCCAATCACAAGCCTTCCCGTCTTAAACTGACCATCTGAAGCCGATTTGGTCTGGAAATCTCATAGCCGAACAACTATAGGGCTCATATTTAATCCAGGTTATACTACGGCAGTGCACCATATGGATCAGCAAGGCAAAACGTCCTTGCGAAACTGAATAGTAACCACCACGGCGGATTTAGGTTGGCAACGGGAGCTTTTCGTACAAGCCCTGTTGCTAGCCTGCTCGCTGAATCTGATGTGCTGCCTTTACACCTGAGGCGCCATCAAATGCTTCTGTCCTATGCTGCAAATTTGGGGCAGATGTTATTTCACCCAAGCTACCCCTGCGTATTCCACAATGGAAAACTTTGACAGTACACTGCTTATCCCCGAGCAACGCAGCCGGTTGGAATACGTCTGGATAGCATTCACAGATTGTTTGATGTACCTTCGGTTCCTTGTCTTGTTAGACGACCAGGTAGGGTACCTCCGTGGATAATACGACGACCTGAAATAATTCTAGATTTACACACCGGCCCGAGGAGGAACACGTACCCGTCCATTTATCGGAGACTCGCCCTGTCTGTTATTGGCCGATATCCCAATTCAGTCGTTTACACGGATGGTTTGAGGGCAGAAACGGGAGTAGCTTGTGCGTTCGTTGCCGACAATAACAGGTAAATTTTTCTTCTCCCGGAAGCCTGTAGTGTGTACACAGCAGAGCTCTATGCTGTCTGTGAAACACTGCGGCACACGTTGTCTGATGAGCGCCGGCACTTTCTGCTGTGTACAGACTCCTTGAACTCGCTACAATCTATTGATTTGTTAAGAATGAAGCCATGCCTTTCAGTATCGACGTGTCTGAATGTTACAAAACTTTCCAGCCAGTCAAACACACTGCAATTACAATATAAATTATAACACTATAAACATACATATAAAATACACACTATTATACAAAGAATGACATGTTTCATTCTACAAGAACAGCCTCAGATTCTATCAAATCACTTAAGACATCCTTATATATGTACAGTATTGCTTAGGTTGCACCCTAGCCAATTAACCCTTTAGCCCTACGAGGAAGGTGCGGTAACTGTCAATGCGCATGCTTTTCGCATGGTCATACGCAACATCTTATTTATCTCACACGAGTAAGTAAGGCTATTAAGATGTTCTATTAACATGGAACTTTATCTCAGATGCCGAAACATCTGATCCAATGTTTACCACCAGGGTTTTTATCTACGTACGCCGCTCGTTTCGTAAATAATTTTCGAGACATCCTTCCTCTCCATAGTAAGATGTCAATCGATGTAGCTTTATGCAGAACCTGTCAACGTCATTACAAGCATCGAAGACAAAGTGGTGATGATGATTGGGATGGACCAAACTCGAGGATTGAACACTGCACACAGTGTATGGATGAACTTTTCCTAGTGCATGATGACGATGATTCCGAAAAGGAACAAACCTCATGAATAACAATAAGGTAATAAATGAATTATCTTCTTTGTAAAGCATAACATACTTAGTATAGTATATTTCTAAATGTTTTTGTTTAATTTCAATGTTGCAGGAGGCATTACAATTTCGGAAGCATGCTACCTCTTCGCAGAAAGCTGTGAAGAAGCATAGCAACGTTGTCAGCAGCAAAACGAAAACTGTTGTAGTACATTGTAAATAAATATTTTACTACATTCAAAATGTTGTACTTATTGCATTCCTTTGCCTCCTTACACCTACTCATTCTTGAGAAAACGATCAAGTCTAAAAATCTAAAACTATGATGATGTCATCGCTGCAGGTTTAAAACACGTCCTCACTCTTGCCTTCGCGATGCATGTTTAAACTTCTTCGATTGAGGTGTGCCTTGACAAAGGAGGAGGAGGAGGAGGAGGAGGAGGAGGAGGAGGAGGAGGAGGAGCATCAGGTCATAACAGCCTATGTATAGCGGCCATCTTGTGCTGTAGCCTCTAAGCTAGGTTTCTTCATAAGAGCCTGTGTATAACCGCCATCTTGCACAGTAGAATGCATGTTTAAACTTGTTTGATAGAGACATAAAGCTATGCCTTGGCAGAGGAGGAAGAGGAGGAGGAGGAAGTCATAACAGCCTATGTATAGCAGCCATCTTGTGGAGTAGCCTCTAAGCTAGCTTTCTTCATAAGAGCCTGTGTATAGCTGCCATCTTGTGCAGTAGGCCTCCTCAGCCAGCTTTCTCCATAAGACCAGTCGCCATCTGGTCTATACGAATAGAGTATAGCAGTTACCTTGCATAATAACCCTTGCCTCATTTCTCGAATTTCAGGCTGATCAAACTAATAGGTTATAAGTTACAAGTTGTGATCCCCAGAGGTGACCCTCTAGTTAAGGTCTATACTAATAGAGTATAGCAGTTATGTTACCCTTACCTCAGTCCCTCGAAAGTTAGGCTGGTAAAACTAACAGGTCATAAGATACAAGTTATGAGCCCCTGAGGCAGCCCTCTAGTTAAGGCCTATACGAATACAGTATAGCAGTCATCTTGCATAGTAGCCCTTGTCTCATATCTCGAATGTTAAGCTGATCAAACTATTAAGTCATAAGTTACAAGTTGTGAGCCCTTGAGGCAGCTCTGTAGAGTTAGGCCTATAAGAACAATGTATCGCCATTAGCTCCTAGCCCAAAGTTAGTCTCATATAACCAATGTATAGCGACAATCTTGCTTCGGGGTCCCTAGCACTAGGAAGTTGTACGCGGCCGCCATCTTGCGCAATCAGCCTTAGGCCGACACCTTAATTGCTATATCACCCCTGTGCCAGGTTTCTCCATAAGAGCCTATGTATAGCCGCGATCTTGCTCTAACCCAAGTTCTAGGAGTTAGCCTCATAAGAGCCTGTGTATAGCCGGCATCTTACGCAGTAGCCTCTAAGCTAGCTTTCTTACACAAGCGTCCATAGCCGTCATCTTTCTCCATAAGAGCCCATGTATAGTCGCCATCTTGTGCAATCGCCTATGACCTTCTCATAAGAGCCTATGTATAGCCGCCATCTTGTAGAATTAGATAGCCGCCATCTTGTGTAGTAGCCTTTAAGCTAGCTTTCTCCATATAAGCCTGTGTATAGCCGCCATCTTGTGCAATCACCCATAGCCGTCTCATAAGAGCCTGTGTATAGCCGCTATCTTGCGCAAGCGTCCCTAGGTCACCTCATAAGAGCCTATGTATAGCAGCCATCTTGTGCAAGCACCCCTAGACCGTCTCATAAGAAGCTATGTATAGTCAACATCTTGTAGAATTAGATACCCGCCATCTTGCGCAAGCGTCCCTAGGGTGTCTCATAAGAGCCTATGTATAGCAGCCATCTTGTGCAATTAGATAGCCGCCATCTCGCGCAAGCGCCCTTAAGCCGTCTCATGTGGAGCTGTGTATAGCCCCCATCTTGTAGAATTAGATAGCCGCCATCTTGTGCAAGCGTCCCTAGGGTATCTCATAAGACCCTAGGTATAGCAGCTACCTTTCGCAAGCACCCCTAGGCCGTCTCATAAGAAGCTATGTGTAGTCGCCTTCTTGTGCAAGCACCCGTAGGCCGTCTCATGAGAGCCTATGTATAGCCACCATCTTGCGCCAGCGTCCCTAGGCCGTCTCATAAGGAGCTGTGTATAGCCGCCATCTTGCGCAATCGCCCCTAGGTAGTCTCGTAAGATCAGCAACCATCTTGCGCAAGCGCCCTTTAGGGGTCTCATAAGGAGCTGTGTATAGCCGCCATCTTGTGCAATTGGCGTCGGGAAGAGCATCCAGCCGTAAAACTGAGGTTAGGCTCCTCCATGCCTTTAGGTGTGATCTCTTAAAATAATATCCATTATCTTACTACTCAAAATAACGTCCCGAGAATACCCAATGCCCTACTACTCAATATGGCGTCGGGAAGGGCATCCGGCCGTACAACTGAGGTTCGGCCCCTCCATGAGGTTATGCTTGTTGTCTTGCGCGTAAAAAGCAAGTTAAGACCCTCCAAGATAGCGCCTGTGAGGTTATGCTCGCTGTTTTAAGCGTCGGGAAGGGCATCTCGTCGTAAAACTGAGGTTTGGACCCTCCCTGAGGTTAGACTTGCTCTCCTACGCGTAAAAAGTAAGTTTAGGCCCCTCCAAGATGGCGGATGTGAGGTTAAGCATGCAGTCTTAGCCAGCATAGCAATGAGGAGGAGGCCTCTGCGAAGGGCCTGTGGAGGTGGAGGCGGTCGAACCCCCCAAGCAGTCAATGTGGAGGAGGCCTCTGCGGAGGGCCTGTGGTAGCGGCGGCCGCAGAACTGACCACTTATACTACTACAGTATAAACATTTTATTTAAATTATGTGCACACCGCTGTACTTATCCTTTACTTTTTGAAATACCATATAATATAGCACGTAATACAATGGACTCCTTTGGATATTAAGCAATATGTACGTTCTAAAACAGTGGAATCTAAAAAAATTGCCGGCCTCATTTTTGTGCACTTCAGCCTCTGAGGCCGAAATGGCAGGTTTTAGTTTTTCAACAGTTTTCTTTCTCCTCCCTGAAGGGGAGGGGCGGGCCACTTAGAGGGTTACACCTTCTCTCTGGCCAAGAGATGTGGCGGGTTTAGGAAGGAGCAATGGTGTTAAGCAGAGGGTAAAATTAAAGTGAGGAAGAAGGAGGTGTTGGGGTCATTCGACCTTTTTGCTGAGTTTTTCAAAGTTATTTGAAGTTACATACTAATTGTATGATTTACAATGAAGTATTGATTATACGTAATGTGCTCATGGAAATATACACATGACATTTAATTATGATTTTTTTACAAGTACAGAATCATATAATAAAATTTGCGTGTACAAAGATTGGATCAGGTTAAAAGAGCTTACAGCTATGTTTACAAATATTATACAATTAATTAATTAATTAATTAATTGCAATATATACTGAAATAATAAGCAGACCATGTTATGTGAATTGTATAGGCCTATGTGTATATTGGATAACTATAGGATGTAAGTTAGAGCAATAATATACATATATTTTGATAGTACATTTATATCACACCCTCGCACTGTATTCAAAAGTAAGAGATATTATTATTATTATTATTATTATTATTATTATTATTATTATTATTATTATTATTATTATTATTATTATTATTATTATTATTTCAATTGCATATTTATTCTCAATGTTTTAACGCAGCCAGGTTGTTATTGCCTTGGTACTCGGAAGAGGCTCGGGGCGTGGTCTTGGTATGGCAAGAGGATCTTCCACTCGTGATTGGATGGCCAGGATCAATCTAGACGTACTATGTGAGAGTAGGGGAAGTTGAGGTCTATTTAGGTATGTGAGAAAACGATGGAGTAAACTTGCCTTTAAACCTTTGTTGAACGTGGTTGACGTGAGATTTTGTGGAATGTGATGTGTAGTACTGACCTGCAAACTGTGGAGTGGTTAGGCAATTGATATATCACTTGTGGCAGCTTGGTGTCTTATATGTTGGTGAAAGCTATGGGGTAGGTCTACAGTATCGCAGACTTTCCACAATTTATGTTCTGGAACAACAAGCGTGTGTTGCTCGAGTGAAAGTATCTTTAAACCAAGTGTTAGAATCAATGAACACAGAATTATAAAGACACGGTATCTATGTGATATAACAAGTGCCAATAATGGGAATATACAAGTTGTGTTGATACACAGAGACAGTGAAGTGTATTTATCTACATGTACTGTATATGCTTTGTAACTAATGTTCATCGGGCTGACTACAAATGGTAGGTTGGTCTTCGCTCTTGGTTTCCCACTGTTTTTGTTGTTCGAAAATTGTGTAAATATAGAGTATTCTGGCAGTGTTTTGTGAGTGTATTCTATGTATATTTTGGTGTATTGATGGGGTGCTCATGCACGGATATTATTAAAATAAAGTTAGTTATTTTAGAATAAATGGAGTTATTGATGAACCTAGGTGCAGTTCCTACGTATATAGTCGTTTTCAGAAGGTTTGGTAAGGCCTGAAGCAGATGTACCAGTGCACAGCTTAATGTACACGCTCTGGGAGAGAGAATTACCTATCTTGCTTTATTAAAATTTGAGGCATCCATTCTGTTGAGCTCTGGCGCCCATACAACGGACGTTGCGATTGATTATCTTTATTAATATATTGTATTTCAATTATGTTATTAAGTTATTTCAATTATTTCACTTATTCAGATGTCTTATTTATTAATATATATTGCAAATGACGTCCAAGCGTGAGGCGATTGAGTATTTTTATTTTATTCATATTTCATTATTTTAATCATATTTCCCTTGGCACCCAAAAGTGGGGAAATGGCTAACAAATATTATCATTATTTAATTAGACTACAGCGTTAGTGGACATATTTGCCGCAAGGATTTATAAATACGATTCATTGAATTTGTATATACACTAGTGTTCATAAAAAACAGAACATCTTGAAAGACTAGAAATAATTTCATATTCACAGGACATGTTCTTTAGTATGTTCTGCAGAAACGATTATCATTTCAGTCACCTAGGTTCAGCATGTGTCCTGTTGACTAGTAGCCACTGGGTCCACCATGGGCACTGATAACATGTTCCATGCGTGATGGCATCGACGCGTATAAGGCACTAATTACGTCCTAGGGTATAGCCATCCATGCTGCATTCACCTAGTTCCACAGTTCATCTTTGATGGTTGGTATTGGGTCACAGTGCCGCACCTGTCGTTTCACCATATATCACACATTTTCGATTGGCGACAAGTCCGGTGATCGGGCGGGCTAGGGCAACAGTCTGGCATCCTTTGACAACAAGAAGGCCCGTGTTCGTGCAGCAACGTGTGGTCGCGCATTGCCCTTCTGAACAATGGCGTCTGGTGTATCGTGCAGAAAGGGTATGGCTACGGGTCGCAGGATGTCATTCACATAGGTCAAACTGGTTACTGTGCCCTGGACACGCACAACTGTGATTTGTGGTTGTACCCAGTAGCACCCCACAACATAAGTGTTAGAGTTGGCACTGTGTGTCTTGTGCGAATGCAGTTAATGTGATGCCTCTCCCCCTGTCTGCGGCGAATCAAAATGCGACCCACATTTTCAAACAAACACAACCTGGATTCGTCCGAAAACGCTGTCTCTTGCCATTCCTGTTCCCAGTGACGTCGTTCCATACACCATTGCAATCTAGCGTGTTTATGCACGTTAGTCAAAGGTAGGCGGAGAAGTGGACGAAGCGCCTGTAACCCAGACCGTAATAAACGGCGACGGACTGTCACTCCTAATAGTGTATGATGTGTTACACTGTTCCGCCAGAGCCGAGGAGGACTCAGATTTGTCCTGCAATGCCATTCGGATGAGGCATCGATATTCTCGGGGGGTGGTCTGTGTGGTGCGACCAGACCCCTCTCGTCGTGTTCTAGGGCCTTCTGTGAACCATTCTGTACACACCCGTTGCACTGCCGACACATTTCGTCCCACGCGAGCAGCAATTTCCCGGATGGATGCATAACTTTCTCTCATGCCAATAACGCGCCCTCTTTCAAACGGTTCTTGCATACGTCTGCAAGGCATCCTGCACGTTTGCTCAAGTCACACTGATCAATTACCTTCGGTTTATAGTGACAACGAGAGCAGCAGGCACTTTTTATCAGTCGGTGGTTGTGTGCCGAGGTATCGATGTTGACCTTGAACCTGAGGGCCGACCTGGTTCAAATGCTAATCATTTCTTCAGAACATACGAATGCACATGTCCTGTGAATATGAACTTCCTATCTCTAATCTTTCAAGGTGTACTGGTTTTTATGAACATGAGTGTATATCATATGTGACATCAGGAAACTTAGAGTGAAAATGAAAACCTACAACTTGTTTTCCAGTTATTGACCGGGTCAAGGATGGAATGAATAAAGCCCCATCTTGCGGCGAGGATGGGAATAGTGCCGGCTACCGAGGCCTGCCGCACTCCTCTCGGGCAGTGATTAATGACTGACAAATGAAATGATAGTGGAGACTGTTGCTGGAATGAAAGGTAACAGGAAAATCCGGAGTGCCCGGAGAAAAACCTGTCCATCCTCCGCTTTGTCCAGCACAAATCTCACATTGAGTGAGCGGGATCTTAACCACGGAACCCAGCGCTGAGAGGCCAACGCGCTGCCGCCTGAGCCACGGAGGCTTCAGAAATCTCAGAGTAGACATATATTATATTCATTGCTATCCTGTACGGTAGAGTAAAACAAGGATCTGAAAGTAGAATGGCTACATGGCTACTAAATCACGTAGGCTGGTTGGAATTCAAACCAACCCTCAGGTCCAAGTAGAAATCCATGAAATGGACAGGAATCAGACACGGGTTCTATGGGTGAGAGGCAGGCCTGGTACTCCTAGACCGCGGGATCAGCAGAAGAAACAAATAAGTGCATAGAGCATAAGTAAATGCAGCCGAATATCAGTCCGTCAGGATAAAGAAATCATGTGCATAAGCACCCGTTCAAGTCCCTTAGAAAATAAAAATAAGAATTGCATCGATTTTTCACACCACTAAACTTGTATACATTGCACACGTATGGCCAACCATGCTGTGGAAATTTTATATTATACTGAAGCTTCAAAACATTTCTGATAAAGGCCACTTTAATTACTATCGCAACCCATAGTAGACTGCAGTCAAAACAATGCTGTCAGTCCACTGCTACTAGGTGCATTGAATGCAGTTTTCACGCGTTTTTGTAAAAGCTGTCCTGTAGCACACTAGTCCAATAATCACGGCAGTTCACATACTTCACTACACTGGCAGTCGCTCACGACTGAACCACACCAACTTCTAACTCAGTCTAACTCTCACTAACTCAGGCTCTGTGGTATCGGTGAGCTTTTGTAACAAGTAAGATAATTTCCAGAATTGTTTACCTTTCTGTCTGTTTTCAGCTGGTGTGAACAACCCCTTTTTCATAAATAAGGCAAGTTCCTCAATTGTTTACTTTTATGCCTGTTTCCAGATCGTGTGAACACCTTTTCTTAACGCAACTTTCAAATCACGGAACACAGGTTGGCACATGCGAGCTCCAATAGTAAACACAAGCGGTAGAGTACTACACAATAAATGTTTGGAGCGTGTTCATGCTGTCTGTACGAACCAAATTAAGACCAAGCCACTGAAAAGAATTGTCCAAATATTAACCTAACAATTTACAAGTATTGTAAATCATTTATATTCATGTCGCCCAATAGGTTATTTCATGAAATCAGGTAGCATACTTTCATTTTAAATAATATAATTCACTAACAATAGTGCCAATGTGATATTTCATGGAGAACTGAAACGGTTAGGAACATCTCTTATAAACTTAACCGACGGAGATCAAACCTTATATCCAAGTGTAGTAAAATAAACGCAATTGCTAAAGGAGCGGGACAGGAAGAAATAAATTAGCAGATCCTACGATGAATTATTTAAAATCTCCCTAAAATTACTGCAACTACCCGTATGTGCCCATGCTTTGGCTTCATTGCACGCTCCTCACGTTAGTAGTGTGATTACTCGTTATTCTCTCACTATTTTACAATATGAAACTGAATTAAAATGAAACAATATTAAAATATTCATTAAATAAAATACTCAATCATCGGACTATGTACTCACACTTAGTACTTACCTGATTACTTACACATACAATTGTTGATGGGCGCCAGCTACAAATAGATGTAACGGTAATTCAATGAGAGTCTTGAATATCTCTAGGGTGTTAATAAGCTTATTTTGACAGTATTACATATAAGCTCTGGGAAAAAGAGACTGGCGTTCGGTTCCCCCATCAAAATGTGAGCTTAAATGATCTACTATTGCAATGAAACAATTAATTTATTTGATATTAAACGAAATATATTGTAACGATTTGGCGGGGTAGTAGGATCAATTAACACTAGACTGGTAGCTTCAATACTAAGCTAGGCACTAAACTACACAAGACTACACACAACGTTTGCTCATAACACACACTTACGCAGTTCGCGCGTTCTCT
This sequence comes from Anabrus simplex, assembly GCF_040414725.1. Lineage (NCBI taxonomy): Eukaryota > Metazoa > Arthropoda > Insecta > Orthoptera > Tettigoniidae > Anabrus > Anabrus simplex. The sequence goes on from NC_090266.1 coordinate 775,542,906, forward strand.
CTCCCTTCGTTTCTCACTTGTTCGCACTCTACACAGTTTTACACTCACACACAAGATCCCGCGTCGCACGGCTACACGTTCTCTCCTTCGCCGACAGTCCGCACTGTAGCACACTAGTCCAATAATCACGGCAGTTCACATACTTCACTACACTGGCAGTCGCTCACGACTGAACCACACCAACTTCTAACTCAGTCTAACTCTCACTAACTCCAGGCAGGTCGTTCCTCTCTTATATACCTGCGCTGGCTCTTCTAGAATCGTCCGGATGCTGGATGGATCCAGGAAAATCGCGAGATGGAACACTCCAGATTAATCGTGGAGTCATTTCCATACTCCTCTGCTACGGGACCGCGAGCGGAAGCGAGTTTGGCTGGCCTAGCACTTAAGCGCTGCTAGTGATTGGCGCAGTTGAAGCGTAAGGAGTGGGTCTGTACGGTGCCGGGCCGGGCCCATTGCCAGTTGACATGGCGGACGCTACGACCATTACACTGCCCCCTCCTCAAGGCTGCTCGTCCCGAGCTGCTCCACGATACGGTGCCAAGCGATCGAGGTGAACAACCATCATCTTCCCTCGGGGAGGCCGCCGGATCCGGTAGACGACGTCGTTGATCCTGGTGACGATTGTATATGGGCCTTCCCATTGTGGCTGCAGTTTCGGTGACTTCCCTTTCGTCCGGACCGGACGGTACAGCCACACTCTGTCACCTTCTTGGAAACCCACAGAGTTCGCGAGCATGTCGTAGCGGGTTTTCATCCTGTCGCTGGCTACAATTAGACGATGGGCATAATCGTGGATGTCGTTGAGACAATCCACCAACTCGCATGCATAGTCTGTCGCTGGTTGCTGCTGGTCTGGTGCAGACCCGAACATTAGATCGCATGGCAGGCGGTGCTACCTTCCGACGACCATGTTGGCAGGTGTCATTCCCGTTGTCTCACGGGTGGACGCTCGATTGGCCATCAAGAAGAAGGGGTCCCTCTCGTCCCAGTCCTTCTGGTGAGCCGAAACCACCTTCCTGAGTTACTCTTCGACGATTTTCACAAAACGCTCCACCATACCATCTGACTGAGGATGGAGAGGCGTCGTACGTGTCTTCCGCACTCCTAAGCGTTGCAGAACCTCTTGCATCAACCTGGACTCAAAGTTTCGGCCTTGGTCGCTATGAAGTTCCCTCGGGACACCGAATCGACAGAAGAAGTTCTTAACCAAGACGTCGGCCACTGTCTATGCCTCTTGGTTCGGGATGGCGTAGACCCCCGGCCACTTTGTGAAGTAGTCCATAGCCAGGAGTAGGTAATGGTTCCCGGCGTCAGATTCGGGGAATGGTCCAGCGACATGAAATGCGATCCTCTCGAATTGTGCTCCAACGTTGTACTGCATCATTTGGCCCCTACTCCTGGTACGTGGACCCCGGCTCGCCGTGCAGGTGTCACACAGCTGGCACATCCTCTCAACATCGTACCTCAAGTTCACCCAGTAGTAACGCTGTCGGGCACGATCTAGTGTCTTATACATTCCCAAGTGGCCGGCAGTAGCGCCCGCATGCAACTCGGTAAGCACATCTTTTCTCATGCTCCTGGGGATTATCAGCTGTGCAATGTGCTTCTTTCCGTCGGTTGATTCCCACTTGCGGGTAAGTACCCCGTCACTAACCATGAGAGACGACCACTGGGCCCAGTACGCCTTATAGGTTGGACTGCGTTCGGCGATGTCTTTCCATTCCGGCCTCTGCCCTACCTCTACTTCTCGTAAGATCAGCCCGATGTCGTCGTCCTTCAGCTGCTCCCTCTTGAGGGCGTCTCGATCCCATCCTTCAGCGGCGCTGGCTCTCACGGCCCGGACGTCCACGATGCCTGCCTGTCTCTCCACTTTCTGGCAGTGTGTACAGTTCGCAGTGTATGGTCTTCTCCATAGAGCGTCGGCGTCTCAGTGCTTCTTTCCTTATCGGTGCTCGGTAGTAAAGTCGTACTCCTGAAGGCGTTGCACCCAGCGAGCTGTCTGACCTTCCAGATTTCTAAAGCTTAGGAGCGAAGTCAATGCGGAGTGGTAGGTGCGCAGGCGGAAATGCTGCCCATACAGATACTTGTGGAAGTGCTCCAAGGTCTTCACGATGGCCAGCAATTCCAGACGCGTCACGCAGTAATTTCTCTCAGCTTTTGACAACGTCTTGCTGAAATAGGCGATCACCTTCTCCTGGCCGTCTTGCGCTTGTGACAGTACCACACCAATTCCCACGTCGCTGGCGTCGGTATCGACGATGAACTTCTCCCCAGGCTTGGGATATCCGAGGATGGGTGCAGTACACAGCGACTCCTTCAGCTTCCGGAAGGCAGCCTCCGCCTCGCTTGACCATTGGAAAGATCTCCTCTCCTCGGTGAGCCGTGTAAGAGGCTTCCAGATGTCTGCGTAGCCAGCTATAAATCTGCGGTATTAGTGCAAAGGCCGAGAAAACGCCTTAGTTCTCGCTTGTCCTTCGGCACTGGCCAGTCCCTGACAGCTTCTAACTTATCCGGATCCGTGGCTACTCCCTCCGATGACACGACGTGGCCCAGGTGGCGGACCTCCTTCTGGAACAGCTGGCATTTTCCGGGATTTAACTTTAGGTGAGCCCCACGTAGCCTCACGGCCACTTTCCGCAGGTTCTCCACGTGCTGTTTGAACGTGCGTCCCACAATAATTATGTCATTCAGGTACACGAGGCAAGCGTCGTGAGTTAGCCCCCTCAGCACGGCCTCCATCAGTCGCTCGAAAGTCGCTGGCGCGTTGCAGATGCCAAAGGGCATCACGGTGAACTGGTAGAGCCCTTGGCCGGTTGAGAACGCCGTCTTCTCCTTGTCTTCCGGATGGAGCGCTACTTGCCAGTATCCAGACTTCAAGTCCAGAGTCGAAAACCACTGGGCTCCAGATAACGTGTCCAGGGTGTCATCTATCCGAGGTAACGGGAAACAGTCCTTCTTTGTGACGTCGTTCAACTACCGGTAATCGACGCAGAAACGGAGTTCACCGTTCGTTTTCTTCACCAGGACGACTGGCGATGTCCACGGGCTGTTCGACTCCTCGATGACTCCCCGCAGCCTCATGTCATCTAGCATCTGGTCGATTTCCACCTTCTTCACCAGGGGCACTCTACGAGGTGGTTGTCGGATTGGAGCGGCGTCGCCGGTGTTAATGCGATGGTACACTCTGTCCGTCTTTCCGTAGTCACGTCCGGTAGCAGTGAAAATATCCTGAAACGCATGGATTAGTTCCTTAACCTCCCTGAGGTGTCTCGCCTCTAAATGTTTCCGGGCGTCGGATATAATCGTCCAGAGCTTATCCAATCCTTCGTCTTCTTCCAGGGTCTGTGCGTCTTCGTCGTCCACTGGCACGACGCACGTGACTGGTTCACAAGTCCCAAGTTTGGTCCCACTGGGTACCCTCTGCTCACGCGACGTCGAATTCAATATTCGTACCTGCACGCAGCTTCGTGCCGGAACGAGCATCCTGGCCAGGTAGTGTCCTTGATCGGTGGTCGGCGAACCGGGTTCCCTTGAATGGGTTTCCCTAACCGTGCCGTAACCATCACCTCGCTGTTGGCTGGTATCACTTCGTCGCTGGCCAACGTTAACCGCGCTACTCGAGGTTGCGTCCGCGGGCTTCGCAGAATTACCTCTTGTTTGCCGAGCCACAATACACGTCGTCCCACGTCGACAGTCAACTCGTTTTTCCGTAGCGCGTCTAGGCCCAGGATGACCTCATCCGTGATGGCGGCGACGAAGGCCCAGACTCGTAGGCGTCGTTGTCCCAGCGATAGTTGAAGTAACGCATCCTTCAAGACAGGGATGGTGTCTCCTGAGGTCATCCGCAGCAGATAAGGGCGGTGGGGTTCTCTCTCTGGCTGTCCCTCAGCGATGTCCGGCCTGGCGATGGTCAATGCCGCCCCCGTGTCTATCGTGACTCGGCACGGCCTGTCTTCGAGCTACCCGTCGGCGATCAAGCTGTCGTCGCTCCGCTCGGTGACCACATTTAGCGTGAAACGAGGGGACGGTAGTGACGGTGCCGACTTGGCCCTCTCCTTGTCGGCCCTTACTCGTTTCCCTGATCAGAGGCCGCCTCCATACGGCAGTTCCTCCGCAGGTGGCCACGCTCGCCGCAATTTCAACAGGTGATCTCGTTGGTGCGTCGGCGTCTCGGCGGCGGCGTGCGTCGTTCTCCCGTAACGGCGCGGGTCTCCGGTGCGTCCTCGCTTCTGACGGCTCGTACTCTTGGTGACGGTGCCACTGTTCCCTTCACTGCCTCCACCCTCAGGGCTAACGTCAGGGCCCCTCTGAGGTCATGTTCCCCGCTGAGCATCAGCTTTTGACGGATCTCAGCGTCGCGGAGCCCATCAATGAATGTATAGGCTGCCTCCCGCTGAATGTGGTCCAGAGGCAGCCCGTCCAGACCCTTGTGGGCTAGCTGCTCCACATCTTGCGCGAATTCTTGCAGCGTCTCATTAGCGCGCTGGGTCCTCTTCTTTAGCTGGACTCGGTAGGCGTCTACCAGCTGGTGGTCACCCTACCGGTTGTCGACTGCTCTAGCGATCTCGTCGTAAGTGGCAACCGGCTGAAGGCTGTGTAGTACTTCCGCTGCTGGTCCTTGCAGTGAGGCGATTAGGTACACGGCCCTTTCCTCCGATGTCCTACCGTTGTGCCCGCACACGGTCTCGAATTGGGCCCGGAAGGTCCGCCAAGATGTTGTCCCGTCGAAGCGCGGGGGTTTTATTTTCCCGGCGTTGGAGCCGCTGTTGCTGCGGGTGGCCCTAGCACGAGTCTCCATAGCTGTCACTTTCGTACGCAGGGCACTTACTTCTTCCTTCAGGTCTCGAACCCCTCACTCCACAACTTGCGGTATTTTCTTCGATCTGTTTTTCAACCAGTTTCTGTACGTCCTGCATAATGTCACTCTTTAATTTTCTTTCGAGAGATTAGGATCAATTAACACTAGACTGGTAGCTTCAATACTAAGATGTATTAGCTAGGCACTAAACTACACAAGACTACACAAAACGTTTGCTCATAACACACACTTACGCAGTTTGCGCGCTCTCTCTCCCTTCGTTTCTCACTTGTTCTCACACTACACAGTTTTACACTCACACACAAGGTCCCGCGTCGCACGGCTACACGTTCTCTCCTTCGCCGACAGTCCGCACTGTAGCACACTAGTCCGATAATCACGGCAGTTCACATACTTCACTACACTGGCAGTCGCTCACGACTGAACCACACCAACTTCTAACTCAGTCTAACTCTCACTAACTCCAGGCAGGTCGTTCCTCTCTTATATACCTGCGCTGGCTCTTCTAGAATCGTCCGGATGCTGGATTGATCCAGAAAATCGCGAGATGGAACACTCCAGATTAATCGTGGAGTCATTTCCATACACCTCTGCTACGGAACCGCGAGCGGAAGCGAGTGGGGCTGGCCTAGCACTTAAGCGCTGCTAGTGATTGGCGCAGTTGAAGCGTAAGGTGTGGGTCTGTACGGTGCCGGGCCGGGCCCAATGCCAGTTGACATGGTGGACGCTATGACCATTACAATATTCGAAAGAATTCTGGCATTATAACTGAAGAAAACTCTAGGCATAAAATGTGAAATCCTCTTGACAGAACATAAAAAGTTGTACAAGAAATTTATCCCTCATTGGTTCACTGAATTGTACCTTGAACATATTGAGTGTTATTACGACGTATTCCTTTGAATTGGCATCAGCTGTAGTTATCACAAACCTAATTTGGTGATGTAACCTTTTAGTTTCACAAACGAGATATAGCAGTAGTAGGGCTAGGCCGGTTCAGAACCACTTCGTCAGCATTTTTCTGCTGAGTCAGCACCCGAGATCATTGACCCCGTCCAAGATCATTGACCCCGGCCACGTGACCGTTACATCATGATCACGTGAGCTTATTTGTAAACAAAGCCACGTGCTTTTGACAAAAAAGTGAACGTCGTTAACCTCACTGCTGCCATTTTAACGACGCAAAGGGCGCGGAATTTAAAATCCACGTGCTTTTGACAGCTGTCAATATGACAGCTGCCATCTTGACGGGTTCTAACTACGTGCACTTGTTGAGCAAGTGAACGTCACTAACCTCTCTGCTGCCATCCTGAGACGGCCTAACCTCACTGATGCCACCTTAACAACGTAGAAGGCGCGGATTTTAAAATCTACGTGCTGCTCTCTTGACGGGACGTAACCACGTGCACTTGTAGAACAAGTGAACGTCGTTAACCTCACTGCTGCCATCTTGAGAAGGCCTGACAACACTGCTGCCATCTTAACGACGTAGAGGGTGCGGAATATAAAATCCACATGCTTTTGATAGCTGTCAAGATGACAGCTGCTATCTTCACAGGACGTAACCGCGTGCTCTTGTTGAACAAGTGAACGTGACTAACTTCACTGCTGCCAGCTTAACACATCCTAACCTCCCTGCTGGCAACATACTACGTGGGCGCGGAATTTAAACAGCTGCCAAGATGACAGCTGCTATCTTGACAGGACCTAACCACGTGCACTTGTTAAACAAGTGAATGTCGCTAACCTCACTGCTGCCATCTTAACAGGCCCTAACCTCACTGCTACCATCTTATCGACGTAGGTGCGCGGAATTTGAACAGCTGTTAATATGACAGATGCTGTCTTGACAGTACGTGCACGTGTTTTCGATGCGGAACAAATGAACGCAGCTAACCTCACTGCTGCTAGAGGACATAGCCAGGGGGCCTAACCACAGAGGATTATAGTTTTAAGGCTATCTGCCTTTCTCGACAGCCTAACGACACGGAGGTTAGTTGAATCCCTCCTCGCCCAACAGGACATAGCCGCGTTCCTTCTCCCTCTCCTCCTCCTCCGACGGGACATAGCCGCGTTCCTCTTCCGCGTCCTGCTCCTCCGACGGGGCTTAGCCGCGTTCCTCCTCCTCCGTACAGTTTTACGGACAGATGTCCTCCTGCGCTAGATGGTCCTCCCCGTCTACTATCTACACCAACGCTAAGGCTTTACGTCTCCATCCGACGCGTAACCTGAACAAGACAGAACATGTTGGCAATCCTGTTACAGAGGACATAGAACATATAGGTACTGTTGTTATCTTACAGTAAAGATTTGAATAGTCAGCATACATTCCCTATCGTGTTCTGAACAGAACAAACTTACTTTGATTATATGATAGAAGGAGGGCGCACGGTATCTTGAAACAAGATAAATTAACACGCAAGCATATGATAATTGCATGGAATAAAACTATCTCTCTCTCCCATAGTCACCGTAATAAGAATAAAAATCATGGATTCGAACTCTGGTCTCTCTTTCTTTATCATTAGAATGAAACACTCTAAAACATGGATTTCGAACCCTGTAGAAATCATGGATTCGAACCCTGTTTATCGTCAGACGAATAGCATTGTGAGGGTAGCATATGGCTTTATGTCCCCATCCAACAGGCAAATAACTATGAATACCGTCCTCTCGCTGCAGAGAGGATTTTTTACACAGAATGGACTATACTTACACTGAGTGACTTGGATGGCGCTGCCCTTCTTGATGATACCTTCCATCTTCTAACGCAAGAAAATAAATAAAATATACCTTCTTCTGCTGGCCTTATGAACTAGCCCATAGTAAATACCAAGCAAATGCTGCGACTGTATCTTTTGTCGATATTCGTTTAGAATTTACAACATCACAAAATATTCCGGCACACAAAACAGCCTACTTGTGTAATGACACCATCTTCTAACGAAATTTGTTACAAGACAATCTCTGTTCTGACTGGAAATCGAACACGTAAATACTATCTTACTTAGTAGTGCAACCACAACGCTGTAATCATTCACAGTAGGGCTGTGTGTGTAAGCTCCGAGGTCTACGACGTACTAACTCATCAATGGTGGTGATTATAGTTTTTAGTATCCGAAGAAAAAACTGCTTCCGCTTTGTTCAGCACAAATCTCACATAGAGTGACCGGGATATGAACCACGGAACCCAGCGGTCAGAGGCCCTGCCACCTGAGCTACGTGTGCAAGGGAGGGCGGCTTACCTATGGTATAAAGATTGATGTTATATAGATCAATGCGTGTGTGTACATAGTTTTCCATTGTGCAGCTCACGCACGAGTTAGTAGGTTCGAATCCCACTGTCGCTAGCCCTGAAGATAGTTTTCAGTGGTTTCGCATTTTAAATATTATTATCTGGATGTCGCTAGCCCTGACCACACAGCTCTCCAACCAAGCCATTTGATATACAGTTTATTTCCACAACGTTGAATACCACGTTTGTTTAAATGGTAATCGGGATATTTTGAATAGTAGTGGTGGTGGTGGTGATTATTGTTTTAAGAATGTGGAAGCGCATAAAGCCATTGTGTGTGCTGCGGATAGATCATTCGTAGCTTCTGTTCGCGTAGACTGAAAATGTAAAACCACGGAGGACTTTGCCTACCAAGCTATCGTTGCGTTCTTTAATTGTAATTACATAGGCTGTGTAGTCCTGAATAGATAGTGGGTTCGAATACGACTGTCGCTAGCCCTGACCACACAGCCCTCTGACCAAGCCATTTGACATACAGTTTATTTCCACAATGTCGAATAACACTTTCATTTAAATAGTAATCAAGATATTTTGAATAGTAGTAATGTTGGTGATTATTGTTTTAAGAATGTGAAACCGCAGAAAGCCATTGTGTGTGCTGCGGATAGATCATTCGTAGCATCTTTTTGCATTGGGTGAAAATATTAAACCACGGAGGACTTTGCCTACCAAGCGACTGGTGCCTAGCCCCGGAGACCTGCAGATTACGAGGTAATGTGAGGTCAGCATAATAAATCCTTACGACAGTATTCACTAGACCGAAGTCGATATCTTACCGTTCTTTAATTGTAATTACGTAGGCCGTGTAGTCCTGAATAGATAATGTGTTCGAATACCAATCTCGCTAGTCCTGAAGCGAGCGCTGTTCAGAAGGTACATAGTATTTTGAGTAGTCCTCATCCAGGAGATAGTGGGTTCGAATCCTACTGTCGCTAGGCCTGAAGCGACTGCTGCTCAGAGGGATACATAGTATTATTATTCGAGATGTCACATTATGGAATCGGTACTGTATGTAAGTTAAAGTGCTGTGTACTTGCTTGATGATGCTGTGTCATTACATCCGGTCTAGCCTCTAGCGATGTGCAGGCAGACATAGGTGTAGGCAGACCGCAGTCCAATGTGCTCATCATAAAAAATGCCGACAGTTTATGAACTTTGATCGATACGTCGGTATATAAGCGAACAATCTATTTTCTCCCCTCTCTTTCGCTTGTTATCTGCTGTATACTCCATCAGTATCGGTGATTGTTATCTGCTGTCTACAAAAATCTTGCGGCTTGAATTTGTACATTTTTACTTGTATAAATTATTATAATTTTTTATTTTTGTCTTTCTTTCTTAGATATTATCTTTGTGAAAGAAGCCGCATATTATCAGAGCGACCAACGTTTACTGATTGGGATATTTTTTGTCTTATCCACATCGCAGAAAGGACTAGGGAGCTGTTATCTTCTGTCTACTCCATCATTATCAATAATTGTTATCTACTCTCTACAAAATTCTAGCTACCTGATTTTCTACACTAAACTGAAAAAGTAAGCTTGATTTTTAAAATGTAAATACTATTAGTATTATTATTTGATTTTTATCTTTCTTTTTTAGACATTATCTTCTTTTGTAAAAGAAGGCGCATAACATCAGAGCGACGAACGTTTACTGACTGGAGTAATTTTTGCCGTATCCCCATCGCAGAAAGGGGTAGGGAGGTGCTTTCAAGGATCGCAAAAGAACTAGGGAGTTCTTTACCGTATCTTCTTTCAACACGTATATCATTTAAAGGTATGTTATTATCTTTTTATTTTTGTTATGTAAATGTTAAAAAACTGTAAAAATAGCAGTTTTATTTTCTTAAATTGAAAGGATTAACAATCTAGGATGGTTTACATGAACCACAACAAGACGACTAAGTGATCTTTCTCTTAATGAACAATTTAAAGTTATTTCACTTCGGAGAATAACTACAAGATTTGGTGTTAGAATATTGTGTATCTGCGAAGAATTTCAATTATTTCTACGTAGTAGATTTAATGCGTTTTCCGATTCAGAATGAGATAATAAAATCAACGAACCATTGCCTTGATGTACCATGGAATAGGAAAAGTACATGTAATCTTAGTTTTGTTGATATTAATTTTAATATTTTTAATGTCATGGCATGTATTTGGGAGACTATTCATACATGCTTTTCATCACGGATACTAAGTGGTATTGAAAGACATTCATTGAATATTTTAGATACCAATTCGTGTTTAATATCTTGGTATAATGTATTTGAAGAAAAAGTGACTTCGTCGTTATCTACGCATACTGGGCTTAAGTTAAATGCTCACTTGCAGGTTCATTTATTCTTTTTAAAGATAATGATGAAATTCATGCAACTTTTTATATATCATCGAAAATGACAAAACTGTTAAGTTCAGATAATATTTCAGAATGGTTTCTTGAACACATTGTAGACGAATTCTTGCCAAATTTCAAATGTTTTAAGAGGGTGCGAGCAATAAAGCTCTACAAAGTATTTGTCATCCTCAGATTAATGTCTGTAAATTTGATCCGTTAAATTCAAGTAGACGATTCATATCCCACCTCCAAAAGCCATGGTAGATACAAAAGCTGTTATCAATATTCAGAATAAAGATGACTATTGTTTCTATGGTGTATCGCAATGACATTAAAACCAGCAACACATCATCCCTCAAAAACTTCACAGTATAAACATATGCTTATTGAGTTGCAACGGACATTAAATTTTGACGATGTTACTTTTCCAATGGACTTAAAAATCATTTCCTACTTTGAGAAAGGCAATCGTAATATTTCATTTTCTGTGTACGGTGTAAACGGAGAGAGTTTTTTAGGACCACTTTATTCAGCTTCTTCTCGAAAACAACATCATGTTCATCTTTTGTGTGTTTGCAATGAAAACACAAGCCACTACTGACTTGTATCAAACCTTTCATGTTTTTGAGCTCGTAACTTTCATCAAGAAATCACTAGAAGTTTATATGTGACACATGCTTGCAATACCTTTCACCAGAATGCATGTTAGCTACATACTTAGATGATTGTACAACACACCCAGCCGTAAAAATTGTACTTCCAAATAGAAAAAATGACGAAATGATATTTGAGAATTATTATAGTCAGGAACCTGTTCCGTTTACTGTTTATGCAGATTTCGAATGTTTTATAGCACCTTTTCTTCGTTGCTAATCAGACTTGACTCAACCATATACTGATTATGTAAAGAAGCATACACCGTTTTCTGTAGCATACTGTACCCGGATGAGATGGCCCATAGGTATCATGATTTGATATTATAAAATAAATTCAGGCATATGAGAATATTGAAATATACACATTGTCAGTGTGGTGTGGACGGAAAGATTTCAGCATTGTCAGGCGTGCTCGTAACAATCTGTCGCCATGAATTAAGCCTGTCATAATGGGTGATATATTTCCTTGTCGAAAGCTAAAATGATTAAATCGAGCACTCAGAACAACAGTGCTGATTGCTACAAGGAAGTGAGGGAGCATTTATTCCTGAACAAGGGTGCAGCCCGTGCGTCACGAATACGGAAAAAATGTCGCAGTAAAGTTTCCCGTACCTCCAGGCATATTGTTAAGTTGTTAGGGGGAGATATTTAATCTAACTGCCGAAGTGTAATCCAATAATAAAATTTCTAAAGGTCTCACAGATGCACCAACATGACAGAATACAATATGAACTCCAGTTTTCTTCCCAGATAATAATAATAAAAATATTCCAACCACCGAATTGAACAGATGGGATTTTATTGATACCATCCGCATGTTGATTAATTGTAAGTTTGAGGAAATAAAATAAAGAATTCTAGGAAAAGACCCACGCTGTATTGTTATTGGTTAGGAAGATCACACCAGCATAGACGCCGACTTAGCGCGCGGAAAAGTGGAAGACGGAAATCAAGTAATATCTTCATGATCGCCGAACGATATGAAATCAGAATACGACACGTGAATGTGTATCGCCAGTTTATTAAGTGGGATAAATTAAGATATCCAAATCCACATGCAAGTGCCGATTTAGGATAAACAACCCCCCTCCCTCTGGTATGACCGCGGATAACCCAGGCGGGAAACCATATCGTCCATGAAAACCAGGGAGTGGAACCTCACATCATCAGTCGTTTGAAATAGTTTGATACTCTGACACGTTGACTCTGCAAGTCAGTACCTCGGGACGCATTCTAAGTCAGTTAGAGCTGAAAGTACGTGAGTCGTTATGAGAGTGAAGACGAACAGTGTGATTATTCATAGTACCAAGTGTTAATAATCAGTATAACTGTATATTGAAGTTAATACATTTATAAAGGTTTCATGTGACTGAAAATAAATAATTAACGTAACGCCGATAGTGCTTTTTGAAGGCAGTGTGCGGAGCCTGAACTAATAATTTAAAGATGACGGTGAAACAATTATCTGTAGCAGGGAACTGTAGGAGCGTGGCGATCACTAGACGGCTTAGAAATACGTCAGGAAGTGCCGGTTGACTACCGCGATACGCGCCGGGTCGAATAAAACGACACATCGTCGTAAAGTGTCACAGCTTGTGGTTCCTGTCGCAAGTGAAGAAAAGAATTGTGAAAGTGTCATGGGTCTTTAGGCACCTATAAGTGTTTTATTGTATAAATCATTATAAATTCATAATTAAGGTATCAATAATGGGTAATCGCCCAGGAGAGATTTTTTGTTAGTATTGTAAAGTTCCGCAAGATGAACGAGTAAACCAATATGGGGCCATGAGGCTTCTAAACCGCCACGAGACAATGGAATTCTACACAGGAATGAGTGCACAAATTTGATATATTTGGGGATGTTATCGCGATAAGACGAGGATAAGTGTAAATTAATCATGGTTGCTTAACGTAACGCATGGCTCGCTTCCCGAATCCATGATTTATTTAAGATAGACGGGCGAACTAATTTACATTAACGTAGACTAATTAATTGATTATTTGTTTGTTGTATATAATGTAAATATGAGATATACCTTTCAATTAATGCATGCTGTTTGTAAATAGTTTCATTGAAGTTCATTTCAAGTGTCAGGTTTTCCTTTTATGCTAACCCAGTTTATTTTGATTTATCAATATTGCGGTGATTATTGGTATCTTAGTTAGGCATATTTGTTACCAGACTTCCAAATACACGAAAATGCCAGGGTGTTTAATTTATGTGTTTGCGTATGGATGGTCAGGAGAAATAATAATAAGAATAATGCTTTGTGAGTCCGCAAGTTAAAGTATAATAATAATAATAATAATAATAATAATAATAATAATAATAATAATAATAATAATAATAATGTGTAGAAGAGAGTTGAAGCACGCATACAACTCTCAACGTCATGAATCCACGTGTAATGTAGCTTCATCAAGAAGAAAATACAAAGAGCTCAACCGTAGTCAAGCGAACACTGATTTATTTTTAAAAAGTACGCCTCTGCAAGAGATTTTTAATTCTCCCTTGTTGTCTAGGCCTGATACAAGTTCTGTTACTAAGCACAAACTTCAAGATAAAGAGAGGCTAGTTCATGATTATGATAGTAAGGATAATGATGTTGATCAAAACAGTAGTAAAGGGAAAGTAGAAGAAGAATAAAAAGAAGATCTCAATATTTCATTGCCATTAGAGCTTGATGATTTTACTTTATTTTCCAAGCCTACTACACGTTCTGTCGCAGTGCAAACATCTCGAGAAGAGATGCAAGGTGAAAAAGAAGAAAATTTCAATGCTTCATTGCTATCAAAACAAGTTAAGTTTTTACCTAGAAACGCTACTGCTGAAGCACGTATTACAACAAAACAAGTCCCTACACATCAACTGTCTGCATATAGGCTCAAAGTTCACAACAATCCTCTGTTACCCTATGTAGACATAAGATACTGTAAAGACCCCAACGTACTCGCAATACGTTTGCAACTGCTAAGAGCCTCTCATGATGCTGGTTACACAGAGTTCAAAGCAGATATTTTTGAAATAGAGCAAGAATTACGTCGTGTAGATATTATTAAGTACCGTGAATGCTCTCTCTCGACAGTACAACAGCTTAAACACCTTCCTGCAATCCCAGAGCTTTCCCTCTCCTGAGTCATCCTGTATTATGTAGTCGATCAAGTGGCTATATTCGTATAGATTATTTTCCAACATTCTCCCTTCCTTATGGTGTTAACTCCGCCTCTAGATGTAGAGCCGGACTCAACCCGGATAAAGAGAGGAGAGGCACCCTAATCGATTAGGCCTTTAGTCCATTAGCCCTTTATCCCTTTAGCCCATTAGCCCTTTAGCCCTTTAGTCCTTTTGCCCATTATCCCTTTAGCCTATTAGCCTGTTAGCCCTTTAGCCCTACAAGGAATGTGCGGTAATCTGATCTTCTTTGAACAAACGTACCCCTGACGTGTTCTAAACACATGTTGTGTCGAGTACAGTGTTCGGTGCTAGTCTTGTTATTACTTATTTAGTGATCTGAACACATCAAACAATGTTCTGAACACATGTTGAAGTTAACGACATCGAGTACAGTGTTCGATTCTAGTTTTGTTATGTTTCATTCACTTCTTTTTTAATCTGCAAATCTAAACATGCACAAGTTTGATAACGTCATCGCTGCAGCACATGCACACTCTTGCTTTCATGATGCACACTTATTGCATTCCTTTGCCTCCTTACTCTTCAGAAAACGATCAAGTCTAAACATGCACAATCACGTCATCACTGTAGCACATGCTCACTCTAGCCTCCGCGATGCATGTTTAAACTTGTACCTTAATAGAGGAGGTCATAACAGCAGCCATCATCTTGTGTAGTAACCTCTAAGTGCTATCTTGTGTAATTAGCGTCGGGAAGGTCATCTTGTCGTAAACTAAGGATAGTCTCCTTCAAGCTGGTAGATGAGAGGTTAGGTTCGCGAATGCGCTAAGATTTTACTGTTTAAAGATAATAGCTAACGGAATTTTTTTAATTACCCGCCACCACATTTCAAAGGTATGAGGTTTAGTGCTGTAAAGATTGCAGCACGATGCTCTGTTGATTAAAGATGGCCGATGTCAAAAAGAAAGTAGCTTTGAAGAGCACGTAGAAATTGCCCTCCACCGCATGCATAACAGCAGCCACCATCTTGCGCAGTAGCCTCTAAGCTAACTTTCTTCATAAGAGCAGCCGCCATCTTGTGCGAGCACCCCTAGGCCGTCTCATAAGGAGCTGTGTATAGCCGCCATCTTGTCGCTGCCATCTTGCTCAAGCATCCCTAGGGTGTCTCAAAAGAGCCTATGTATAGCAGTCATCTTGTGCAAGCCCTCTTAAGCAGTCTCATAAGAAGCTATGTATAGCCGCCATCTTGTAGCCGCCATCTTGCGCAAGCATCCCTGGGAAGTCTCATAAGAGTCTATGTATAGCAGCCATTTTACGGCCACCATCTTAAGCAAGCACCCTTAAGACGTCTCATAAGGAGCTATGTATAGCCGCCATCTTGTAGCCGCCATCTTGCGCAAGCATCCCTAGGGAGTCTCATAAGAGCCTATGTATGGCAGCCATCTTGCGTAAGCACCCTTAAGGAGTCTCTTAAGAGCCTATGTATAGCAGCCATATTGTGCAAGCGCCCTTAAGCCGTCTCATAAGGAGCTATGTATAGCCGCCATGTTGTAGCCGCCATCTTGCGCAAGCATCCCAAGGGAGTCTCGTAAGAATCTATGTATAGCAGCCATCTTATGCAAGCGCCCTTAAGCAGTCTCATAAGAAGCTATGTATAGCCGCCATCTTGTAGCCGCCATCTTGCGCAAGCATGGACTCTCATAAGAGTCTATGTATAGCAGCCATCTTGCGGCAACCATCTTGCGCAAGTACCCTTAAGGCGTCTCATAAGAGCCTATGTATAGTCACCATCTTGTAGCCGCCATCATGCGCAAGCATCCCTAGGACGTCTCATAAGAGCCTATGTATAGCAGCCATCTTGCAGCCGCCATCTTGTGCAAGCGCCCTTAAGCCGTCTCATAAGAAGCTATGTATAGCCGCCATCTTGCGCAAGCACTCTTAAGGCGTCTCATAAGGAGCTGTGTATAGCCGCCATCTTGTAACATCCATCTTGCGCAAGCATCCCTAGGGAGTATCATAAGGAGCTGTGTATAGCAGCCATTTTGCGACCACCATATTGCGCAAGCATCCCTACGGCGTCTCATAAAAGTCTAATTATAGCAGCCATCTTGCGCAAGCATCCCTAGGACGTCTCATGAGGAGCCATGTATAGCCGCCGTCTTGTGTAATTGGCGTCGGGAAGGGCATCCGGTCGTGAAACTAAGTTAGGCCCTTCCATGAGGTTAGGCTTGCTGTCTCGTGCGTCAAAAGTTAGATTAAGCTCCTCTAAGATGGCGGATGTGATGTTAAGCTCACTCTCTTAGGCGTCAGGAAGGGCATCCGGCCGTAAAACTGAGGTTAGGCCCTTCCGTGAGGTTAGGCTAGCTCTCTTACGCATAAAAAGTTAGGTTAAGCCCCTGCAAGATGGCGAATGTGAGGTTAGGTCCGCGCTCTTAGGCACCAGGAAGGGCATCCGGCTGTAAAACTGAGGTTAAGCCCTTCCATGAGGTTAGGCTAACTCTCTTACGCATAAAAAGTTAGGTTAAGCCCCTCCAAGATGGCGGATGTGAGGTTAGGCTCGCGCTCTTAGCCAGCGTGAAGATGAGGCATCTCCTGAGAGCGTGGGAGGAGGAGGAGGAGGAGGCCTCTGCGGAGGGTAGCGCCCGAATCCCCCACTTATACTACTGGCATCAATCAATAGATCCTTAACACATACTCAATGATAACATTGAAAACGAATATTTAAAAACTATGCTTCCGCACCAACTGAATATTTCTGATATGACACACACCTATAGTTGACTCAGCATAGATGTAACAAATGCATAACATTCATAGCCCCTAATCTTCATAAAATAGTAAAATATTTTTTTTAAAACAACTGTGTATTATATAGAGCAACACGCCCCACGTCTGGGATAGGTTAATGACACGTTGTATTTTACTTTTAAGTGTTCTATTTTTAGTGCACGGTACCCTTTAGTAAGAGAGTGTCAAGGGAGTAGTGGAACAGAGCAACCAATAGGAAGCTAGACGCCAGGGCTGAATAGATGATGTCATACCTTCAATATGCAGGGCTTGAGAATCTTGGAAAAGCTTGTCTGAAATATGACGGATGTGAGAAAACGAAGAAACAAGCCTGAAGAAAGGTAGTCCTGGAAGTGGTTAGAAAGAAATAGGATTTGAGTAAAAGACTGTTTTCAAGGGTTGGGCTGAAAGTGAAACATGCGCCTGTGAGGTAGGCAACCCCCACAATGGGGGTCAACGACATATTTTGGATAAACCGGCGTAGAGTCCTCTCTGTATTTAAGACAGCTGGTGTCTGACGACAGTTGCTTTTGACGTTTTCTCAATAACTTGCCCGCCCCTATACTTCCGCTTATCAGCGCGAATGGATTTTTTAGCGCCCTTCTCTTTTGAACGTTATTACCCAGCATCTCAAAACCAACGTTCGTCGGTGATGTGTCGTTTCGAGGTAACGCAATGCATTACGAACGCTGGAGTTCGAATCCCAGTAGGGCGGAGAATTTTTACTGAATAGTAAATGAATACAACTTTCAGAAATAGATTACCAAGGAAGTGAAAGGTGCAGAGCACCCAGTAGGAACCGCTGCGTAGAAGGTGTCGTGGCGGCGCCATGGATGGCTTCAGAAACTTTGAAGCAGATAATATCCGAAGTATGGCAGATGATAAAATATGAACTAAGGAATTCTGAAAAACGACAATGTCAAGGGAATGGTTCAGAAGAAATACAATATGAATAAGGAAATTTGTTCAAGGGTTGAATTGAAAATCGGGTTAGCGCCTGTGAGACAGGCAACCCGAACAGCAGACAAGAAATCCGACATTTGGTTCTGGTTACTAATTGGCTGTAAGCGATCATATGCTCACGCATGTGCACTATTGTTCACTTACACTTTGCGTCATTCATTGGGGAGTAATTTAAATCTCTAGCTCATGTGATCTGTATTGTTATCGTTGTATTCAAAGAGTTATTTACTTAATTATTTTATTTTTATCCTGCTTACTCGCCCGTGGATATACGAGCATGATAATGTAGAAGTTCTTCTTCATTAATAACTAGGAGATATTCATTTATTTGTCTGGTATGGTGCAATGCTTTAATTTCTCTCTCCTAATAATTCTCAATCCTAACCCTAGGTAAAAGTTCGCAGTTTATACGCTACGTTCGGATTCAAATCATTCTATTTAAATGTTATAATCTGTGCTGCTTCTTTGCATACTTACCTAAGTTTAGCAGTAGATCAAAATACCAGGATTTAGTGTCATGAACACTATATATTTACTTAAGAAAATACGGGTCGTGGTATATTAAAGTTGAAATAATTATTTACATTAGAAGAAATAGCTTCTATAAGGCATTTGTTCATTTTAGTCCATCCCGGAGCACATAGGAACATAAAGTGAGAGAATAGATCTTATATCACAACTGAAGGATAGGACACGCCACAAAGTGTGGTTTACTCACACTGGTATTGATGGGACATAGACAGACAAAAAGACCATAACGAAATATTATGACGAAGGCCATGCAATAATTAAGTTTCCCTATGTTTTTCTCTACAAACCACGTGTTTTAATATTAAGTTGATACTGTAGGAAATTTCGTTGGTGTATAATGACTGTGCTTAACCTTCAAGAGCACGTGCTTGCTCCGCGTTCGCCAGTACAGCGCCAGCTGCCATGGAGCTACTACTTGAAAGTGTGTCCGCTTGTGAACTGCGTTCTGTTATTCTGTTATATTCTAATAAAGAAGAAACACAAATACCTGAAAAGAACTTGGCAGACTTTTGAACAATAGTGGAAATCATGGAACTAACTCTCATATAAGTCCACTTTGTACTCTATGAGTTAAAAGGAAAATGGTCTTTTAACCTTGAAATTTCTTTCTGGATATCCCAGTTCAAGCCTGGCATATTTATCTTCACGTATCCATGTGCAAGTTTTATTCGGTATAAATAAAACTGAAATGTTTTTCTGATAGGCCAACCTTGTCATTTCATTTTAGTTCCATGATCTATCGGCGCGAGAGGTTATGGCGAGAAAGCTCACGGCGCCGATACATCGGCTCTGTCCTATTTACGGATTTTGGTCATTTGCGTGGCTGTTAAATCGTAACACCTGATCGTGACGGTACCTTAAAGCGTTGAATTTGCGTTTTAATCAACAGGTATATCCACCAGCCCTACAAAATATCTTAATTTTCGACAAATGAAATCTGCTGACCGTGAATGTTTATGTTGTTGTTATTTGAAGTTCTTATTGCGTGGATATGTTTTGGTTGGCTTATGAATACAACAATTTGATCTTGCTATGAGTTTTGTTTAGAGTTTATTTCGTTTCTTTGGTATATCGTGTGTTCGATGTATGTACTTCGTAAACAAAAATTTTACTCCTTTTCATAACTCCGTTGTTGCACGTGCTTGCGTCATCTTTTTATCGTAATGGCTAGGCCATATTCAAGGCCGAATGAGGCCGATATCCTTGAATTTTCAGATGGTTTAGACAGTAATAATGACCTTCTTTTGCCGAAAGTGATTCCCATTATGTGGGAAATGACACAGTCACAGCTGCTCACCGTGCATCGGACCGCGAGGACCTGACATCGATGACCGTTACATGTACAGTGAATAACTTTGTGCCATGCTTCAGGAGTGAATTGCAGCACACACATCATATTGATATCAAATTATTCAGAATTAAATGTTCTTTCTTTCACGTCTAAGAGTAAAGAAGGACGACGCAATAATGTCTGTTTTTTCTGTCATTGGAAACCATAATTTATTTTTAAAATTTATTTTCGAAATTTAATAACTCTTTGGGCTTTACCAATAACAATACGCCCTAGGTATATTCATTTCTGAAATGCTCATAGTTTCCTGTATTAGTGTGATTTATTTTATTTTAATGTGTGTTAAACTGTTTACGTGTTGAATTTTTGTAATTTGCTTTGGAAAATCACAAAAATTAGTTTGACTATCTTCGAACAAACCCCTGCATATAGGCTAAGTGCCAAAGGGCAGAAAAACATGTTCAGTTTTATTTATACTGAATAAAACTTGCACATGGATACGTGAAAATAAATATGCCAGGCTTGAACTGGGATATCTGGAAAGAAATTTCAAGGTTAAAATACAATTTTCCTTTTAACACATAGAGTACAAAGTGGACAACTGGGCAAGAGGACCAGTACCACGCAAAAGCAGCCTCACCTTCTATGATGAACGGGGGCCTTGTGAGGGGATGGGTAGTTTGGAATGGATATACAAGGAAGAGGGAAGAAAGCGACCGCGGCCTTAAGTTAGGGAGCATCCCGGCATTTGCCTGGAGGAGAAGTGGGAAACCCCGGAAAACCGCTTCGAGAATGGCTGAAGTGGGAACCGGACCCCCCTCTACTCAGTTGACCTCCAGAGGCTGAGTGGACCCAGTTCCAGCCCTCGTAGGACTTTTCGAATATCGTGGCAGAGCCAGGAATCGAACCATGGCCTCCGCGGGTGGCAGCTATTCACACTAACTACTACATCACAGAGGCGGACCACTATAATTTTACTTCTAGAAATGCATTTTATTAAGCCTTTTATTTATTACACTTCATTACCCATGCTCGACAGTGAAGTATGGTCTCGGGACCACTGGAGTGGGAATGCAAAACACTTGGAGATCGACTCGTGGTCGGGCTGACAATTTTTATTGAATAGTAAAAGAATATAACTTTGAATAATCGAGTACCAGGGAAGTGAGAGGTGCAGAGCAGCCAATATACCAGCTGGATGCAACATCTGCGTAGGTGTCATGGCGGAGACATTGATGGCTTCAGGAACTTAGAAGCAAATATGTAAAATATGGCGGATGTGAAAATATGAACTAAAGAATTCTGAAAAACGACAATGTCCAGGAAATGTTTCAGAAGTACGATATGAGGAAGGGAAATTGTTCGAGGGTTGTATTAAGGGTGGGGGGGTAGCGCCTGTGAGGTAGGTAACCCGCACATCAGGGGGTCAACGGCCTACTTTTAAACAAACCGACATAGAGACCTCCCTGTATTTTAGACAGCTGGGGTAATGGCTCCGGTTTCCCCTCTGGGGTCAGCCGACATCTGCCTTCGACGTGTTCCCATTCATTAGCCCACCCTTGGCCCTACATTTATCAACAAATCCAAAATTTGGTTCTGGTTACTGACTGGTTGCAAGCAATCACATGCT
Organism: Anabrus simplex; assembly: GCF_040414725.1. NCBI lineage: Eukaryota > Metazoa > Arthropoda > Insecta > Orthoptera > Tettigoniidae > Anabrus > Anabrus simplex. The sequence continues at coordinate 775,564,357 of NC_090266.1, forward strand.
CACGCGTGCGCACTAGAACATATTGGGACTTGCCATTGTTCTTTAGAACCATTGTAGTCATTTCCATGTTCATTGATACCAACACGGATATATTGCTTCGCTCGTAGACTACTCCATTACATTTTTTGAGTTCCTCTATGTTTTATGTTTTTTTCATCCCGTAATTTTTCGTGCTGACGACACTACTTAGTGATGTATAAACGACTTCCGTTATCCGACACTATTGTAATTCTATGATTTTATTTCACTAATGGGCCGATGACCTTAGATGTTGGCACCGAGCTCGATAGCTGCAGTCGCTTAAGTGCGGCCAGTGTCCAGTAATCGGGAGATAGTGGGTTCGAGCCCTGAAGATGGTTTTCCGTGGTTTCTCATTTTCACACCAGGCAAATGCCGGGGCTGTGCCTTAATTAAGTCCACGGCCGCTTCCTTCCAATTCTTAGGCCTTTCCTCTCGCATCGTCGCCGTAAGACATATCTGTGTCGGTGCGGCGTAAAGCAAATAGCAAAAAAAAAAAAAAATACAGAACGGGAACAATATGAGCAAAGTTAACAGTTTTACGGCGAATGGTATGTTCAGATTATAATCTAAAATCCAACTTTCAAGGCTTCTTAGAAAATTGATTCGAGAGATCTATTGGTTTTACAATATTATGTCACTGTGAATGTTCAAAAGAGCCAAACCATTGAGTCGACTTTCACTTCTTTATTGTCAGTTTCCGTTTATTTTCTTTTGCAAAACTTCCATTGGTGGAGGGGAGGCTTCTAACCCCAGTAACTCCCCCTTGGGTACGCCTCTGAGCGTGATTGCTTTAATCGATTCACTCGGTCAGATTAATAAACCGATATACTGCTTGAATCATACATTCAGTAGCCAACACAAACTCGAACAGCATTGGCCCCTACACACCCCAGTTATGCACGCTGCCAAACTTTCTCGTCTACTCGCTTGTGATCGTCCGGCAGGAGCGTTAAGCTGCGTTGACACTAGCGAAACTCCCTCGCGAAAGTCGCTCGGGCGAAACTTACTCGCTTCGAGTGAAATTTCGCTCTACCCAAAACAGAGCGCAATTCAGAGCGAAAAATAGCGCGAGTGGGGTGAGCCGCCTTCGACAACCCTGAAAGCTGCAGTTCTGGTTTTGCAGCCAACATGGAAACTTGTTTTGTCCCTCCAGCCGCTACAATATTTCATCATCATATAGTAGATTAGTGACATAAAAGTGTCAAAGTTAAAAGAAATTTTAGTTTTTGTAAGGAATTGAAGTGTTGCGTTTTTCGTGCCGGACAGTGTAAGTTCTTCACAATGACCCAAGAATGCTTCAAAATAGGTAACGGTAGGTTCAAAATAGTAATGAAATGACATAATTTTGCATTATAAACCAATAGTCATTGCTTACCTGATCCAGTGACGCTGCTCTTATTTTCTTTCGATCTTTCGCTTCGATATGATCTCAGTAGCTCTTTCATCTTCCCTTTCACTGTAGGAATAGGAAAGTTTAGGTGAGAACTAATTTCCTTCCACGCATATTCTCTTTTATTGCGATTGAAATAGTTTTTGTTTTTCGGATTCCACATGAAATCTCGATTTTTGAAGAGTTCGATGAGCTGCAAGCACTGTTCTTGATACATCCTTCGCGCAACTATGGGGACCACGTTTACACTGAGCGAAATTCGATGAGCGAAACGGTTTGATGCGCGGACAAAAACCGACTGAGCTCCGGCTCGCAGCGAGGGCCCTCACTCCGCAATTACTCAGGGGTGGGGGAGCTTCTACACTAAGCGCTTAGTGTAAACGCAGCTTTAGATTTGAATGCTTGCGTAGCGAAAACGGACCTTTAAAACTAACAGCTGGATCACCAAAACGATACATAACTGCTGCTTTTGCAAAATAATTATCAAATGTAATATCACCGAAATAACGTGGGTGTTCATTCGCTCCTGGGGTCTTATACACGAGACGCAGCTGGGACTAGGGAGTGCTTTGCTATATCTTCTTTCAACTCGTGGATCATTTAAAGGTATGTTTTTATTTTTTCAATTATGTAAATTAAAACATTTAAAAATAGTACTTCTTTAGAAAAATGGAAAGGATTAACATTCTAGGACGATTTACAGGGACATCTACAAGACGGCTAAGTGATCTTCCTGTTAATCAACAATTTAAAGCTATTTTACTTCAGACAATAACAACAAGATTTGGTGTTAGAATATTATGTAACTGCGAAGACTTTGAAGTCTTTCTACCTAATAGATTTAATGCGTTATCAGATTCAGTGGTTGAAGAATTTTGGAGGCGGTGTTTGTGCCCGACATAAATATGCTTAATTTTGTAGAATATAATTTCTGATCTCTGAATAGTATGTAAACTATTCAAATATGAATTGCTGTTAGCCCATATTTTATTTCGCTACTAAGTTACGAGGCACCGCTACTGACTAATACACAGCTGAGAGTTTAACAAACGTGAAAGGTTTTTATAAAGTAGTGGCGTGTATCTTCATCGCAAACATACAAAGGATGAATGTGGTGTTGTTTTGGAGAAGAAACTGTATGTATAAAGGGGTCCTACAATACTCTCTCCGTTTACACCGTACACAGAAAGCCCTTTCTGCGATTCAGAATAAGGTAATATAAACCAACGAACATTTGCCTTAATATACCATGGAATAGAAAACAATATATGTATTCTTGTTTCGTTGATATTTGATTTAATGTCATGGCATCTAATTGGGAAACTATTCATTTATACTTTTCATCACGTATACTAAGTGGTGTTATAAGAAATTCATTGAATATTTTAGATCCAAATTCGTTTTTAATATCATCCTATAATGTATCTGAAGAAAAATTATCTTCTTTGCTAACTACGCATACTGCGCAAACTGCCTCACTTGCATGTTCATTTATTCTTTTTCAAGATAATGATGAAATTCTTGAAACATTTTATATATCTTCGAAAATGACAAAACTGTTATGTTCTGATAATACTTCAAAATGGTTTCGTTTACACATTGTAGACGAATTGTTTGCTAAATTTCAAAATTTTGAAGAGGGCGCGAGCAATAAAGCTCTACAAAGTATTTCTCTTCTTCAGATTAATGTCTGAAAATTTGATCCATTAAATTGAGGTAGACAATATATTGAACTTCCGCAAGCCATTGCAGATAAAAAGCTGGTATCAATATTCAGAATAAAGATGACTAGTGCTTTGTATGGTGTATCGCAATGGCATTAATGCCAGCAACACATCATCCTTCAAGAACTCCACAGTATAAAGATATGTTTATTGAGTTGCAACAGACGTTAAATTTTGACTGACCGGGCGAGTTGGCCGTGCGCGTAGAGGCGCGCGGCTGTGAGCTTGCATCCGGGAGACAGTAGGTTCGAATCCCACTGTCGGCAGCCCTGAAGATGGTTTTCCGTGGTTTCCCATTTTCACACCAGGCAAATGCTGGGGCTGTACCTTAATTAAGGCCACGGCCGATTCCTTCCAACTCCTAGGCCTTTCCTATCCCATCGTCGCTATAAGACCTATCTGTGTCGGTGCGACGTAAAGCCCCTAGCAAAAAATTTTGACTGTGTTACTTTTCCAATGGACTTAACAAACATTTCGAAATTTGAGAAAAACAATTCTAATTTTTTCATTTTCTGCAATGTGGATACGGCAAAAATACTCCAATCAGTAAACGATGGTCGCTCTGTACAAATGAAGACAATATCTAAAAAAGAAAGATAAGAATCAAATAATAATAATAATAATAATAATAATAATAATAATAATAATAATTTACCAGTTACCTCCATCGGGCGCGTCCCATTGGAATTGGGGAAGCTCGCTGGCTCTGCCGCCAGCAGAGTCAGAGGGTAGTAGGGAAATAAAATACCACTGTGAAAAAAACTGGTCCCTTGGCAGGGTTACGGCGAAGACTGGTAAATGACCAGAAGCCAGAAAACATCTTGAGACAACCTCTAGGACTAACAACCCTAGTTGTAAAAGGATGGGTACCCGTCCAAAGCAAAGTCAAGTCAAAAAGCATGATGGCACAACATTTCAAGAAACATACCTCAGGGGGTAAATCTTCGGATAAATCCCTCGTCGTGAACGCCACGGCGCACGAGTCTCGTTCCGATTCTGGGGGAGACTCGACATCATGCAAGAGACGAGTCGGAGCGTCTCGGTGTATCCCGAAGAGTCAAAAACTCAGGCCAAAATCTAAAACCTTTCTAGCAACATTCAACATAAATTCACTTACACAAACGGGCAAGCTGAAAACCCTCAACAAAGCTCTTCACGAAAATCAGATATCCATAATGGCCCTACAGGAAACAAGGTACCCAGATGAAGAGATTTTTGAATCCGAAGGCTACCGATTTTTCAAGAGCAAAGCGCAATGAGGAATCCTCAATGGAGCTGTGATGCTTGGAACCGCGTTTGCTGTTAGAACCAAGATCCTTAAATCGGTTGCAAATTTCGAACCTGTGAATGACAGATTGTCTATGCTCACAATTAAATGCGCGAACAAAACCTACGCCCTAGTTAACGCACATGCTCCTACAAACGATAAGAACAAGTCTGATCCAGACGAAGTTGATAATTTCTGGGAGCTACTGGATGAAAAATTAAACAAAATTCAATAACACCATGTCAAGCTTCTTTTGGGTGACTTCAATGCCCAACTAGTTTGTGAACAGAAGTACAAGAAAGTTATAGGGAATTACCCTGCTCACAAAAGAATCAATCCCAATGGCAAAAGTCTGGTGTCCATTTGCGAAACTCACAACCTGCAGGTCATGTCGACCCACTTTCGCCATCTACCCAGAAAGCAAATGACTTGGCGTTCTCCCGTCCAAACTCTCGGAGAGTTTCAAATTGATCATGTTGCAATCTCCAGGAGAAACAGCCCTGAGATTATGAATGTCAAGGTAAAGAAAGGCATCAATGTGGCCTCAGATCACTGTATGTCTCTGATCAAATTCAAACCAATTCCCGCAAACTCAAGGAAGACAACCAAATAGATCACATGCTTCGACAATGATAAACTTCGGCAAAGGGTCGAGGAGTTCCAGGAGAAGGCTAGACTAAATTACTGTGACTTTAACAACTCCAAAAGTCTCCTTGTTGAGGCCGCCAAGGACGTTGCAGAAATCAAGAGAAGCAAAAAGCATGCCTGGTGGAATGGTACCTGCGAATCAAGGCCACGGCCGCTTCCTTCCAACTCCTAGGCCTTTCCTATCCCATCGTCGCCATAAGACCTATCTGAGTCGGCGCGACGTAAAGCCCCTAGCAAAAAAAAAAAAAAAAAAAAGAACCTTGAAACGCAAACTCACTGGCCATAAACCAGCGTCTCTATGCTTTGAGCGAAAGGACGGCACACTGGCGACGTCAAATGAAGAAAATTGCAGCATTCTGGCAGACTACTTCAAGAATTTACTTAATTGCTCTAAACCGCAAAGCCCCATTGAGACCAAGGAACCCTTACTCAGGTACCCAGATTCCAGATCACCCGACAGGGATGAAATCAAGCGCCACATTGCCCGTCTCAAAAATAACAAAGCGCCGGGTGAAGGCACAGTAGTAGCAGAACTATGGAAATATGCCCCAGAGGAATCACTTGATATCTTGCAAAAGCAAATAGAAGAACAAGGAGACCCTGCCCGAAGACTGGAAAATAGCTTCTTTGATCCATCCATTACACAAAAAAGGCAGCATGAAGAACGTCAACAACTACAGAGGAATATCTTTGCTACCCGTGACTTACAAAATTCTGTCACTTGTCATCCTGGAGCGTTTGGAAGCACAAGTTGAACATCAAATAGGTGAATACCAAGGAGGGTTCAGAAAAGGTCGCTCAACAGCCGAACAAATCCAAAATCTCAAAACGATCATCAGATATTGTACTCTAAGGTCCTACCGAGCTCGATAGCTGCAGTCGCTTAAGTGCGACCAGTATCCAGTATTCGGGAGATAGTGGGTTCGAACCCCACTGTCGGCAGCCCTGAAGATAGTTTTCTGTGGTTTCCCATTTTCACACCAGGCATATGCTGGGGCTGTACCTTAATTAAGGCCACGGCCGCTTCCTTCCCTCTCCTAGCCCTTTCCTATCCCATCGTCGCCATAAGACCTATGTGTGTCGGTGCGACGTAAAGCCAATAGAAAAAAAAAGCCAAAAAAATACTCTAGGGTCCAAGCAGTATGTGTCTGTCTTTGTGGACTTTAAGAAAGCGTACGACTCCATTGACCGGGACGTCCTGCTAAACGTCTTTAATGAATTTGGAGTTGATTTGAAACTGCTGGCATGAATTAGAGCCACCCTGACCGATACAAAATCCAAGCTGAAGTTCCACGGATGTCTCTCGCATTACTTTGACATCAAAACAGGAGTCCGACAAGGTGATGGGCTATCTCCGATACTCTTCAACTGTGTTCTTGAAAAGATCATCAGAACCTGGCGGGTGAGATTACAGGAAACCAACTACAGTCCATTGAGAATAGGAACTAAATCCAAGGGACCGCAACAGACTGCTTAGCATTTGCCGATGATATTGCTGTTCTCTCAAACGACATAGAAACCGCTAGGGCTCAAATTGAAATTTTAAAGGAAATTGCCGAACAAACTGGTTTGCAGATATCGTTTGAGAAAACAGAAGTAATGACTAACATCAAAGAGCCTCCACCAAAACTCCATACAAAATACGGGGCATCACCCGAGTAGACAAATTCAAATACCTGGGTGAGATCATCATAAAAAATGGACTGGACAAAGAAGCACTTCAGGAGCGAGTACGCAATCTGGAAATAGCCTACCAAACATCCCGCACAATCTACAACAAAAAATGCCTTTCCCAAAACACCAAGATACGTCACTATGAAACAGTTCTGAAGCCAGTAGTTCTATATGCAGCCGAAACCCTGTCTCTAAATGCCAGAAAAGGACTCCTTGAAGAACTGGAGAAAAAAGAATGCAAAATTGTGAGAGGAATCTTGGGATCAAAGTACAGAAATGGAATCCATCAAAAGAGATCCAACGAGGAAGTCTACAGCAAAATAGAGAAAATTACCGACACAATCAGAAAAAGACGGGCACGATTTTACGGTCATCTGAAAAGAATGGACGGAAGAAAGTTAACTAAAGAAAACTTTCACTTTTTTGATTCAAACCCCAAAACCACAATTCCCTGGTTTAGAAATACCAAAGAAGACCTGCTAATGCTACATATCTCAGCTGAAGACACCCTTAACAGAGATCTCTACCGTAAGAAAATATTGACGAACGGGCTAAACCGAGACGAGCAACCGAAGAGAAGACACGGTGCCCCTTGGACAGAGGAGCGTAAGCAGGCCCACTCACAAAGAATGAGGTAAATTGGGCTTTAAAGAAGGCCAAGTTCAGTGTCAAATGCAACAAGACTTAACGTGGTCATTGATGGCCCCAGCGAGTTATATATATATAATAATAAAAATCAAACTTACTTTTTCAGATTAATGTTGAAAATCAAGCCGCAAGATTTTAAAGCTGGCTTCGAGGAAAGTAAGAGAAGAGGGCAGAAGTGCTTGTCTGCTTATATATCCACGTATCGATCAAAGTTCAATATCTGACAGCATTTTTTACGATGAGCACATTGGATTGCGGTCTGCCGCCACGTTTTACACACGCACAGGTAATATATATATATTTTGTTCACTGCTGTTAACCAATAATAATTTTACGATAAAACATGCATTGATAAACTGAGCAAGTGTCTATGCGTAAAATTATCTTCAGGACGGAAGACTAGCATTTGTCTGGTATGAAAATGAAAAACCACGGAAAACTATTTTGAGATAAGTATATATTGATTTGTGACCTACACCTTCAAGGAAAACTATCTTCATGGCTGGCATGTGTTTCCACGTTTTCACACACACGCACACAATTACTTGTACACGAATACACAATAATAAGTATTCAGTTTTACGATAATATAAAATGCGCAGGTAAAAACACGTCTGAACAGACCAAGTACCTAAACAGTATCTGTACTGTGCTGACGTACTGCAATACTCCTTTGTTTATTCATATGATACGACGTAGACAGGGTAACCAGTAGGCAGCAACATGAATAATGGCTGTTAAAAGCACGTGGATTTTTAAATTCCGCTGCCCTACGTCGTTAAGGTGGCAGCAGTGAGGTTAGGACCTGTCAAGATGGCAGCAATGATGTAAACAAGACCACGTGGTCGTGACGTCACGGTTACGTGACCGGGATCGATGACCTTGGCCGGGGTCAATGACCTCTGTTGCTGACTCAGCAGAAAAATACTGACGCCATGGCTCTGAACCGGCCTAGCCCATACTACTATTATTATTTTGTCTATCTTGTCGGTTGTAAGGGAAGCAAGAAACCAACCCTTACATACCAACTCTAGATATAATGAGTAAATTTGCAACAAGGAACCACGGTGAACTTAATTTAATATGAAATGAAAATCCGCAGCCGGTCCCCAGTCATTCGACCGGGTCAGGAATGGAATGAATGAAGCCCCATCCAGCGGCGAGGATAGGAATTGTGCCGGCTGCCGAGGCCCGTCGCACTTCTCTGGGGCAATGATAAATGAATGACAGATGAAATGATATTGGAGAGTGTTGCCGGAATTAAATATGACAGGGAAAACCGGAGCACCTGGAGAAAAACCTGTCCTGCCTCCGCTTTGTCCAGCACAAACCTCACAAGGAGTGACCGGGAATTGAACCGCGGTTTCCAGTGGTGAAGGGCCGGCGCGCTGCCGCCTGAGCCACGGAGGCTCTCTCATAATATAATATAATATAATATAATATAATATAATATAATATAATATAATATAATATAATATAATATAATAGCATTCCCTTTCTAGATTCCTATAAATTTATGAACTTTTCTCTTGATACACTTGTAAATGGACTTACAAGCGAGGACTTAAAATACATTCATGAGTATTTTCCAGATCCTGAGAAATTTAAACTTTGTATTAGGATTTCAGATGAAGACTCTTTGCATGCATGTAATGTGTGGTCAACATTTAATACAAAGTCATTAGCTGAATATGCAGACTTGTGTATTTAAAGGTAGACAAACTTTTACTCTGTGATTTGTTTGAAAAGTTCCGTAAAATGTATTTAACTATTTATGGATTAGGCCCTTGCTACTACTACACGTCTCCCGGTCTTTCGTGGGATGCTATGTTGAAGTATACAGGAGTTAAACTTGATCTTGTTACTGATGTTGACATGCTTTTGTTTTTTGAACGCGGAATTCGCGGTGGACTTGTTTCGCTTGTTAACAGGCATGCCATTGCAAATAATCCATACCTCAAGAATTATGATTCAGAGAAAGAAGATTCTTATCTAATGTATTTGGATGTTAATGACCTGTATGGGTATGCAATGTCACAGGCATTACCATATAAAGATTTTGTATGGCTAACAGAAACTGATATTGAACAGTTTGATGTTTACTAGCTGCTAAAGATCCTAATCGCGGTTTCGTGTTAGAGGTTACACTTGCATACCCTTCTAATCTGCATAATTCACATTCTGACCTTCCGTTTTGTGTTGAAAAAATGATTCCGCCTGATAATACATCAAAGCATGTTAAACTGCTAGCTTCTTTTTTTCCGAAAAGGCGGTATGTTATTCACATACAATGTCTTGTTCAATGTCTAGAATAAGGCTTACAGTCAGAGTGTATTCACCGTATTATTGCGTTTAAACAGGAAGCAAGGCTTAAACCGTACATGGATTTAAATACAGAGCATCGTCAGTGTGCTACATTAACATTTGAGAATACGTTTTTCAAACTTATGAATAACTCCATCTATCGAAAAAGTATGGAAAAGGTACGCAAACATCGCGACATTCATTTAATTAATAAATGGGACGGACGGTATGGGGCACGCAAGTACATCTCGAAGCCGAATTTTAAATCCTATCATGTCATTGATCGCGACCTTATTTCTGTTGAAATGAAAAAACTGTGATAGTTTATGCGAAGCCAATTTATTTACGAATGGTCATAATAGATTTTTCAAAACTAAAAATGTATGATTTTCATTATGGATTTGCAGAGCAGCAGTTTTCAGATCATTCACTTTTGTATATGGATACAGATAGTTTTATTTATCATATTCGAAATACAAACGTCTACGATGTAATGCGAAACCATTCTGAATACTTCGACACTTCTTCCTTTTTATCATCTAATAATCAATTTAACATTAAGCCACATAATGAAAAAGTCATAGGTCTTATGAAAGATGAATATGGTATGAGTATTATGACAGAGTTTATTGGTTTAACACCAAAAATGTATGCATATGGGACAGAAAATTCACAATCTGTGAAAAAGGCAAAATGCGTATGTTCAAGTGTAGTTAACCTTTAACATGTTCAACACTATTGTAATGTACTAACATCTAAAAATTCTGCTTTTCGTGCGCAGAAAGGAATACAGTCACGCAGACATCATATTTTTACAATTGAGCAGAATAAATGTACATTAATTCCATTTGATAATAAACGTGTGTAGAATAGTGATTCTCTTACGAGTGTACCATGGCGTTGCAATAGCTGTTTGTTATGCCATGATTTCATGTGTAAATAATATTCATAAAACTTTTATTATTGTAAATATTATAACTATCTGTAAAAAGGGTAAAATTTATCTACAAAATATTATTACATCATCATTTATTTAAAAATTATATTTTTCTATAAAAGTTATTCAAGATGTAAAATATCAATCACATATTCCAAATGTAACATTATGTTTATTTTCAAAAAATAATAAATATGTAAAGCATTTGCAGAATGGATCAAAATCACTTGAACTATTCAGAAATCACTAATAATAATGTCAATAATGATGATGACAAATAATACAAAAATGACATATTGTTTTATTTTACTAAAATAGATTAGCATCACATATCTATTCCTCTTCCTTCGTCCATCTATTTAGGATTTTTAGAACAAAAAACCTGTTATGAATATGTAAAAAAGTAATACCTTCTCCTTACCGCATCTTCCTCCTACCGCTCCCTCCTCTTCTTTTATCAGTCGAAGAGGAAAAATGGTATATTTTTTATTAAATTAGATTATCATCACACATATCTCTTCTTCTTTTTCCACCTATTTATGATTTTTAGAACAAAAAGATCTCCCCACTTCTTTTATCAAACGAAAAGAGTAAAAAGGGTAAGTAAACACTTATGCGACGCATCATATTAGGAGGTAAAAAGAACAAGAGGACAACGCTACAGCATGCTTTCTAGTTTAATAACGTAAGTATATCTGCATCAGAAAAAGGTAATATTTACGATAAATATTTGACTAATCCTCTTATCCGGTATTCTTTCCAAACTAGACTAGGAGATCGTCATCAGTTAGCTCTTTAATTGTATTAATAACAAAATTATGAATTGTAGCAAGATAGTGTAGAGAAGGGCAGCTAGCCTTAATCCTATGAGGTTAGGCCCCCCCTGGTTATGTTCCATTAGAATGGTCCCTTTTTCAAAAATTCCGCGTCTGCGCATAGTGAAGTCAAGATAATACCAGTGAGGTTACAGAGATCGGTCACGCAGTAGGGTTAGCTGCAATAAGTGCGCGTGGTTATAGGCAGCAGCTTTCATCTTGGAAGCTGTTCAAATTCCGCGGCCCCACATTGTTAAGATGACAGCAGTGAGGTTAGGATCTGTCAAGATAGCAGCAGTCAGGTTAGCCGCGATCACTTGTTCAACAAGTGCACGTGGTTACGACCTGTCATCTTGACAGCTGTTAAAAGCACGTGGATTTTAAATTCCGCGCGCCCCTACGTGCTTATGGTGGCAGCAGTGAGGTTAGGCACTGTTAAGATGCTAGCAGTGAGGTTAGCCACGTTCACTTGGTAAAATTCCGCGCACCACGTGCTCAAAGGACCTGTCAAGATGGCAGCTGTAATCTTGATAGCTGTCAAAAGCACGTGGATTTTAAATTCCGCGCCCCCACGTGCTTAAGGTGGCAACAATGAGGTTAGGCCCTGTCAAAATGGCAGCAGTGAGGTTAGCCACGTTCACTTCTTCAAATTCCGCGCCCACGTGGTAAGGACCTGTCATCTTGACAGCTGTCAAATGCACGTGGATTTTAAATTCCGCACCCCCACGTGCTTAAGGTGACAACAATGAGGTTAGGCCTTGTCAAGATGGCAGCACTGAGGTTAGCCACGTTCTCTTGTTTAAATTCCGCGCCCACGTGGTTAGGACCTGTTATCTTGACAGCTATCAAAAGCACGCGGATACAACAATGAGGTTAGGCCCTGTCAAGATGGCAGCACTGAGGTTAGCCACGTTCACGTGCTTATATTCCGCGCCCACGTGGTTAGAAGCTGTCATCTTGACAGCTGTGAAAAGCACGTGGATTTTAAATTCCGCGCCCCTACGCGCTTAAGGTGGCAGCAGTGAGGTTAGAGTCTGTTAAGATGGCAGCAGTGTGGTTAGCAATGTTCTCTTGTCCGAAAAAGTGAGGTTAGGGTTTGTCAAGATGACAGCTGTCCAAAAGCACGTGGCTTTGTTTACAAACAATGTGACGTGACGGTCACGTGGTCATGACGTAATAGGGTCAGTGATTTGGCCGTGGTCAATGACCTCGGGTGCTTATTCAGAAGAAAAATGCTGAAACCATGGCTCTGAAACGGCCTAGCCCATACTACTACTACTACTACTACTACTACTACTACTACTACTACTACTACTACTACTACTACTACTACTGTAATAATAATAGGCCTATTGATGATGATGATGATGATGATCATCATCATGATCTATGGCCTAATTTACCGTGTGCAAGCATATTTTGACGCTACCTAGGCTGCCTATGCGTCAGTTTCAACGTACCGTTTTACTCTACCAGATGGTAGAATAAACGGGATCTTTCTTAGACGATCTATGACTGTTTTAATAAACTTTGTCGGGTAAACAGACACCTTTTACATTCGGACATCACGCGATATGGAAGGTTGAATGGGCATATTTCGCCCTTCAAAAGTAAGACTACCTCTGCCGGGTTTGAACCCGTGGTCTAGGGCTCCGGTGGCTGACACTCCACCACTGATCCACAGAGGGAGCTAATTCATTACTTTCAAGCATGCATGGGCTCTATACTGGGTCATCCAATTATCTTGGAACCGGAGTGGCGGTTGGGAGTAGCCAGGCCGACAGCTACGCGGAAGGGAGTGGAGCCTGCGGGGATTACCGGTTCTGGCTTTGTCTCGCAACACAGTTTGTTTCGCATTTCATTGCGAGAAACATCTGTGTGCAAAGTGAAGTGAGAATAAATCGTAAATAATGAAAAATGAATATCATCAGTCTGTGTCCAATAATTCAACCGCGTCAGGAATGGAATGAATGAATAAATATAGATCTCATACAGCGGCGAGGATAGGATTTGTGCCGGCTGCCAAAAGCTATCGTACTCCTCGGGGCAATGATTAATGACTGACTGAAATGGAATGATATTGGAGAGTGTTGCTGGAATTTAAGGTGACAGGAAAAACCGAAGTACCCTGTGAAAAACCTGTCCCGCCTCCCCTTTGTCAAGCACAAATCTCATATTGACTGCCCGGGATTTGAACCACGGAACCCAGTGGTGAGAGACCGACGTGCTGCCGCGGAGGCTCTACAAAATGGAAAATAATAACAGGCGTAATTATTCCATTCCACATCGAGTAATTACTTACGGTTCGCATGTCCGTACGCAATCCACCCGTGCTGTTAGGAGATTACTTCAAGGGAAATTCACAGATGTTCCAGTTCTGAGTCGTTTGACATTTGATAGATTAGTTAATAAATTTACGAAACGGAAAAAAATGATGTTAATTTCGAAAGAGGCAATATTGAAGACATATGATAACTTCTGAAAAATTCTGCTCTCACTTAGCCGTCTTTCTCAGCAAACGGGAATTTCTGACGGTTTCGTACAACGGGCTAGGAAGTTACTTAAGTTAAAACCCACGGGTGAGTACTTGTAAAGTGCATTATCAATCAATCAATCAATCAATCAATCAATCAATCAATCAATCAATCAATCAATCAATCAATCAATCAATCAATCAATCAATCAATCAATCAATCAATCAATACTGATCTGCATTTAGGGCAGTCGCCCAGGTGGCAGATTCTCTATCTGTTGTTTTCCTAGCATTTTCTTAAATGATTTCAAAGAAATTAGAAATTTATTGAACATATCCAATGGTAAGTTATTCCAATCCCTAAATCCCCTTCCTATAAACGAATATTTGCCCGAACTTGTCCTCTTGAATTCCAACATTATCTTCATATTGTGATCTATCGTAAAGACACCACTCAAACTTATTCATCTACTAATGCCATTCCACACCATCTCTCCACTGAAAGCTCGAACACACCACTTCGTCGAGCAGCTCGTCTTCTTTCTCCCTAGTCTTCCCAGCCTAAACATCGCAACATTTTTGTCGGATATCACCCAGAATAAACAGAGCTGTTTTCTTTTGATTTTTCCAGTTCTTGAATCAAGTAATCCTGGTGAGGGTCCCATACACTGGAACCATACTCTAGTTGGGGTCTTACCAGAGACTTACATGCCCTCTCCTTTACATCCGAACTATAACCCATAAATACCCTCACAATCATGTGCAGAGATCTGTACCTTTTATTTACAATCCCAGTATGTGATTACCCCAATGAAGATCTTTCCTTATATTAACACCTAGGTACTTACAGTGATACCCATAAGGAACTTTCACCCATCAATGCAGTACCTAATTAAAACTGAGAGGATTTTTCCTCTTTGTGAAACTCACACCTGACTTCTAACCCCGTTTATCATCACACCATTGCCTGATGTCTATCTCACATTATGGAGGTCATTTTGCAGTTGCTCACAGTCTTGTAACTTATTTATTATTCTATACAGAATATGAGCATCTGCAAAACGCCTTATCTCTGATTCCACTTCTTTACTCATACCATTTATACGTATAAAAACATAAAGGTCCAATAATACTGCCTCGAGGAATTCCCCTCTTAGTTATTACAGGGTCGGATAAAGCTTTGCCTACTCCAATTCTGTGAGATCTATTTTCTAAATATATAACCACCCATTCAGTTACTCTTTTGTCTAGTCCAATAGCACTCATTTTTGCCAGAAGTCTCCCATGATCCACCCTATCAAATGCTTTAGACAGGTCAATCGTTATACAGTCTATTTGACCTCCGGAATACAAGATATCTGCTATATGTTGCTGGTATCCTACAAGTCGAGCTTCAGTGGAATAACCTTTCCTAACCCCGAACTGCCTTCTAGCAAACCAGTTATTCATTTGCAGACATGTCTAATATAATGAAAAAGAATGCCTTCCCAAAACCTACATGCAATGAATGTCAAAGTTACTGGCCTGTAATTTTCAGCTTTATGTCTATCACCCTTTCCTTTATATACAGGGGCTACTATAGCAACTCTCCATTCCTTGGTATAGATCCTTTATGCAATCAATAATCAAATATCCCAACCCATTGTCTTTAGTATATCCCTAGAAATCTTATCAATTCGAGCTGCTTTTTCTAGTTTTCAACTTTTGTACCTTATTGCACATGTCATTGTTATCATATGTAAATTTTAATACTTCCATAGCATTAGTCACCTTCTCTATCTGGACATTATCCTTGTAACATACTGCTGACTGAATTCGTCTGCGTTTTGAAAATCCTTACATACACACTCCCCTTGTTCATTAATGATTCCTGAAATGTCCTTCTTGAAACCGTTTTCTGCTTTAAGGTACCTACTCATACCCTTCCATTTTTCACTTCGTGTGACTGCCAATTATGCTTACCATCGTGTTATCTTTGGCTGCCTTTTTTGCTGGATTCAATTTCCTAGTTCCTTAAATTTCTCCTTACTTCCACAGCCATTTCTAACTCTCTTTCTTTCCAACCTTCACCTCCTCCTTATTCTCTTTACTACTTTGTTATAATATAGTGGGTCCTTACCATTTCTTACCACTTTTAAAGGTACATACCTGTTTTCACATTCCTCAAGAATTATTTCTTTCTAACCTTCACCTCCTTCTTAGCCTCTTTATTATAATAAGGTGGGTTTTCACCATTCCTTACCACCTTTAAGGGTACAAACCTGTTTTTACATTCCTCAACAATTGCTTTAAACCCATCCCACAGTTTGTTTACTTTTTTTATCGTTTTCCACTGATCATATTTACATTCTAAAAACTCCCTCATGCCTGCTTTATCGGCCATATTGTACTGCCTAATAGTCCTACTTTTGAGACCTTCCTTTCTATTGCATTTATTTTTAATTATGACAAAAACAGCTTCATGATCACTAATACCATCGATTACTTTGATTTTCCATAGAGCACATCTTGTTTTACCAGCACTACATCCAGGATATTCTTCCCTGTAGTTGGTTCCATCACTTCCTGAATCATCTGTCCTTCCCCCATTAACTTATTTGCCATTTGTTGGTCATGATTCCTGTCGTTCACATTACCTTCCCAATTGACATTTGGTAAATTACGACCTCCCGCTACAATCATATTCCTTTCCATGTCGTTTCCCACATAGCTGATTAACTTACCAAATATTCTGAATCAATGTCAGCGCTACCCATTCCCAGTCTGTACACTCCAAATACATCAAGTTCCCTATTATATTTAGAAATGAGCCTTACACCTGGAATTTCATGTTTCTCATCTTTAACTTTTTCGTAGCTTACAAATTCTTCCTTCACCAGAATGAATACTCCCTCCCCCGCACCATTCCTTTCCTATCTTTACGATACACACTCCAGTTCCGTAAGAAAATTTCTGCATCCATTACATCATTTCTCAGCCATGATTCAACTCCTATTACAATATCTGGCAAGTATATAACTTTTAAATGACTTAATTCTATTCTTTTCTTACAATACCTCTACAGTTCAACACTAACAATTTTATGTCATCCCTACTTGACTTTCAGATCCCTGTACCTTTATCACTACCCCCTAGACCACCCCATTTCCCTGAATGTACCTCCTTATAACCCTTTCAAGCACATTTCCTGACTTATACGTACCACTGTGGTTTAAGTGAAAGCCATCTGAGAGGAGATCCCTACCTCTTACCCACCCATTAGGATCTAGAAATCTCACTCCCAGTTTCCCATATACCCACTCCATAGTCTCATTTAAGTCCCCAATCACCGTCCAGTCAGTATCCCTCCTACACAGTATACCACTGATAACATTCTCCGTTTCCTTAAACTTTACCAGTGCTGCATTTATCAGATCTCACACATCCCCAACTATGTTGGTACTTATACCTGCTAGCCTTACGTTGTTGGTACCAACGTGAAACACTGCCACCTTCTCCTTCCCCTCCTCCGTCTCTTCTACTTTCCTCAACATCTGCCTCAACCTAATTCCCGGATAACACTCTACTCTGGTTCCGTTTTCTCCAGACACTTTCCCCACGTGTCTGACAATGGAATCCCCTATGACCAGAGCCTCAACCCTACTCACTTCATTTGATCTCCTCTCCTCCTGGTCAGCCCTATCTTTCCTGACAGCTGCAGAAGCTACTTCGTCCACCCTTTTTTCTCTTCCATTAATCTGTTCCACCTGTTTTTTTCCTAGCCTCTACTGTACATTTCCCTTTCCTACCTTTTCCCCTTCTCCTCCGTCCACACTTCTCAGCAACAGTTCCCCCGTGTTCCTCATCTTCCTTCTGTTGCTCTTCCTGCTGTGACTTGTACCGATTTCTCACAGACACCTGTCCTGAATTCTGATCCTGAATAGAGCCCTTACCCTGCAATCTCCTTCCCCTTAGAGCATTAGACCACCTGTCTTCTACAATTCCTCCCTACCTTCTCATCCCTCTTTTACACCTACTGTATCCTGAACATTGTTCGAGGGGGGCCTACCTTCCTTCCTGTCTTCTTAGAGAATCCTAATTATCTCCCTCAAGCTATCCAACTCCTCCCCCGTACTCCTTAATGTCTGGCCACACCCACAGTTCCTACACTTGCACTCCTTAGTCATCCTTTAAGGAAAAATGAAAAGGAAAGGAAGGAAAAATAAAATAACTTATTATATGCAAAAAACGAAAGGAAAGAAATAATGTTTAGGATAGTACACAAAGATCACATCACAATAAGGTAATTAATATACTACTACAATACAACACTACTTAGTCCTACTCTATTTTTATCCTATAACAACCTTACGGGATAAAAAACTGCCGTTAATTACTGAATAGCGAAAGGAATATACAAGAATTACACAATTCTGAACTGCAGTTAAGCCTATCCTAGTAATTTTTTTTTTTTTTTTTTGCTAGGGGCTTTTACGTCGCACCGACGCAGATAGGTCTTATGGCGACGATGGGATAGGAAAGGCCTAGGAGTTGGAAGGAAGCGGCCGTGGCCTTAATTAAGGTACAGCCCCAGCATTTGCCTGGTGTGAAAATGGGAAACCACGGAAAAACCATCTTCAGGGCTGCCGATAGTGGGATTCGAACCTACTATCTCCCGGTTGCAAGCTCACAGCCGCGCGCCTCTACGCGCACGGCCAACTCGCCCGGTATATCCTAGTAATAACAACAGAATTCTAGTAAGAGAGTTTCCACGGATACATTTACTTTACTACACAAATATTTTGCAATAATAGAATAAGCACGCTAAATTCTAATAAGATATTACTCGTATACTACAGTACACCACGATACTTTTAAAGTACGTTTACCGGGCGAGTTGGCAGTGCGGTCAGGGGCGCGCGGCTGTGAGCTTGCATCCGGGAAATAGTTTGTTCTATTCCCACTATTGGCAGTCCTGAAGATGGTTTCCGTGGTTTCCTATTTTTACACCAGGCAAATGATGGGGCTGTACCTTAATGAAGACCACGGTCGCTTCCTTCCAATTCCTAGGCCTTTCCTATCCCATCGTCCCGATAAGACCTATCTGTGTCGGTTGCGACGTAAAGCCACTAGAAAAAACTACGTTCAGACGAATCCTAATTACAATATGTTACTACTAAGTTCAAACAGAAATGAAAATTGCGAGTTTGAAATGTGCACGAACTACTCAAAAATAACCAACAAAGCTAAACGCGTAGACAGATTATTATTAGTACTCTTTTATCTTACTATGTTCTACCTGATACACACACAAAGATACACACGAATATAACAGGCAAGATAGGTACTATCTAAATATAGGGCCTACCGTATCTACGCTACAGTTCTCAAATGAAATGTGGTTATATGATTTTTACAGCAGGTGGATACTATTATTTTCCCTACTACGTGGGACGGAGAATAAAAGTGTCCTTAAATGCTGAAAAATAAGAGGTTGTTTACAATCATTTCTGTCAAAACTACGGCGGGGGCTTGAAGTGCAATATTATTGGGATATAGGAATTTTATTATTAACTTTTTCTTGATGAATAAACGACGGTGCAAAGTACAAAGTATGCCGGGAACTTAGACCACAAATTATCCGAATGCAGTAATCAGCTGATTTTTGTATTTGTTTACACAACTACCATGTGCATATACTCTTTGATCTCGTCGGAATGCAGCAACAATCGTCAACAATCCAAAGACTGTTGAGTAATTATCCAGTGAAATACCGTCTAATCTCTTTACCTTCCTTTAAAATCGAAGTTTACAGGCGTATCGTGTTATTTAATTGAATAAATTATTACCTTCGTGACAGTTTGAACGGATACCTATACGAATTACCGGAAAAGCTTCAGAAGTTACAACACTTTATGATTATCTGCTTTTGTAAGTATTATACCAACGCTGATATTTAAAACTATTTTTAAGTTAATATTATTGCCTAAAGTATTTCCTAAATCTAAATTCGAAACATAGTACACCTAGCTAGTCTACTTAACCTAAAAAACGTATTCTACTGAACACCAACTTAACTATTTGTTATAAAATTCAAGTAAATATTACTCCCAACTTCTACCGACAAGCACTAAACACCAATACATAAATAGCACTAAATGGATCACACATACACAAAATCAAACAATTTCAATAGGTTTTAATTACTTTTTTTTTGCTAGGGGCTTTACTTCGCACCGACACAGATAGGTCTTATGGCGACTTTAACTACTTTATCACTACGATAATGCAAGAACATTCTCAAGAGCCGACCATTCACAAGCGCATCCAACAATGGACTTCCAATTATAATTTACCAGGCAGTCATTCTAGCATGCACTCGTATTGCCGTTCGGCGGAACGCGACAGTTTGCCGGCCTCAGCCTCAGACTCGTCTCAGCTTCGATTCTGCGTTCATTGGATGACCCTATAGGGCCTATTATGAGATTGGTAGAGAATATATTTTTCCACAAGTATGCAATATTCCTTTCACGACATATAAAAAAATCAATATATGCCTTAACTTGCGATTTTCAAATACACTGCCGAAAAAACCATGTTATAACAACTTTTTTCTATTTTATTGGAACATATGCATATGGCAAAATACGGTACCGATATGCACGAAACAGAGTTTCCCCAGTCTGAATATATGAAGTTTATTGTGCATGTTTTTGCATATTATGGACTTTTCGTATACTGCGTAATATGTAGAGATATCCTTACAATTATACACATTTTTTCGAATTTCACAGGGAAATGTTTTAAACATAATTAATTACCGGTACCGGTACCAGTACCTTTGTAAAATATTAACAGAAAAAAGATTACAAACAAATTAAAATAAAGGTTAGATGAGGCCGGGGAATTCGCGAAGGGGATGGATCCGACATGTAACGCAGCATTTGAAAACAGCAAAATATTTTTTAAAAAATATTCCTCTAAAAAAGTGCTAAACAGTGTTTGCTAAAGGCAATTACCCCAAACGAAACAGCTTGTTGAACTTCGGGGTTCCAGTTGTCAACATTTATTAAAGAACTATGTGAAATTTTGATTCCGTTATATAAAATAGAACGTCCTAAATTATGTGCGTTCTTAGAATCACATATAAAACAGACTACACCATATGTGTCTACTCTTTGCAAACATTTGTTCCGTTAATTTATGAAGGAAAGAAACAGGACAAGAAATTTGTGATTTTATTAAAGGTAATATAGGTAGGTAAGGGTTATTCTGCCCGAAGGCAGGTCCGAACCTCCGCAGATGTGTTCCTGAGCCGGAGTTTACGTGCGGTAGGGTGGCCAGTTCCTTTCCGCTCCTCCATTCCCTTATCCTCCACCAACAGCGCGTGGCAACCTATCCAACTCCTGACCACGCCCAATGTTGCTTAACTTCGGAGATCTCACGGGATCCGGTGTTTCAACACGACTACGGCCGTTGGCAAAAGGTAACATAATCTGGGTTAATTTGGATGAACTTCAAATGTGTGTAACTGATCTGAATGTAATGTAATTGTTGCTATGCTCAATCAATATGAAATTCTAAGGGTAATTTTACAATGCTTGTCCACACATGGTACATGTCCCTGTGAACTGTCTGCATGATGTTGAGGTACTCCCGTGGCCAGCAAGATCCCCATATCTGTCCCTGACGGAACATGTGTGGGACCAGCTTGACGTCAACTCTGTCCCAGTGCCAGTATCCAGGATATCACGGACCAGTTACAACAGTTGTGGGTCAGCTGACCTCAGGAGAGGACACAGCTCCTTTATGACACCCTTCACAACCGAAACAGTGCATGTATCCAAAGCAGAGGGGGTGCAACATCATACTAATAAGTGGGCTCGTACTTCCAAGTTCAGCTTGCATCCGGGAGATAGTAGGTTCGAATCCCACTATCGGCAGCCCTGAAAATGGTTTTCCGTGGTTTCCCATTTTCATACCAGGCAAATGCTGGGGCTGTACCTTAATTAAGGCCACGGCCGCTTCCTTCCAACTCCTAAGCCTTTCCTATACCATCGTCGCCATAAGACCTATCTGTGTCGGTGCGACGTAAAGCCCCTAGCAAAAAAAAAAAAACTTCCAAGTTCTTTTTAATCTTGACTTGATTTTGTAATCACTGAAATAACATCACATACCCTCTCAACACGTGAAGTTTCATTTTGTTTCCTCCTCCCCTTTTGGGTGCTTCAATTTTTTTGTCAGGCAGTGAATGTAGATGACCAACATTTCATGCTACATAATGCTTTAGCTTCTACTGTAAACATCACAGGAATATTAAAACCCTAATATTTTTATATATTCACATACTGCATCTGTTAGTAAAATAAGTTTTGTAGAGCATGAAATTCTGTTTGCTTTTTTCAAAATCACCCTTTCCACATCAAGTGTTTTATGTTATCTACTTTGAAATAGAACTGTTGGTATCTTTCTACAGCGCACATGAAATGTCATTGTACGTCATCATCAGCTAATTGCTCCAAGATGCATGGCTATTTTTCAGAAGTGTGTTATAGAACTACCATTGATTTTATGGCAAATTATAATTTCCATTACCTGTTAATTCATCATTTACCCAAGTTCTGTTGAACCTACCTGGTCAGTCCAGTGGCATTTGGTGGTTCTCAAATATGCCAGCATGGTGTAAGTAGATCTACCTACAAATGAAAGAACTCCTGAAGAAAAAATTCTAACACATTAGCATCTCTGAAAATCATAAATATAGTTGGTGGGACGTAAAACTAATAAATCTGATATTGCACATGCCAGTATACCTTATGTGTGCTTTTCAACAATATCAACAATAATGTACGTTCCCACCGTGTAAAAAAGTAGGACAGGTTTCTATTAGACTGAAGATTGTGGAAGGTATCAGCTGAAATTGGACTTGTATTACCGGAATGGTGAATTTAATGTTTTATTATAGCTTGAGGAAATTCATTCCTGTTTATTTATTTATTAATTCTTTTTTTTGCTATTGGCTTTATGCCGCACCGACACAGACAGGTCTTATGGCGACGATGGGATTCTTCACGGCGTGGAAAGGGCGTCTTTCAAAGCTGACCAATGAAAATGATCGTTTGTACATTTCTGGGATCATAGTATGTAAGTGCAAATGGTTTCGAGAGGACTCGCTGCAATCGCTGTTGACGATTAAGATGCCAGATACCATACCACCTAACTACATTAATGAAATAAAAAACATACGCCTCAACCCAGCATTGACCCCTTGACATCTTGCATACTAACCCAAAACAAATATAGTAGAGATAATACGCGACACTTCCGGATTTCGCCTTGCTAAAATGGGAGACAATTCGACGGTGGCGCTCCTAGTGACTTGACCTGAACAAATCGCGCTAAATTCAAATATCAATGGAAATGTATATACGGAAATGGATAAATAAATTACGTATAGAAAGAAAGTGTTATTGAGATATTAACTTCGAAGTTGCTAAAGAAATTCTGGATAAATGAATGAAGAATTATTCAATAATAATGTTATTTGTTTTACGTCCCACTAACTACTCTTTTACGGTTTTCGGAGACGCCGAGGTGCCGGAATTTAGTCCCGCAGGAGTTCTTTTAGGTGCCAGTAAATCTACCGACACGAGGCTGACGTATTTGAGCACCTTCAAATACCACCGGACTGAGCCAGGATCGAACCTGCCAAGTTGGGGTCAGAAGGCCAGCGCCTTCACCGTCTGAGCCACTCAGCCCGGCCGAAGAATTATTCAAAGACTGAAATTAGACATATAAACAAGAAGTGAAATGGACTGGTGTGAAATGGCTTGATCTTTCATTTATGCATTCCTGCCTGAACTCTTACGGTTGGATTTGTCTTTTTTCTCATTTAAAAACATTGTATCATCACATTAAGACACTTGTCAATAAAAATATCGGCACATTCCTTACACATATGATGCAATGAATTAACATTTAATAGCTGGACAATTTTCCTCTTAACATGAAGCCTACTAACAGAAAGATATTCCTTACACATATGATGCAATGAATTAACATTTAATAATAATAATAATAATGTTTTTTGTTTTACGTCCCACTAACTACTGTTTTACGGTTTTCGGAGACTCCAAGGTGCCGGAATTTCGTCCCTCAGGAGTTCTTTTACGTGCCAATAAATCTACCGACACGAGGCTGACGTATTTGAACACCTTCAAATACCACCGGACTGAGCCAGGATCGAACTTGCCAAGTTGGGGTCAGAAGGCCAGCGCCTTAACCGTCTGAGCCACTCAGCCTGGCGAATTAACATTTAATAGCTGGACAATTTTCCTCCTAACATGAAGCCTACTAACAGAAAGATAATCTGTAAAATCCCGGCTTTAATCTGAGAAGGGGGATAAAGAAAGAAAAGTATGAAAATGTTGTCGATAGTGATGATTTAAGGAATATTTACGTACAACTAGAGCAAAAATGTAACATACTCTTGGCTGTATTGTCGAGGATTTCTAAAGTCGCTGGCCTGGAAATGATCTGAACAGATCTTATAATTCTTACATAAGCGTAACGTCCCTTCTTTCTTGTACACCTTATCCAAATCGCTTCTGTGACATTTCAAAATCCACACATCACACCTACAACAACGCATCGGTATTGAAGGTTAACTGCTGCACTATAGAATAAAATATGCGTAGGGCCTATTACATTTTATGCCAGTTAAAATATGGGTCGAGCAGGTCAGAAGATTATGAAGTACTATAAACATCTCTGTCACTGGAAGAATATACACGTAAACACAATATTACTTATATGTTCTTGTCACGAGGGAACCTAAAGAACGACCGCGCATTTTTCTCTACTTCGTAATTACTGCAGCCAAACACAGCACATACCTTTCCCCTCATGTTGAGAGGAGATATCAAGGAATGACACACACTACTATTTATTTATGTCAACTCACTGAAAACGCATAAATAACACCAAAAACTTCACACAAAAATACACGTGCTCTTATGAGAGAATCAGTACTGTTCAGGTCTATCCGCTAGAGTGAGCTCCAGTAGCTGTCCCTCGATATCTCGCTCAGTGTCGCGTATTATCTCTACGTATTTGCCCAAAACTCTATCCACTGCACGAACTGTACAGCGCGACTAAAATGTGCTGACAGAGGCAGTTACCCTACATGTGGTTACAGTGCTGCCAGATTGCCACTCTTCAACATCCTTTTTCTGCCGGATATACTGGCAGGACGAACTTTTGTGAGAGACACTTTTTAAATGCTGGCATGTGAGGAATTGCGCTGCGACGCCCGAGTGCGTGAATTTCGGTTCACACTGTATAAGTTATACAGTGTGTTTCAGTAAAAGCATGCAAAAATTAAACACGAAATTGGGGTTGATCTGCTGAACATTTAAAGGTAAGGAACTTATGATCTCAGAAACCAATACAAGGAGTTTTTTTTTTTTTTAACTATTTGCTTTACGTCGCACCGACACAGATATGTATTATGGCGGCGATGGGATAGGAAAGGCCTACGAACGGGAAGGAAGCGGCCGTTGCCTTAATTAAGGTACAGCCCCAGCATTTGCCTGGTGTGAAAATGGAAAACCACGGAAAACTATCTTCAGGGCCGCCGACAGTGGGGTTCGAACCCACTATCTCCCGAATACTGGACACTGGCCGCACTTACGCGATTGAAGCTATCGAGCTCGGTATACAAGGAAGTATGGGCTTAAATATGTATATCACAATTACTCTTTTCTGGATTATTTGCAGTTAATTTTTACGTGTAGATTTTACATTATTTCCATTTATTATCATATAGTACCATATCATCGAAAAATCCGAGTTGACCTACCATTTTGTACCTCACAACACTTGCTCAAAATGATGGCTACCAACTTCAATGTAAGTATGACATCAGTGCACTAGATTCTGCTGCACCATTTAAAATGTAAACAAATAGGTGTAAAAAATTAGCTGTAAATAATGCAGAAAACAGTAATTGTTGTAGACAGTAATAGTGATAGACATGTTTAAGATTGCATTTCCTTAAGCTGGCTTTTCAGACTGTAGGTTCCCTACCTCAAAATGTTCAGTAGAGTACCGCCTATTTCCTGTTTAATTTTTGCATATTCTTACTGGAATACCAAGTACAGTATGTCAATTGCATAGATTACAGTACCGTAGCAAAGAACATTGAGTTATGTCAGCACTAGGATGTCATTAAAATTGAACATCCAGTTGCTCTGTCCACTGAAGTACTGTTACTGATGGAAAATCTATCCACTTACCTGGGTAAGCCCACAACTGACATTCTGTCACGATATTAAGAATGGTGTATTGTGAAGCTGAATATTCGCATTCTGGAGATGTTAAGGAGAGTGTCCGTGTACTTGCCATGACATACCTTAATACTACTCAGTGTGGCTGATATCTTGTGCAGAAGTTGGAATTCCCTAGCAATTTGCTTTTTAGGAAAGATATTGGCCATTCTGTTTTTTCTGACCACTCAAGGTATTTAGCATCATGTTAGCAGCATCATGTAAAAGTGGAAGATGTAATTTCAGTCTTCAGTCTTGTATCATAGTCCACAAGACACAGGTACTGTAGTTGAGATTATTACTCTCTAATAAAAGCATTAGATCTGCAAAGATTCAATGGCATTATTCAGATAGCAGTGAGAACTAGTAAGTTGGGATTGACCTGATGGTACCTCATGTACCTTTTGTAGACATTACTCTCACTAAATGAAGTCTAAGTGCAGAGCAGGCTGAAATATGTGATGATCCTTGCTTAGACAATGCTACTTCTGGTAAAAGAACCATCATGTTAGCTGACCAAGGTTTTCTCAGAGCGTGCAGAGTAGTAAGATTAAAATTAATAATAATATAATGTCATTGTTTTTATGTCCGACTCCATGGCTAAATGTTTAGCGTGCTGGCCTTTGGTCACAGGGGTTCTGGGTTCAATTCCCGGCAGGGTCGGGAATTTTAACCATAATTGGTTAATTTCGCTGACACGGGGGCTAGGTGTATGTGTTGTCTTCGTTATAATTTCATCCTCATCACGATGCGCAGGTCGCCTACGGGAGTCAAATCAAAAGACCTGCACCTGGCAAGCCGAACATGTCCTCAGACACTCCCGGCACTAAAAGCCATACACCATTTCATTTCATTTTCATTGTTTTTATGTCCCACTAACTACTTTTGACAGTTTTTGGAGATGCCAAAATGCTGGAATTTTGTCTTGCAGGAATTCTTTTACATGTCAGTAAATGTACGACATGAGGTTGGTGTATTTGAGCACTTTCAAATACCACCTGACTGAGCCAGGATCGAAACTGCCAAGTTGAGATCAGAAGGCCAGCGCCTCAACTGTCTGAGCCACTCACACCAGCAAAGAGTAAACTAACAGCTTTTAATATTGCTGAACTCTTCCTGTTAAGATGCCTCTGATTTCATATGATTACAGCTTACTTTTGCAGTCTACAGAAATGGCTACAAAATGAATTTGAGTTTAAAAGAAAATGTTAGTGGGAGAATGTCACACATAGGTACACTTTTAATGCACATCTATACTCCCATTATCTTCAGCTTTGTAGGCACTAACATTAATTTTCAAAGAAAACAATGTTTTTTTAGAACCTTTATTACTTTGCACTACATTACATAAAACAGCTTTACAGAAAACATCATCTTATAAAAATATAAACACCTTTAATGTTTCTTACTTCACTTTGTGCTATTATGCACCTTGTTTTACTAAAGCTATGCATTTTTTAGATGTAAGTTGCAGTCAAGGAAGACAAATCCAAATTAGAAAATGACTAGTTGTCTCCAAATGTTTGTCATGTGATGAAATCAAAGCTACATTTTACAACTACTTGGGATGTATAGAATTAACTTTCATTGGAACATTTGATAAGTTTATGGAGTACTAGAATTATTAGTAGCCAGTTACTTACATGGTTAGTCTTCTTCAGTATCATCTAGTATCAGTGTACTTTTGTTAGGTCATTTGATTTTCGATGCTTCAGTATATTTCAGTACCATATGCATGTGCATATTAATTTAATTGCAAATTATGTTGCTTGCTCACTTTGTTGCTATTATCCACATGACTAAGCCAGTAATTTATTACCTACTGGAGTTTTATAATGGAGGATAAAATGTTAATAATTTCACATCAGTGAACTTGCTGGTGGATTGAAACTGATATTTCACTGAAGCTAGTGTAACATATTAACTTTCTCTTATAAACCAATATAATGTTTTAAAATATTTTGCCATACAACAATAGTTCATATAATTATTTATGCAGAAATTTGAGAAATCTTAGAAAGTAAAATTCCAGTAACTCCATCTAATATGTTTTTCACATTTTAAAATTAAAGGAAATACATTTATGGTTATAACTTCACTTAATTTGTAATATCTGAAATAATTTCTTTTCAGTTTTCACTTAGTTATTTTATAACTGATAGGTTCTTCAGTTTTGCCAAAACTAGTTTTGAGTACTTCAGTTGTTTCTTTTTCAGGTATAATACCGTTGCCATATGTCTTCTTGGAGGTAGTTTATAAATGTATTACTCAAAATTAGTTTTGGCTGACTGAATAACCTAACAGTTATCAAATTTAAAAAATACTGCACTTAATTACACAGAGGTAGAATCATTTATTGGAGCTTTCTTTCTGTGATTCTTTAAATAACAAGGTTTGAAATATACTGTATTTTATTGTAGATTTGGAGTGGTTAATCTTATAGTAAAACTGAAGGTTTGACACAGGAACTTAGACAAGCTAAATATCTAGTTAACTGATATATGTACTGCCAATAATGTAATCACGCAAAAATTTTGAAAATTATGCAAGTAGAAAACAGTTCTTTGGATAAATGATGATGATGGTTTAATAATGGTTCACCATATTGAACCTCATTAAAACAGGAATGGTATCCTTTGCAAATTTACAAATCATGTTACGGTGAGAATCACTGAAATAATTTTCCAGGTATATGCAAGAGACATTAGATTTGCTGCTGCAATATTAACGAAGGTCTTGCAAACTATAATGAAATACATTTAAGTTAACTGGCAGGCAATATCATAGATGAACTTGTTAGTTCTCTGATGTCAGGCAAGTATTCGCTTACAGATTACTTCAACAAATGAAAATTCTTAGTACCGTACAATCAAAGAATATGTTGGAATAACAAAGTTGAAATTACCTCTCAGTTTCTTTTACTTAGCTTTGCCTTTTATTGTAGCTATGAAGCTCATCATTTTAGAGAACAAATAAAAGTATGAGAAAATATACTAATCTGATGTTTCAGAGTCATGTTCTGGAGTGATATCATATTAGTTATTGAATTGTCAAAGGATCTGAAGTAAAATGACAGTGTTAAATTGCAGGAGGATATTACTACATCCTCACTTGCATTTGGTCAAATTGTGTGCAAGGCAAGAATTAAATGACTTCATAGCATCAAATTTGGGCCATGAAACCAGTAATATACCACAAAAGAGAACATGAAGCATTACAACTACTGTTGATGTATTAGAAAAGGATTTCAGTCAAAATATTCATGGCACTGAGGAAAGACAGTACTATGAAAGCTAATTTAGTTTTATATCATAAAGTCTTGAGGTTCAGGTCTTTAGATTGAACCAAGTGACTGAGAAATAATATGAGAGCTGTGCTTATGTAACATATCTAGAAAAAAAAAAAGATATTAATTACAGAGTTCTGTGGGAAAACATATTGCCTGAGTTGAGAGATTAGCATACATTATCAAAGATATGATATTACAGGAAGTTAGGCACATTTAATATTACAGTCTGCATTGAATATGTTGGCAGAAATGAGTTATTACTTTGTGAAAAGTGAAGTCAACATCGATGTGTACTTAGTTCATGAGTGGGGGGTGTTAGAGAGAGGGGGAGATGAGAAATCTGCCATCTGGGCGACTGTCTTAAATGCAGATCAGTGATGGTTGTCTGAGTGAGTAAGTGAGTGAATAGATAGATGGAAAAATAAGAAAGGAGCACTTACAGAATGGCCAAATTCAATTACCTTCTTAAGGGCTCCCCTGAAGCTAAGTGCAGCCCATTCTGGATCCTCAAATAAAACCTAAATTTGTGGCAGAGACAGGAAATGAATCCAGGCCAAACTAATGGGAGCTACCTTGCTAGTTCCCAAACCTGGGGGATCAATGCATTTTAGAAAGAGAGTGAGTTGACAGTTTTAATTAGCCTTACATAATCTATTTTCAGGTTGATGTTGCTATTTGAGAACAAAAGCAGAATGGACATTTATGTTAATCTTAAATTTGTGGTAAGAGGCATAAAAGTAGCAATAATGATTGCTGATATTAAAAAGTGGAAAGAAAGCAGGTGGGTATTTATAATGAAGAGATAATGGCTAAGATACAAAGAAACACATTTGCTGAAGTAATAGATAGTGTATTCAGCCTTAGACAGGAAGCAAGGCTCTTTTTTCTGATATAGGACCAGACCTTCAACTTTCAGCTGAAGAAGCAAGAGACTGGAAGGTGTCCTTAAACTTGGTAAATATAGTGCTCCAAGTTATCTAGGGAGTGAATAAAGTTGGCTGTAAAGCGTAAGGTAAACAGAAGGAGACCTAGAAGATGACAATTAGACCCTTTATTTAACAATTTAAATGTAAGAAGTATGGAGATGCTTAGTTTAGTCATAGAGACCTGCACACAATACTGAAAGGCGTAACAGCTCATATTTTACTTTATGTATGTACTATATGCAAACCTTTTCTTGAGCCCAATTTTTACGGGGTGAGGAGTAAGGAGGGAGCGCTGACAGTTCCGGTTACACTGCCAACTGGATGGAAATGAAATCTGAATTGAATCGATAATATGATCGATCAATACGAATTTTCTAAACATTTATTATCTTATGCCAACAACTCTATCACACACACATTATTTAACATTATATAACATTTCTCAATGCGAATCTTGTTCCTAGCATGAATTATATAGTTTGGCTTTGCTGTGAAAACAACATCAGTACTAGTTCGTAAAGTGTACGCCAGATGTCGCACAGCGATGCATAGTTTGTGTTTCAAAGGTTGCCAATATGGATGTCAAAGATAACCGAGGTCTACCGATTCAGCACTAGGGAGCTCAGGGCTCAAGGAAAGGTTCGCGTATATATATATATATATATATATATATATATATAGAGAGAGAGAGAGAGAGAGAGAGAGAGAGAGAGTGTGTGTAGTATTTCAAGTTCTGAGTACTTTTCCAGTTAATGTATACCATAGATACATGAAGTAACTTAGGTAATCCAAACAACTCTTTTCTTAAGTAATCACTTATAGAAAGGGCACTGATGTTTTCAATAAACAGATTTCTTACTGCGTTTATGAGCAATGGTTTTCATTGTGGCCTGAAGTTGAAATACTTTTGTTTTTAGAGGAGAGGAGGTTTCTAAAAGTTATTAAACTACAATGTCAATATCCTTGCATGGGTTCTTTGCTAATACAACAGTTATCTCAGCTGTGAAGAAGACATGAAGACATCATATTTTTGAGCCTTTCTCAGTAACACCATATTTGACAACCAGTTCTACTCATCAACAAATGTTAACAATTTCCCTAAAACATTTGTCAACACATCATGTGATGGAAAGATACTTAGAACATTAAAATCAAATAATAAACCTGTAGCCTAGTGACAATTTGTGTAAAGCATAGGCTCCGAACATATTCACAATATTCTCATATTTGCACATTAATAGTTACATATTCAAGAAACGCTGCTAATTTCTGAAATATGTATGGACAACTGAGCTGATTACCTTTCTAGTGTATTGATGTCTCATATCAGATTTCATAAAATCTGTATATAATTGTTCAACTGTATACATGATTAGCTCCAACAGCATACTGTCAAACAATGCACATAAAAAATCAACATTTTTCTGAACAATATGCAAACAAGGTACATGCACATGTGATGAATAACACATCCTTTTGAGCTGCAACATCTTAGGAAACATATATTCATTTTTTGCTTTTATGGCACATGACTTTTGGTTCACTTTTAACACTTATAGCAGTTCACAAGTAAACATAAACTGACATAGAGTGAAATAATGATAACCTATATTATTTTTTTAAAAGAATTTGACTACAATAATGGCTTACATATAGGCCATGTATCTATTGGATTTAGGTAATAACAGCTGTACAGTTCAATGGGGGTAGCTATCAGCTGATTGCTGTATCAAACTACATTCATTCATCCACAGTATTCACATGCATACATGTCATTAATATAGTATGTACACACATATAAATCATATTACAGAATTTTTTACAGACATTTTCAACATAACAGTCATTGTCATTACATTTATTCCCTTTTGATGAAGTAAATGTAGTACAAGGATGAGGCTAAAAATGATGTGTCCTTCTATGACTGAAACAGCATACATCGGGATGAGGTTAAAAATGTGTCCTTCTATGACTGAAACAGCATACATCGGAGATAGAGAGAGAGAGAGAAATATAATGATTGGGAGTTTTATAACACATTCCATATATACAAATTCTTTATCACACTGATATGTAACTCTATCCCTAAGACATGCAGGGCCAGCTTTAGATAGATGTTTCAGAGTACTGGAACCTTTAAAAGGCTATGTATTCAAGTGGATTTAAGATATGATACCTGAGAACAGTTGATAATCCCTAACAGTTGTGGACGTATATAGCATTCTTAGGTCATACCATCATACAATTTATTTTACATATTTTAAGCCATATTATTATTATGACTGAGTTAATGTAAGTTTGAACCTTACTGAGCAGAGTGGCCACGTCTGTTAATGCACTATGACTATGGAGCCAAGCTCTGCATTTGGGAGATGAGTGGGTTTGAACCTTAGCTATCCTGAGAATTGTTTTCTGTGATTTCCCATTTCCACTTCCAGGTAAATGTTGGGACAGTTCCTATTTATAGGTCATGGGTTATCCCTTCCTCCTCCTTCTCACCCAGTTTTCATTTACCATCATTCATTTAATCTTCATTAGCTCCTCATCTGAGTTTGGCATCAGAAAGGGCATCTGGCCATAAAAATATGCTATACAAATTTCATTTCTTCTCACCTCATCCCCGACCATGTATCAGGAAATGGGCTTAAGTAAGTTTGAACCATCCAAGAACACCTTCTTTTGCATAGTTTTTCATTTTCACACCAGACAAATGTTGGGGCTGTACGTTAATTAAGGCTATGGCCACTACCTTTCCAATCCTAGCCTCTCCCATCCTTGCATCACCCAAAACCTTTGATCTGTTAGTGTGATGATAAACCAGACAAGATAGGCGAGCAAACAAAAAATACTTTCTTCAGTTTATTAGGATACCTTCATGGTGTTAATCCAGTCTCCTTTATATGAGGCTACAAACAATGATTATGCAGTGAATTTAATATGTTTGGTGATGAACTCTTCTACCCTGTAGTAATTGAAAGAAAAAATCTGATGAAATATCCCAATAGAATGTTCATTTTATGTTGAAAAGTATTTCCCTTAAAAGTGCATTCCTGAAGAAGGGACAGTGCCAAAATAGAGTTATCAATAAATAATGGTGAATAATTTTATTGAAACATAATAAAAGCAATCAAAGAAATGTACTTCAAGTTCATTATGAGAGAAAAAATAGTACAAGATGATATTTCCTTCTTACTGCTCCAAGTGTCACTTCTCATAATTTCTGTGTGAAGCCCATACTACAGAGTAGGCTACATAACATTAATCAACAAGCGCAACTGTATCAGCAGGAAATGAGTGAAAACCAGAAGAATATAATGAGATCAGGTGAAGTGTTTTATGTACAAGAATTAATTCTGAACTATTTACATCCATATAATATTAGAGATGTAATTCAAACAAAAGTAAATATTAAATATGACCACAGATAATGGTAAATGCTTGACTTTGTGTTAATAATTACTGATGCTTTCTATGTACAAATTAGTTATCATTAAAAATGCTATGCATTTGAGTTTGTCCTTCGTTTTATTACCATACAGTACCTTTCCTATAATGTTGCATACTTAATATGTTTTCATTCAGTGTGTATAACTTTTGACCTTATTACACACTTTAATTTTAACTTTTACAAAAAAAACTAACACATCCATGGATGGATCCATGTTGTGAAATAGTCATGTGAGAAGTTTTACATAAAATCTTGCTTCTGAAACTTAAACTGTCAGGAATGTAAAAGAATAATTATGATGATGGTAACATATCCAAAAAGTCATATTCCAGGAATAGTTTAATGGAGAAACCTCATATCACACTTTAGGAGTTGAATCTTGGCTATAATGCTGAACATTAGGCATGCATCAACTTACCAGACAACCACACACAAAGGGAAACATAACATGAATCCAGAATTTTCAGCAGGGGAGGTTATTCTATGGACTGAAGGGAACCCCTTAAAAATTATTACAAAAGCCAATATATTTAAGCATGTTATTGTAACCAATATTTATTTTAAAGTTTGTGGCATTTTATATAACATATAATTATAAAGTTGATTTAATGTGACCGTGATGCATAGGCAGTTGAGAGTTGCAAACATACATCAGTTTCCAAGAGCTGTGCAGTCATGTGCTATCAAAGCCATTTGTTGGGCAGGTGGTATGACAGGCCCAGCTAGAGTTCCAGGAGCAACGATCTCCAACTCTGCTTCCTCCATAATTCTTTATTTGGGCCCATGATTCATCAGCAAGTGGAATGTGCCTGACTACTTCATTCCATTCGTGAGTATTTATACAATGCTAAAAGTCGCAAAATAAAGGTTTTAATGCACTTGTGTCTTTAAACAACGTTAAATTAGTGTAGTGAGTAGTATTAGTATATTTCATTTGTGTTACTTGTTAAGAATGTACCAAATTTATGTGCTGAAAAAGTATACATATCAATTATAGCAATACTGCAATTCTGCTAGCTGAGTAGGGAATGCATTGACTGTGTTTGAGTCATTATGCATGGCAACTGCCTGCACAAGTGAGGAGAGTAGAGGGGTGTATGGATAGTGCTGGAAGCTCTCATAGTCTAGGGCATGAGTTTGAGGACTTTGCAGGAGAAGCATGGTATAATTGCTGGTGGCAGACCAATGCTTGATTTATCCACTATAAAAACTAAAACAAAATGATGTTTTTGCCATTTCAATGCAGTTTAGTATTGGAAAATAGGCTAGTTATGTGGGTAGATGTAAGGCTTTTGAGGCATTTACTCTATAAACAAGTGTTTCGTCTTAGGCCTGACACTAAACTCATCAGAGTGAGATGTGTCATACCATACCATACCCACTGATGTTAGGGTATGTGCAGGTGAATTATTTTTTGAACAGTTGTCATTGCTCACACAGAAGGGATCTTAGGCTTGACACTTGTGCCTGAAAAGTCTTGCATCTAAATTTTTATATGCCCTATTGGTTTGAAAAATTTAATTCCCTCATTGGGAACTTAGACTTTCCATTAGGAATTGCCTGGCAGGCAATAATTCAATTGTGGGAGATTTTTCATCTGTATGCAGCTATTAGATTTTGCCTATACCAATGGGCTTCTGATAAATTCACCTACGTTGGCAGTTGCAGAGCAGGGTTCAGCCTATAAGTTGCCACAGCTCTACACCTCTGCATTTGGGAGATAGAGAGGGACTGGTCCCCACCTTTGGCTGTCCTGAGAATGCTTTTCCATGGTTTTCCATTCTCCTGCACTAAGGTGAATGCTGGAATATTTCCCAGTATAGGCCATTGCTGCCAACCCTCTCACCTTCTCCGAAGATCATCTTCACCATAGTAAATCTCTGTGCCCATCCCCTTCAGGGATGGAATGAAAACTTATGTAGTTAGTTAATTCACGTATGGCCGGCGGATGCAGAGTCAGCTTTGGCTGTACTGGTGACCATGGCTGGACTGTAGCTCTAAAGTCCTGCATTGCGACCAAGGAACTGTGCGAACTTTGGCTTACTGGTGGCCATGGCACTACCATGGCTCTCCATTTGGGAGATGGGGAGGGGCTGGTCCCCACTGTTGGCTGTCCTAAGAATGGTTTTTTGTGGTTTTCCATTCTCCTGCACTAAGGACTAAGGCATATGCCAGGACAGTTCATAGTATAGGCTATGACAGTCAAGCCCCTCACCTTCTTTGAACAATTCCTTTTCTGAATCAAATCTACCTGGCTTGAGAGGTGGTGTTACCATGTAGAAGGCCTGCCATCACCTTCAGTGATAAAATGAAAACTTGTAGTAGTAGCAGCAGCAGTAGTAGCAGTAGTTAATTCACCTGCATACACCCCAGCATCAGTTGGGAGGGCCTCACACATCGCATTTTAATGAGTCTAGGGCCAGACCTAAGATGAAATGCCAGTTATAGAGCGAATGCCTGAAAATTCTTACATCTTATTTTCAATATGCTCTATTGGTGTGAAAAATCTAATTTCCTCATCGGGAACTTAGACTTTGCATTTTGGTTATGTGTTATCAAAGAACATCAAAACTCTATTGTAATGGATTTGATGGTGTGAATAATTTGCTTAAGGCATCTTAGCATCATCTTCTGCCTTTTCTGAATTGTTCAATTTATATGCATAGATTTTAACTATCCCAGTGTCTAGCGCTAATGCCAAATGTTCATTTTTGGCACTTTGCAGAAACCACACTTACTGCAGAAACACTGAAGGACAACAAAGAGTCTTGAACTTGTCTCCGCAGGCGATGAAAAAAAACAAATCAAACCCCATGGTGCAACAGCCCCGAAAGGCCATGGCCTACCACGTGACCGCTGCTCAGCCTGCAAGCCTGCAGATTGGGAGGTGTCGTGTGGTCGGCATGACAAATCCTCTTGGGTGTTATTCTTGGCTTTCTAGACCAGGGCGAGTGGTATGATATGTAATTATGAAGGAAACTAGATTAGGTTGCTTGGGAAGCCTAGAGCTGTTTTTTTCCTCTTTTTTTTTTTTTACACTTTGCTTTAGTTGCACCAACACAGAAAAGGTCTTATGGCAATGATGGGATTGGAAACGGCTAGTAGTGGGGAGGAAGTGACCATTAACTGATGTGAAAATGGGAAACCACGGAAAACCATATTCAAGTCTGCCGACAGTGGGGTTTGAACCCTATATCACCTGAATGCAAGCTGTTAGCTGCGTGAGCCAAACTGCATAGCCACTTGCTCGGTTAAGCTGTATTAATAGCCCAGATAATCTGATGGTGAACCAGCTAGGTGGACTAATCTCCAGCAGTAAAGGTCTTCCTTGGATTATTGTCGTAGGACTCATGGGATTTAGGGGCTGGGCAAGTACCTTTATCCCTGCTGGTGAGCCTGAATGGTTACAATGGTCTCTCTTTCTCTCTCTCTCTCTGTCTTGCGCGCGCGCGCACACACACACACACACACATGCGCGCGCGCACGCACAGCAGCGGACTCAGGATGCCCTCAAATGACTGCCACCAGGGAAGAGGATCATCAGATCCTCCAACAGGCCAGCATCATCATTATAGGCGCCTGTCCCTGCCGGAACCATTTCAAGGTGTTTGGTTGGAGGAAATTTAGTCTCATTGTACCCATTATTTCTCCTGCTATTGACACTAATCCACCGTCATCTCCATTTGCATTGGTGTGTCATGAACGACAAATCTGGACTGGTACAGACTGGAACCGGCGGGGGGAGGGGGTCGAAGGGGGGGGTATCTCATATGATAGTCGTTCACTCCTAGTAATGATATAAGGAACTTTGACAACACAGCAATATGTGCAGGATATACTACAGCTGCATGTATTGCTTTTCATGGCAGAGCTTCCAAGAGGCATTTTGTAACAGTATAATGCTAAGCTGCACAGAGCAAGGGTGCCACAGGAATGCTCCTATCATTTGTTATGATGGTTTTGTGATAAAGTTTTCCTCTTCCAGGATAACTTCAGCCATGCCAAGAACATAGAGCAAAATCTATGTGGTCGTGTGTATTGTAATTACAATCCCATTTACTTCAAGAACTCTTTAGAAGGAATTAAGAACAGAGGTATAACTGTTTGACAAGCCTCTGACAAGTGTGCTGTTCCGTGATCAACCATGCAAGTCAAGCTAAATGGGAAGTATATGAGAAAAATAGGACATTCATGCATTCTTTCAGCTATGGTTTCTTTAGATGCTTATATGTATTAGCTTTTATTTCTTTTTCAACCTTTCTACTCTCCGTAAATTGAACTTCAAGAGAGTATGATGTTGGTATCTTATATTAAGTTTATTATTGTTCATTCCATTAAAAATATTTATGCAATATAATAATATGTATTTTTAATGCTTGTTTGCTTAGGATAAATAAAATTGTTCCTTCATCGTGGAAAATGTGAATTGTTTGGAAATATCCTGTAAATTTGATAACTATAAATCTGTTTCACCATGAATTGTTTTAATTTACTTGCCAATTATTGATATTGGTTATCCTGCAGATTTTTAAAATATTCACAGTGGCCGAAGTAACTTTAAGTCACAGAAAGATTTTTTCTTGAGTTATTTATATGGTGTCTGAAGTTACCCCAAAGCATAGGGTAACTCCAGCCACTTTTTGCCATAATCATAATTCATTACTGAAAAGCAAGTACAATTATGTACATACATAAAAATGAAGAACAAACACAGCAGAATTAAAATTTTTTTTTCTGAAAATTAGAAGGAATTTTCATGTTTAAATTTAAAAATAAAAAAAGGACCAAAGTTACCCTATTTTAAAACATGTCAGTTCATTGAGAATATTGTTATTTTCAAATATACCAGTAGTGATAACTTGATAATTATTGTTTTACAGGACCTAAACTCTAGGCCATTTGTCGTTAAGATATAGTGTATGTGTTTACATTGGATATTGTTTTTGAGTATCAATAATGTTTTCTTCTGGGACAATGAGGAGAATAACTATGTTTTATGCTGTCCTGCATCTAGTAAGTGTTTGAGTGCTCTAATGTCTTACCTCCAGTGAGGTAATTCATTTAACACTAAAAGATAGTTTCGTACAACTTTGAAATGGAGTCTTTGTAAAATTTTACTGCTAGAGCAGGAGAAGAAAGAGGAGTAAAGTTTTTGAAGGTTCAGCTGTACTTTAATGACCTTCTAGCTAAGAATGGGACATGGGACATTTCAGCCTAAATCTGGATTTAGAAGGTTTAACTCAATCAAATCTGTGTAGAAAGCAAAATAAATGTACCGTAATTGAAATCTGCTGAAAGATGAATAGATAAAAAGATTGATCATCTTGGCTTTCTTGATGTCCTGCACTTTATAGTACATTTAATATAGAAATGTGTCTTCACCATTCATGAACATTTTCAACAGTTTCAGATCACAATCTTTCTAATACAATTAATGGCATAACAATAGTTAGGTATTCTGAGTTACATTTTAAAATAATACCATATATAGTGTTGTGCCATTGTCAATTTGTATTTTCTTCTAATATTAGACTATTGTTCACTGATAGTATTTCACCTGTTAGACACTATAATGATCTTGCAAGTTAACACATTACCTTGCCTTTGGGTTGACTCAGGTTTAATTCCTTGCTCTGCCATGGAGAATTTAAATCCAAAGAAAGGTTTGGTACAGGGTACATTCATTGCTGTGAGAACAACCAACTGCTTTGAGATGTGCTCTCAGGTTCCACACTTAGCCATCCTAGAAGTATTCCTCATCTTCAGCTCTACATAAATGCCAGGATAATATCTAACATATAAGCTGCTTACCTCTACTTAATTAGAAATACCCACATCAGTACAGATATCACAGTACACAGGCTTTGCATGCATTAAGTACTGGTACACAGAACTGTTCATCACATGATACAGAGTCTCTAAATCAAAATGATTGTTCCTGCCTTTGTGACTAACTTTGATTACATAATAATCTTGGCTATAGATAGTTTATTGGAAGACACTGAGTGCAGTGCATGAGAAGAAAATAATTGAACATATAAAGATGATGATGGTTGTTTAAAGGGGCCTAACATCTAGGTCATCGGCCCTATCACCTAAATTACATACCACATATGGAAAAACTACCATTCTACCATTATCACTTGAAAACTGAAATAAATGGGAATGATGTCAGTCAGAAAATGAAGAAATGGAACATATTCTTTTTCAAACTGGTAAGTTTAAACTTCATGAGGAAGTAAAAATTAGTTTGTTATAAAAATTGGAATATATGTAAAATGACTTTAGTCATTTGGTTATCTTTATAGTGATGATCAACCCACCAACCAGGGTACACAAGAAAGAGCTGATTAAGACAATTAAATGTAATAATTAAGAAAGAGTGGAAAGGATCTATCAGTCTTCGTTACTGGCAGGGGAAATTATCTTTAGACCTAGGAAAATCTGATGGCATATTGAACCAATGATGCCCCGCTGCTATATTTACCCAATACATCTGTGACAATGGAGTCATACCTTTTTGTCTATGAAACATATACAGTAGAGTTGGTTTAGCATTCATCAATTGAACTCACGGTTAAAAATATTTAAACATGGGAGACTTGCCACAGTAGATATGCTGGCACCTTAAAGAACCTCCTTCACGTCAAAATTACATTTCTCTACCATCCCTTAGGACCACCAGGAGTTAAAGAGATATTAAATACAAGGAATTGTCATATTATTCTAATTATATAAAAGTCCAGCTCCATGGCTAAATGGTTAGCGTGCTGGCCTTTGGTCACAGGGGTCCCTGGGTTTGATTCCCAGCAGGGTTGGGAATTTTAACAATAATTGGTTAATTTTGCTGGCACGGGGGATGGGTGTATGTGTTGTCTTCATCATCATTTCATCCTCATCACGACACGCAGGTCGCCTATGGGCATGAAATCAAATGACCTGCATCTGGCGAGTCAAACTTGTTCTCGGACACTCCCGGCACTAAAAGCCATACGCCATTTCATAATTATATAAAAGCATATTTTTATATCAAGTATAGAAAAGCACCACCCTAACAGTCCAAAGCATACAAGAAAATGTTAAGGATATAACTTTTGATTTCAATTTTCGCTTTAATGAAGTTCTCGTTATTCTAAAGAAAGTGAATATTAAATATTTTAGTTTAAGCTGGAACAGTGAGTTTTCTTTTTCCTTTTCCTACTCTTTTTCACTTTATGAACCACCACTGAACAACTTTAATTGTATTTGGTTTACTGTCTCAGTCACTGATAGGAGTTAAAATTTAAACTAATGTAAATAAATGAAAATGGAGTAATCATGGTGCCTGAATGAAATGCGCTATACTAGGTGAGTAACTTAGCACTGGCTCAACTGACGCATGCTCAGCTGGTCTGTGCTGAGTAGCAGAGTGCAGTGAGCTGGTTTTAAGTTGCTCATCTTGTATTTCGTTATAACATGTATTGTATGAAATGCTCAATTTTTTTACCGGCAACTCTTTCCATCTATATACACAAAGCTGGCCCTGCAAAGCAACAGTTCACATTTTATCTCACATTTTCAAACATACCCTTTTTACAAAATTTCCAGTCGAGTCAACTGAATGCAGTATTTATGAGCAATGGTATAATTTCAACTCACAGGATATAACATTCATTACTGAGGGAGGATTACATTTTTGTTTCACACATTTTCATAAACAAACAGGAGAGACTTCTTGTAATAGTCATATAGCCTATACAAAGTATACTTTAATATCAATGTCCAAAATATTATGAGTGTAGGAATTTCAGTACAGCTTGACGACAAAACACAGACCGTAATACAAATTTAGGTAAGAAGAGTTGATGCACAGTTATTCTACTTATCACAATATAACATATGTAACATCTCAGAAGCACATGGAAATATTCATAATCAGTAATCACATACTTTAACATCAAAAGAAGAGCTGAGAACAGGAACAACAGAAAGTTACTGGCTGAGAAGAACCTTTTCAACAGAGACATCCCTTCTTCAAATATTCTACCAATGCAGAAACAATGATCTCAATTAATTAATGAGTGATTAAATTGAAGCGCTGACATGGAAAAGCACGTAAGTTACAAAAAATCAATTTTTTTTTGACAGACACGATGGTAAGAACTAATGCCCAAGACATGGTAAAAGGAGTATGTGGCTAGCAGCAAGCATTCAGTTACAGCAGCCCCTCAAAGTTGGCATATAATCTATGCTTGCACATTAGTGATAATGGGCAAAATTACATGTGTGTTTGGCATGAGGTCATAGTAGGACGGAGCGGGAACGAGGTCGGATCCTGTCTACTAAAAGTTATCACATCACCAGGATTTACTCTTAAAAAATCCCTGCAGATTTGGTGTGATTACTGTGCGGGACAAAACAAGAACTGCATGGTTCTTATGTCACTTATCTTTTTTTTTTTTTCCTATTTGTTTTTATGACGCACCAACACAGATAGGTCTTATGGCAATGGTGGGATAGGAAAGGCCTAGGAATAGGTAGGAAGTAGCTGTGGCCTTAATTAAGGTACAGCCCCAGCATTTGCCTGGTGTGAAAATGGGAAACCATGGAAAACCATCTTCAGGGCTGCCAACAGGGGGGTTTGACCCCACTCTCTCCTGGATGCAAGCTCATGGCTGTGCATCCCTGACCACACGGCCAACTTGCCTGGTTGACACTTATCTTGGTTGTAGCTTATAACTACTTCGATACAGTTGACTTAAAATTCCTACTGCCTGGTCACTCTTTTACGTCTTCTGGCAGAGACCTTGGCATAGGTACCAAGAAAAGGAAGATGTTTATGTAAAACAATGGTGCTGGAAGAGGTTGCAAAGCCTGCAAAGAATTGCAACCATTCTAGGTTATCTCCATGGAGCCTGAAGATTTTCAAGATGTGGCAAGGCAAGTGACCAATACCTGAGGACAACCACTCTGAAAATCCTTTGGATCAGGGTATCAGAAGCAGATTTGCCCCTCATGAAGGCACACCTTTCATTTATTCAGCTGAAAACATGGAAGGAGATCAAGATTACCAAGAGAGGAAGTTTGTTGGACACCATTGTTTACATGGGACCTCTTTCACCTCTTGAAGCTACATCATCAATTAATAAACACAGAAAGAATGATTTATTGGCCATGCTTGATTTTTTGGATTGCAAATATCAAATATTTTACAGAGAACTTTGCTCTTGAACTTAGAACATGTGCTTACATGTTGTTCGTACTTTTTGTTTTCATTCCAATTTGTATTGTTCATATGAAACACATGTCTGACTCATATTATGTGTGTTCTATAGTTTGACATGTATTTTATATGGTTTGCTGCCAGTTTATGCTAATAAACGTCATTTGTAACAGATGCACAAACGTTTTTTGCTTGTCCTATAAACTTTCATTTTTGTGACTTACCGTACATGCTTTTCCATGTCAATGCCTCAGTTAATGAATTAATTATTGAATAAATAGCCTTTTCTTTGGCTTATGAGATCCGAATGTCAAGTACAAGCATGATCAGCAGTACTGCCTTGCTCTAATCTTCCAGATGACTCCTAGATTCACTGGGCTTTCAAAATATTAGAGGATATCTTCTGGGGGATAATGATAATTTTTTGCATGTAGATGATCAAATACTAACTTCAAAGGTTGAGACCATGGGAAACATTCATTTCACAGCCTTGGAACAGTTTACATGAATATAACTTCGTTTTAATACACATTGCAGATCATTTGTTATTAACATAAATTCAAAGAATGTTTTGCAGTACTTCTGCTGGTAGCCTGGGACTAATAATTTATGCTCGACTATGCCAAAATATAAATATTATATGCCAGAAAACTGGATCTTAATGAGGCTCATTATAGTTCAAGTTTCATTATGATACAGGTTATCCATCAATCAGAGTTCAGATTTTCATTATGATATAACCGTTTGAGCAATTAGGTAAGGATAGCATCGTACCTGCGCTCAACCTTTTATCAAAGCTTTGAAAACATATGACATTGTCAAGATCTCTGATGCACTCACGGAAAATCAATAACCCAGCACTTGCGCTCTGCTCTCTGTTTAGTAAACTCAACTGTCAAGCGACATCTCGACAGAAATTTATGAATATTTAAGAAATGGAGTTATAATTATCGTCGAGCATAAACAGTCATATGCAACTCGCCTATAATGGTAATTAAGACACTCATATGGAAATTATAAAACTTGCTTCGCTCATTTTATAAACACTCGTGTTTTAATTATTGCCATTATAGGCTTTTTGCATAATGTACTATTAAATGGCTTCCATAATTTAGCAGCTAGCGATTCCAAAACATGCCAGTAAATGCAAAGATTGTCCTTTGGAGTCACATTATTGGATAAATAGGTATAATTTGAAATGACGTGGATAATGATCCAGTATGTATTGTAATCAGATAAAAAAAAAAAAAAGAGAAACCTATAAGCTTGTCAAGCAGGGAAACACTGGCTTATTTAAGTGTAAACAAAGAACATACGGTGGAATAAAGAGATGTGGACTCACTCAAGTCACTATAAAATATTATGGTCCCAATTCAGGAAACTGGAATTTACTTTCTTTTATACTGTACAGGCTGTTATATCTTTTTTCTCACTAACCATTTTCAATATTTTGTACTTTACTCAAGAGGTAAACCGGGTCACAAATTGTAACTAGCAAAGATCCTTTGTCTTTCTTTTTAAAAATTAATAAGAATATTTTCAACCTTCTTTAAAGGATCTTTTATGAAATAGCAAAGACATATTATAATCAAAAGTGTTACATTTTAAGCCGGCAGATGTAATCTACCCATGTAGAGTTATAAAATAATGTTCTAACTATCTTATCAAAGAACAAT
Organism: Anabrus simplex; assembly: GCF_040414725.1. Lineage (NCBI taxonomy): Eukaryota > Metazoa > Arthropoda > Insecta > Orthoptera > Tettigoniidae > Anabrus > Anabrus simplex. The sequence continues at coordinate 775,609,104 of NC_090266.1, forward strand.
TTGTCTGGTGAGTGATGTAGAACTCAAAACTCTTATGTTGGTTCCAAAGTAGAGTGCAGTATTTAAAATAAAATGTGAGTGCAAATAAAATGAAATGTTATGTGTTAACTCACTTCCTTCCAACTTTTTTAAATTGCTTTACATTGTGGCATCATGATTAGGCTGTAAGATCTTCTTTTACACTCTGAGTTAATTTTATAAATCTGAAACAGTATGTACTGTAAAGCCCATTCTTTAACTTGCTGATATGAAATATGAAGTTTGTTAGTTTTCCATCTTAACAGACAGTAATCATGACCTTAACATCATTATTTATATAGAGTTCTATACTCCTACGGCTTCACCATTTCTTGTAGCACTTGTCAATATCTAAGCCAGGAATAGCTTACATATTATATATGAAGGGCCAGGAGAAAAAGAACACAGGTATGTCAACTCCCTTCAGAACTCAGAAGAATCAACATTTTAATTTCAAGACATTACTAACTAGATAAAGGAATTCAAGGTTATAAAATCATATGCTTTGAATAATTTAAGTTCAAAATGTAGTAAACTGAATTAAGCTTGGTCCAATGCCCAGTATATCACCTGTAAGTAAATTACAACAAAAAGTTGACTTACCTGTTTTTTTTTCTTTTTTTTCCCCCCCCTTGACGCTTCATATAAACCCTAACTCATTTTTCATCCCTTGTCTGCACACACAAGGCAATCTTTATACTTAGCTTCTGGATGAGGAATCAGGCTATGTAATATTCTATCCAGGGATTGTCTTTGTCAATAGTTCTTTAATTTCTTTTCTACATGGTAATCACAAACCCTCTTCTTGACTAATCAAATCAGTCAAACTTGTGTTTTAATTTATCAACTTCCTAGTTCTATTTGACTATTGAAATTGTGTTCATAGCCATAGAACCTCCAGTATTACATGGAATTCATATTGCATGGACTTGACTTTTCATTTTAGAATTCCTCTATGCATTGGTCAGGATTCAAGCAGTTTCTGCCTTGGAGAGAAGGTATTAAGGATATTTAGTTAACAGATCATTATATTGGTTTGTGTAAGTTCCTGCTCCTATTTAGGCTGTAAAATAACAAATTACTTCATGAGATTGTATGATTAGAACTTACTAAGTGTCTGAGGACATTGTAGATGTTTATATTACTTGTGAGGAACCTTATATGCAGTCTGGTACTCAAAAAAATAGGAATGTTGTCCTTATACTAGAAAATCAACCAGAATGTACATAACTGTTGATAAAAAGGGAAACTTTCCCTAAAAAAAAAATACCTTTTTTTTTACAACTTGCTTTATATCACACCGACACAGATAGGTCTTATGGTGATGATGGGATAGGAAAGGTCCAGGAGTGGGGAGGAATCGGCCATGGCCTTAATTAAGGTACAGCCCCAGCATTTGCCTGGTGTGAAAATGGGAAACCACGGAAAACCATCTTCAGGGCTGCCAAAAGTGGCACTCAAACCCACCATCTCCTGAATGCAAGCTCACAGCCATGTGCCACTAACCACAAGGCCAACTCACCCAAAAAAAAAAAAAAAAGCTTAATACAATTTTGACTCATTGTGTCCTAGAAACAGAAAGAGTGAAATGGTTAGTGTTATGATTAAATTTTCTAAAGACTGTTTCTCTATGGATGAATGACTGCTTTGCTTGCTCTATCATTATGTATATACTTTTATTAACATTTGATGCATTTGGCTCAACTAGCAAATCCATTTACAAAGGTTGTGGCCCTCCTCCAGAGCCTTCTGATTAAGACAGAGACAAAACTTATACAGCTATTCAGAATATGCATTTGAATATTCCTATTCCAGATGATTTGCTGATGGTTTAATAATAACAATAATAATCTTACTGATTTTATGCCCCACTAACTAAATTTTTATGGTTTAGGAGATGCCAAGGTACTAAAATTTTGTCCTGCAGAAGTTCTTTTACATGCCAGTAAATCTAAAGACACATGGGTGACGTATTTGAGCACTTTCAAATACCACCAGAGAGAGCCAGAATCGAACCTGGGCCTCAGGAGGCCAGTGCTCTACTGCCTGAGCTACTCAGCCTGGCATGCTTGGGAGGTTTCTACTGCTGCCAGTGGGCTGTCTTCTCCCCCTAAACAATGATATTTCTGTGAAGAGTGGAACACATATACATATTTAGCCCTTAATAATGTTGGTAATGATGAGAATATTATGAAAGGGTGGCAGGAAAGTATGGATGTTGAGCATTCAGTGGAAAGGCTTGTTTGATCCTCAATAGCTCCGCCATTAGCTCTCACAGATGACTTACGCATCACTAAAGAGGGGTACTAGGGGAATAAGGAGAGTGAGGTGGCTTCTCATTCCTTCCTCACCGAGCCAGAAGCTGCTACTACAATATCAGTCTGCCAAGCCCAGTGGCACAAGCCAACTGACCTTATGAGCGATTATTTCACACCATTCATCACAGGGACTGGATGCATCAGGAATGGCATTACTAGCATAGCACATACCTCAGTCACTTTCATATTGCCGGTCAGTGAAAGTAACAAATTTTTTCTAGCCCATACCAGAAGACAAAGTCCTCTGTAAACACTACGTCTCACCAGCAAAAGCATGGCAAGAAAGAGAAACTACATTTCCACATCTGTCATTTTTAGCAAGTCAGGCGCTTTGCCTACCAGTTACTAGTGCTGTCTGCTAGCAGAACTTCAGTGCAGCTGGGCACATGGTTTCTTGTACATGCTTATTTATAGATAGACGATCATCTACTTATTCCTGGCAATTTACATATGGTAACTTCTTAACCATGAGCAATAAGTCAGAATATGCCCCTGAGAGGATGATTCACACATTTTCTTATATATCAGCTATATATATATTAATGCTGAAGAATATTATTTCATTTGTAAGTTATTATTTTTAAGTAAATTCACAACATGTTTCTGTTTTGAAAGTAGTTGTTACTCTCATTTCAAAATAGATACTGGTTTGCATTAGTAGGTTAATTAATTTGTTTCTTACTGCTTCATAGTACAGGATTTGGCTTTTAAACAGTATTTGATATCTTGGCTTTAAGTAATGATCCTATTATGCCAATAATTATGTACTGTGGATCAGTAGTGGCAATTAGTGAGGTTGAGGGTTTATGGGGAAAACAATACATTTTTATTGCATTTTATCTGGCTGAATCTAGGAATTATAGAAATTATTAAATAAAGCAAACCCTGTTGTCTTATCAGCTAAATCTTTCTTTTATTCTCTTTAATTATTAACAAATTTAACTAAATGCAGAAACATGCACAAAATTTTGTTGATCGTGCCTAAGCAAATTTTATAACGGCACAGCATGTAATGGAGACTTTGCAGGTGCTGTGAGGAAGGGCAGCAGGGGTATATATTTTTGCCAGGGTCATGGGCACTGAGGTACGATACACCCACTTGCTGCACACATTTGTCAGTCTGGCAGTCTCTTTAGTGTCTGTTAGTTTTTTAGTGGGTAGTCAAAGACTAAATGATTTTTAACTGTATATTCATAACATACTTTTCTTTAATTGTAATGCATGTGTAATATTGTTCCTTTGGTGAAAGTTTTATTGTATAGTATTGAATCAAAATCTCAAAAAACTATTATTACTGCATTTAAGTTGGTAAACTGTCAACCTTTACCTCCATGTCAAAATTCATGCAGAGAGCATAAAAAAACTTATCATTTTGTAGCTTTTTGTTTTCAGTTTTGATGTTTACACCCCTCCGAATGCTATACCCCAAAAACCCGGGTACTTTTTGTTGTCTGTACATTTTTTTTGCCCCCCCACTTCTAACTCCCAATCGCCGCTACTGCTTTGGATACAGAATCAAGGCATTATATGTTTAAAGCTTACGCATCACTGAAGAGGTGTACTAGAGGAATAAGTTGAGTGAGGTGATTTTTCATTCCTTCCTCACCAAGTAAGAAGCTGCTATTACAATATCAGTCTGTCGAGCCCATTGGCACAAACTAACTGACCCTATGAGTGACTATTTCACACCATTCATAACAGGGACTAAATGCATCAGGAATGGCATTACTAGCAAAGCTCATACCTCATTCACTTTCATATTGCCGGTTAATGGAAGTAACAAATTTGTGATAACCCATACCAGAAGACAAAGTGCACTGTAGAAACTAGGTCTCGCCAGAAAAGGCATGGCAATTGACTTCCATTCCACCTGAAATGGTCTATATATTTATTTTCATAATAGTCTTGAAGTAATAACATACATTTATGTTTTCATATTTATCAATGTATGTCCACTGAGTAAGGAGTAATTATTTTCTTTTTACTAAGCAACAATCATGATTTGTATTTTAATAACCTTATAAAGTATAAAGCGACCATAAAGTACCAGTAATCATATACCATCACCTCCAATTATCCTGTCACAGTACAACTATAGCAGTAATAACTGATATATAAACAAGCACTAGGCAGCTAGCAGAGACAAGGTCCTTCTGTTTCCACATAGCTGCTGCTGCTGCTGCTGCTTGGTTGTGCTGTGATGGAAAAAATGAAGAAGACTGTACAATAAAGATGCACTGAAAGCCAATGCATGTGTCAACAGTGTACCAGCGAGTGAGGCTTTTGAGCTTTTGAGTTTCCAAGCTGCTCATTTGTGCCCAGACTCATTTCTGGTCATTGTGATCTGACAGTATAGACAGTTCAGTAGACTAATTTGTTCAGAGAAGTTGGGCATCTTTTCAAGTGGGAAGCTTTAAACGAGTCTATACTGAGCGAGACCAGGATCTTATAAATGAATTTGAGTGAGTCTACATGTTATTTTGCACAGCTCTAGTATTTTTAACTCTATACTTGCTTTTACGTAGAGTTTATATGAAGAAATTCCAATCCTGCAAATGTCAAACTGATTTGTTTGTTAACTGAGTAATATGACTCCAAACCTGAGCACTTTAATTTCTTAACATAATCCTAGAAATACCAAATTTTCGACAATGTGCATTCGGGTGCAAAAATTAGTTTTCCTCAAATATGGTCTCTTAAATGTGACATACGAAATTCAGGTATGTTCTTTGACGTTTACATCAACACATTCACGGTGAACACTAAATACATACAGCCCATCAAACACTTCAATTAATTGTACATAAAGTTTTAATATGGATGTGTATTCTTCTTTCCTGAACAAGTATTATGGACATATTCATGAAAATTCATATTATTTTAGCATTAAATAAATAAATAAAATATCATTATTCTTCCTCCCTCAGTTTGTAAAATTAATAATACCTACAGCGTTAGAGCTCAGTTGGACGTTTTAGCAATGTAAGTAAATTTTTTTACATATACACCAATGTTTTTATATGTTATACCATTTGGAGAGAATACTTATAATAATGTATGTAAATTATACAAAGAAGGAAATTAATGAATTTCTTTATTTAATTAAAAATGAGATGTAAGAGCTCAGTATTACTTTTGAAGTATATATGGGTTCAAAACCTCACCAAATTACATCTGTTGAGCAGTAAACTGAAATACCATACTCGAAATATAAGTCACAATACAAGCATATAAGTGTTGAATTTCATCTGATATAATATAACATACAAATATTACCGTTATAGCTTACTCATTTCGGTAGCTAGATACCTCAAGTTATTCAGCATAAAATTTATCACTCTCAAGGCTTTCTTATTCACAGATAAGCCTTTAGGGTCATAAAATGCTGAATTTTGGTAATAACATAAGGAAAGAAAAAGAGGTATAGACATATCATGAACACTGATGTAACAACTGCAGTGGTCTCTCCACAATATTATCATGATGGTAACTGTAAAATACATCGTGATGAACCCTAGGGATATTTGCCACTCTGTGTACCTTCTCCTGTTACAGGTCTCCAGTGAAACCGAACTTGTAAAATATTTAGTATGCATTTACCATCAGCCAGCAATCACTAGGTCAATGAATAAACTTATGCTACATTGATGAATTGACACATGTAAGTATTCACTTGTAAGAAGGAAAACAGTGACTTACTATGTGTAAGCACAATATAAGTATGGAAGACGAGCTGGTAAGTAGATATCAAATATTTTAGTGATGGTTCTACTAATGAGAGGTGTTGATTTAAATGAAGGGAGGGGGCACCAACAGAGGTGTAAAAGGGACATGAGCTTAAAATGCAGCATACACTTGATTTAATCTGTGATATAGCATATAATTTAGTGATCCTTGAGCGTTTCTTCAGAATCGCTGGCAACAAAGAATTAAGAGAGTTAAGTAGCTCTCTGCATAGAGATTTCTGTACGTGTGTTACAGGATTAGGTTGCCATTGAGGTCCATGAATATTTATAGCTAGTGGAAGTTTTTTGTCTGGGTATTATGTATATGTACTGGAAAACTATTATGTTTGATGTTAGTGATAAGAGGATGAATTTGCAAGAAAGATGACAATTTGAAAAGAAGCTTCTGGTGATGTTATTTGAAAGGGGGCTTAGATATGGGCTATTTAAGATAAAAGGCATATTCACAGGTGGACATTTTTCATTAATGCAATCTTTATACCTCTTCAGAAGGTATTAACCCCAGTGTCCAATGGGAGATGTACAGGTTATAGCTCCGTACTTTCTTGATTTTTTACCTGGAACAGATTTGTGTATTCTCAACCTTTAGCTATTCTTTCATTGTATACCTTTGCCCTTTCTTTCATCTGTTGAATCTATTTTACAATGAATTCTACTTTTGAAATATCTTTGAGGAATGGGCCACTTTCTTGAAATTCCTGTTTCCACAAGCCTCACATCTACATGTGATAAAAAACTTATCTTATTTTACAGTTTATTAAATTCTTTTCATTTTCCCCTTTGAAATTTTGATACCAGTGTCCAGTTTTCATAATATATATTTTGGATTTACTGGTGGTTTTCTTTTACATTATCAGTCTCCCTGATCCTTCTTTTACTGGGTGAGTTGGCTGTGTGGTTAGTGTTGCACAGCTGTGAGCTTGCGTCCGGGAGATAGTGGGCTCGAACCCCACTGTCAGCAGCACTGAAGATGGTTTTCTGTCGTTTCCCATTTTCACACCAGGCAAATGCTGGGGCTGTAGCTTAATTAATAATAATAATAATAATAATAATAATAATAATAATAATAATAATAATAATAATAATAATGCTATTTGCTTTACATCCAACTAACTGCTCTTTTACGGTTTTCGGAGTGTAGCTTAATTAAGGCCATGGCTGCTTCCTTCCCACTCCTAGGCCTTTCCTGTACCATCGTCGCCATGAGACCTATCTGTGTCAATGCAATGTAAAGCAAATAGCAAAAAAAAAAAAAAAAAAATCATTTCCTTTCCTTTCCTAATCATGTTCTTAGCACAATTTCACTTTCAGCCAACTGATAATACCTACTCTATTATTGACAATCACTAATGCAATTTTTGTCCCTTTTTGTACAATTGACTTGCCTTCCAGTAGTTTAGCTGGGAATCCTAAAAAAAAAAAAAAAAAAAAAAAAAAAATATCTAAAAAATTAAAAAGGAAAGGAATGTTCACAAATTATGCTGAAGGTAGTGATGCAGAGTGTTTCTATTTTCACTGGAAATGAACATGTGATACATGACACCTTGAACAGCCTATTAGAACAGAGAAGAGCCAGATTATTGAATTGAGGGAAGCAAAGTGGTAACCTTATCTGATTGGCTATCATATATACTGGTCTAATCTGGCTATGATATGATACGCCAGATACATGAGAATAAAGATGCACATTGGAAAGACGGTCAGTGCTGAACAACTTCTGCTAAAGAAGTCTTCTTGTCTGTTTGCAAGATAAGTCTGAACAGCTTCACAAGTTTCTTGGTCTCTTATTCTGAGTACTGTTGTACTCATCCTACATGATGTTACAACTTTGCAAACTGAAAAATTCATTTCCTGTACTGAATGAATTATGTCTGAATGAATTGTTAAATATTTGTTACTTGTCAATTGGTAGTCATAATATTTTTTGTGAAAAATGGAAAGGTGTGTATAGGTATCTTAAGGTAGAAACAGGTTCCATGAAGGACATTCCAGGAATCATAAATGACCAAGGGTTGTATATATGTGAGGATTTACAGAAGGCAGAAGTCAGCAGTATGTTAAGACAGTTGGACATAAGAATAATATCCAGGTAAAGGAGGTGACTAATTGCAGTGAAATGCCTATGATAACAAATATATTTATAATAAGATACAAAAGTTAACAATTAGAAAACCAGCTGGAATTGATAAGATTTCTGGGGACATAGTACCATACCTGAATTACTTGTTTGATTACTGTTTGCATTAAGGAGCTATACCAAATTAACAGAGAGTTGCTATAGTAACTCCAGTATATATAGAAAAGATAATTACAGGCCAGTCAGCTTGAGTTGTTTTGCATGTAAGCTCTGGGAAAGAATTTTTTTCTGATAACATTGGACACATAAAAAAAAATTACAACGTGATTTGATAGATGGCAGTTTAGGTTCAGCAATGGTTATTTCACTGAGACTCAACCTGCAGGATTTCAGCAAGATATAGCCAATATTTTAGGTTCAGGAAGTAAAATTTACTGTATCGTTATTGACCTCTCCAAGGCTTTTGATTGGGTTGATCATATGAAACTACTGACACCCACATTACAATGCCCAATGGCATCATGGATGTGGGAAATCCTCTAGCATCCATCTTATTCATGAGACATACGTCCCTGTAACTTTGATCTGATCCACAAACTAAAGGAACCACTCCAAGGGAAGAATTTCCATATACGAGCTGCCATATTTCTAGTGGGAGGGCATTCTGTCGTGGACACCAAGAAAGGCAGCACTGCTACTGGTATCCTGCTTCCACACATGTGACATTGGGTGCAATATGTTGCAGGGGTTTACATAGAAGGCCTGTAGAGGTATGGTGGTTCTACGATAAAAGGTTTAGTATATATGCACATGTTGCCATTACTTCATATTACAGCCGTCATACGTATAGGAAACAGATGTAGACCAGCGAATTCCTGTGTATAAACTCATGTGGATAGAGTATATGTAAGAGGAAAAAATGGGTCAACATTTTGGGCTGCAGTCTTATCAGTGGAGGATGGAATGAGAATGATGGTGGTATTTGTTGAAATGTAGACTTTGTTGTGATGTATTGAGAGGGGGCAGATAAGCAAGATGAGAGAATGGTAAGAAAGACTGGTTACCTAATGTTATGGCCAGTGGCTTCCCTAGACCTGAGCACCCTTAGGTATGTTACATACTGTAATTAAACTTTATTAATTGTACCTGGGAGTAACTTAGTAATGAGTGATGCATCTCTTATGTAAACTTCCATAATGCAAACAAATGCATTTCTGACATGTTATCTGTAATAATACTGAAAATTGCCCTTTAGGAACTGTATTGGTAGCTGTGGGCTATTTCTTATATAATCTTCCAGGGTGGTAGAATTAGAAATTAAATTGAAAGTAATACAAATTTCAAGAAAGCAATTCTTTATTCCAGCTGAAGATTAAATTTGATATCTTTGAGCTTCAGTGAGATACCATACAGTATATGTAATAGTCATCTCCCACTTTCAGACCAGGCAAGCACACCTGAGTATGATGAATGGATTTGGGTGCTGGTGATTGTTGTTTTAAGTGGCAAAATTACAGGATTATCAGCCCCTGAATGATTTATAATAGTGTTATATTCTATTATAGAACATTAGCACAACAGAGTGAATTTGTTTCAGTTTCCAAGACACTGCGTTTAATTTATTAGCAAAGGTTTTTGGGAATCTCCCATACTGTGAACTCAGAATTTTCATGAGTTTTTAAATTTGTGTACTGTACCTGCAGTAATATACTTTGCCTATATGTGAACAAATATTTATATTTATTCATATATTATCAGTTTAAAACATTGTGCCTTGCAAATTTTAAATTATATCACATGTTTACTTTACAGCTACCACTGAAAATATTATGAAAAATTTCTTACTTACAATCTTAAAATTTAAGTATTAGCATGGCTATGGTGACCCCCAGGTTCACTTCGTGATGACTGATGGTAAACTGGTTGATACTGTCCATGCCTTGTTACTGGAGCATATGTTGGATACGGTATTGCAAAGCTGGACAGACTGTGAGCATTATATGAATTCCCAGTATTAGTTAAGTCTTTAGAAACCTGAAAGGATTTTGAAGGATCTCCCCCAAGAACTGAAGTCAATAGCAGCATAGGTTTAACTCCACTTGAATTACCGTGTCCTTTCCATGGCTGGGATGACTGAGGAGATAATCGATTATTAATAATTGCATTTTCATTGGAAGGTGTAATAACATCTGGCGGAGGGTCAGAGAATCGTTGACATTCTCTTGGGCCTGGGTAACCAGAGTTATTTAACTGAGCAGGAGGCTGCCCCATTTGAGATCCATGGAAGTTTCCAACAGGTCCAGTCTTCTGCATCTGTAAACATATTGACTATGTCAATAATCACAGTTAATAACTTGTTTGACATATAAAACTGCAATATAACCCTCCTTTTAACAAACATGCACTAAAATCTATTGTATTAAATGAAATACATGTTTCAATTAGCCTAGTAAGTGAGAGTGAGTGAGAGTTTTCCAAGTTTGGTACCAGTAGCATATAAACACAGATTGTCTCACCAGTTGCTACAATAGAAATCTAGAAAAGCTCAACAATTTAAATCATGTGGCCATGCCTCAAGAAACCTATATACCTATATCAATGACTTACTTCTAATACCACGTATGTCTGAATGCTCTTCCTACCCATTATATTCCTTAAGATTGGTCACGCCTTCCAGCAACATATTTATATGCAGTCCATCGGAATAATTTTTGTTGTGTTAATTTACCTATGCTAACATTTAAAGGGAAATGAACCTTATCATACTGAATTGCAAGGATGTTGTTTGAATGATGTATTTACATACTCCTACAGTATAATGTTTTTAAGGTTAATTTTCCTTTACACATAAGCATAGGAAAATGTATACAATGAAAATTGTTCTGATGGGCTGCATATTCATATGTGGCTGGGAGGTGTGACTAGTTTTCAGGAATATAATGGCTAGGAAGAGCATTGGGACATACAGTATGTGGTATTAGAAGTAAGCCATTGATATGTAAACCTTCAATTCTGTAGAAGCTTTTGATTTCTACTTATATCTAATTGTGTGTTTGCCTTGCTGACCATTTGGTATTAAAACATAGAAAAAGAAATTAAAATATGTTCATAGACCATAATTTGAATGTGATTCATATTTAAATGGCTGCACATCTCAGTTGCATAGCCATTCATTATCTTTGCTCAAGGTTCCAGGATTAAATTCCAGTGCAGTTGGTTGACATTGAAGGATGTTTGAATTCTTAGTCTAGACTAGTTTTGTCCCTTGTACAAGAGCAGCTAATGTATAGAGAAGTGTTTGTATATTATTTATTCATTACTGACTACACACAATATACCATACATATATCACAAAATATATCTACCCTTTGCCATGACACACTTCTTCAAACAAACCAGTTACTTGAATATTGCTGCACATATTACTTCTAGTGGAACTGAGGCAGCTGCATTCACCAAATCTGCTTTTAAGAAATCAATACTTTGAGGTAATTTAGATCAGACTTTTTCCTCTAAAATACTGTATTGAAAAGTGATAGTCCAGTGGATTAAGGTCTGAGCTTTGACAAGCAGTGTTGAACTCCAGCACATTGTACTCCAGCTAGCATTGTGCTGATATGGTCTTGTTGGCAGGTCCTGAGCCCTGCTGAAATACCTAGTGCTCATGTGCAGACAAAGTGGTGTTTAAGGGCTTCACAACCTCATCTAGAATGTTTGGTAAAATGCAGTGATGTCACACCCTCACATGATACTATCTACCAAACAATCACTGACACTGGAGTGTGACCATTTTCCATTTTTGGGAAGTTGGCTGGGACTTCCTGAGAGCTGTAAATACACACTCAGTCATTCTGGTTGTTCAATATTTCTTCCAAAAAATTTTTTTTCTCATCCATGAAGAGAATTTTGGTGGTGACTGCCATTTGAATGTTTCTCCTACTGTATCTTGGCTCTTGTGGTTCTTATCTGAGAAGCTGCTGTCAGTTGCTGTCCCATGCTTCTTTGGCATACTCAAAGTCTAAGTTTTTTTAAAATGATAATAACCATTGTTTGTGGCAGGTTTTGCATTTCCCATACAAAGATTCTTTGCTTTTGAGCAGATTTCTTCAAATGCTAACATTGATGCTTTCACGGCCCATACTTGTAGACATGATATGGGCTTCTGGGCTTATGCTGTGCCAAGAAAACAAGGTGAAACTCTTATGTTCCACGGAGAACTTTGCTCCACGTCTTCAGAAGAAAATCTCGATTGTTCCTGAGGAAGTCTTCTACAATAATGAGGGTTTGAATTTAAGAATATTTTACTGTTGGAGAAATGTAGTGGTGTGCTGGTTCATCACCAGGTGGCTCACTGTATGTAGGCACAGGGCTCCAAGTGGGAGCTGACGGCAACATTAACCCCAAATCAAATGTTCTATCACACCATGCATGCTTGAGAAGTATCAGAGAGGACATCAGATGAATCAGGGATGAAAGTGGTAGAAGAAATAGAAACTAATAAAATAAAATAAAACAAATAAAAGACACCAGGATAGAATGGAACAGAGCTGAAGAATATAATATTAAGTGAAATCATAAGTTAGTGATGCCAGTATTTTAAATCAAGTGACTGTAATTAATTTATTGGTGAATGAGACTATATACTATAACTGTTTAAATATGTCCACTGTCATACCAGCTGCATCGATAAATGTTTCAAGTTGAGAGCTTACCAGATGTGGACAAGTACCGTAATGGAATTACAAACTGTTTAGTCAGCGAGGAAAATGTGTAATAAGTAGACATTATACTGCTAGATATTCAGATCATAGTACTGAGCAAGTTAAAAATGTGTTAACAGATAGTAAAAACAGCAATAATTAAAATTGAGCATTTTATGTTTGCTGGTATTTGTGATGCTACCTGTTCATACACGGAAGAAAGAACGAATTGTATGTTCCAGACAGAATGTGCTCAGTAGCCATGCTTGGAGGCTGTAACCCAAGCAGGATGACCCAAGAACCATTCATGACGTTTTTGCATGATATTGACACTATGAAGGAGTAAAAGGATGGGGCCATCTGATCCAGACTTGAGTCCATATGCTCTAAGATGAGTACTCCATTTATTTTAGGAATGTAAAGCATGTTTAATCACCTACGGGAAAATTAATAATAATAATAATAATAATAATAATAATAATAATAATAATAATAATAATAATAAATTAGGAAGGAAGGTAACACCAAGAAGGAATCAGTGGGTAACTCAGGAGATATTATACCAGATTGAACAGCAAAAATACATGATTGCAAATGAAGGCAGAAGGTAGAAAAGAATACAGGCAATTAAAGAATAAAGTAGATAGGAGATGCAGGACAGCTAAGGAAGAATGGCTGAAAGAGAAGTGCAAGGATGTTGAAGGGTGTATGTTTGTAGGAAAAGTAGATGCTGCATACCTTTGGAGAAAGGAAAACTAGGCATATGAATATTAAGAGGTCAGATGGAAGACCACTTATTAGGAAGGAAGACAAATCAGAAAGATGGCAGAAATATATCCTACAATTGTACAACTTAATGTATCAAGGGAAAGAAGTAGATGATGACATGAAATGGCGTATGGCTTTTAGTGCCAGGAGTGTCCGAAGACAAGTTCGGCTCGCCAGATGCAGGTCCTTTGATTCGACTCCCGTATGTGACCTGTGCATCATGACGAAGATGAAATGATGATGAACATGACACATACACCCAGTCTCCCATGCCGGCAAAATTAACCATTTATGGTTCAAATTCCCTACCCTGCCAGGAATCGAACCCGGGACCCCTGTGACCGAAGGCCAGCACACTAACCATTTAGCCATGGAGCCAGACAAGTAGATGATAAGGTTCTGGAGCAAGAAGAGGCTGTAGATGCTCATGAAATGGCAGACCCAATTTTGAGGCTAGAATTTGAAAGAGCTTTGACAGTCCTAAATAGGAACAAGGCACCTGGAATTGATATCATATGCTCAGAATTACCAACTGCCTTAGGAGAAACCAGCATGGTGAGGTTATTGCATTTAGTGTGTAAGATATATGATTCAGGAGAAGTGCCTTCCGATTTTAGACACAGTATTTTTATACCTATTTCCACGAAAGCAGGTGCTGACAAGTGTGAAAACGACTGCACCATTAGTTTAGTATCTCAGACTTGTAAAATTTGAACATGTATTATTGACAGAAGAATGGAAAGACAAGCTGAAGCTGAGTAGGGAGAAGATCAGTTTGGCTTCAGAAGAAATGTAAGAGCATGTGATGCAATCCTGAGTTTACTTCTCATCTTGGAGGATTGAATTAAGAAAAAAAAAGCCCTCTTAAATAGCATTCTTAGATGTAGGAAAGGCATTTGATAATGTTGATTGGACCAAGTTATTTGAGATACTGAAGGTGATTGGTATAAGATACCAAGGAAGAAGAATTATCTACAGTCTGTACAAAATTCAGTCTGCAGTGATAAGTAAAGGCAATGAAAAAAGAAGCAGCAAACCAGAAAGGAGTGAGACAAGGCTGCAGTTTGTCCCCTCTCCTTTTCATTGTTTATATCAAACAGGCAGTAAGGGAAATCAAAGAGAAATTTGGAAAAGGAATTGCAATCCAAGGAGAGGAAATAAAAATTCCAAAATCTGCCAATGATGTTATTATTTTATCCGAGTCTGCAGAAGATCTGGAGAAATTGCTGTATGATATGGACACAGTCTTCATGAAGGAGTACAAGATAAAAATAAGCAAGTCCAAAAGAAAAGTAATGGAATATGGTCAAACAAAGTCATGTGATGTACAAAATATTAGATTAGGAAATTAAGTCTTAAAGGAAGTAGATGAATATTGATACTTTGGTAGTAGAACAACTAATGATGGCAGAAGTAAGGTAATTATAAAATGCAGACTAGCACAAGCAAGGATGGCCTTTCTTAAGAAAAAGAATATTCTCACTTCGAACATTCATGTAGGAATTAAAAAGAAATTTTTATGACTTTCGTTTGGGGCATAGCATTGTAAGGAATTGAAATAAGGACAATAACTAGCTAAGAAAGAAAGAGAAAACAAGGTTTAGAAACATGGTGTTGCAGAAGAATGCTGAAGGTGAGATGGATGGATCAAATTACGAATGAAGAGGTGAAAAATAAAAACCTACAACCTGTTTTCCAGTCATTGACCGGGTCAGGGATGAAATGAATGAATCATATATAAGCTATTAGTATGATGGGGTCGCCACTCCCAAAGTGATTTTAGTAATGACTGATAGATGCTATGAAATGAGAATGGAGAGTGTTGCTGGAATGAAAGATGGGAAGATGACAGGGAAAACCAGAGTACCCGGAGAAAAACCTGTCCCGGCTCCACTTTGTCCAGCACAGATCTCACATGGAATGACCGGAATTTGAACCATGGTATCCAGCAGTGAGAGGCCGATGCGCTGCCGTCTGAGCCACGGAGGCTCGAATGAAAAGGTACTGAATCAAATTGGTGAGAGGAGAACGACTTGGCAAAACTTGACAATAAGAAGAGATAGAATGATAAGACACATATTAAGACACCCAGGACTTGTTCAGTTGGTTTTGGGGGGAAGTGTAGGTGATAAAAACGGCAGGGGTAGACCAAGGTATGAATATGACAAACAGATTGGATTAGTGATGTAGGATGTAGTAGTTAAGTAGAAATGAAATGAAATAGAAATGAAAAGGTTAGCACAGGATAGGGTGGGATGCAAGCTGCACTGAACCAGTCTACGGACTGATGACCCAAACAATAAAAAAAGAAAACCAGTAATAATGTTGTAAATATATGCAACCATATAACTATCTAGATACAGCCACAGATTTGAAGCTGGCAATATTTTCTTATAATGATATAGGGCAAGTGGGATCTTTCCTTTCTTAATTTTATGTCAATGCTATTTAGTTTTAAATTATAATATACTGTAATAATATATAATCTTTATATAATATGTATTATAATATATTATAATATAGTGTAAAGAATATAAGCACTAAAGTCACTTTTGATATACCAGTAAATAATGTTCAAATTAGGGATTGCTCGAACGTGTGATCTAAAGAGAGCAGGTGTAGAGTGACCGATTGTACTCGCTTTGATGCTTGATGAGGAGTCTCAGAAACCCAGGTGGAAATATTAGTGTTTAGATAATTTGTGTCTGGTGCTGATACAGTAGGTGATGGTTTGTTTTGGATGATGATTTCTATGTGGAAATGTTTGAGAGTCCTCAGTTCAATGTTATATTTCAGAAGGAGCAACATTGTTAATGAATGTTGGTCATGTAGTAAGGGTTTTATTGTATTTCTTTCTTCATGCAATTTGATAGTGATCACTGGCACACAGCTAACAGACAGGTTATCATTTTGACACCAGACGGTAATAAATGATATAGTATTGTAAATTTTAACATGTTGTAATGTTTATAAATTCTTGGGAGATAATTTAACAAGTATAAATTTACCATGATAGGGATGTCGAGGTATTTCAGACTTAGTGTAACCCCTCGGTGGCATATTCAGGATCATTGAAAGGTATTAATTATATTCCATTGTGGAATTGTTCAGGGAATTTATGTCTAAGTTGGTAAGTTGGTAAGTTAAAATTTTTCTTGATATCATATCAAATGTAAGATCTGATCGTTTCTATGTATGTTTTCCTTGTTGTGATAAATTGAAGTTTTCTTGAGATCATACTGCTGAGGTAATGTCAATTCAGTATTAATAATTCTGGGTAGATGATGTCATAAATACGTGAGTATGGGGTGTGTGGATGTTCGCACTATTGTATTAAGAATACTTGAGTCATCAGATAAAGGCCAGTGAATATTGTTTTACGAACTGTATGAGTTGTTGACAAGCCTTGGTAGTTGATTTAGGAATGAGCAGGTCACTAATGTACTATTGTATTAAAGTGTACATATTTGGTTACATGTTGTAGCAATTGGTCTTTGTTTATAAATTTAAAGGTGTTTTTCAGATATATTTTAAAAAAATTTTAGCGTAAAGTAAGTGGTTTGAATCTACCAGCATTATATTTCAGATCTAATTATTTGATTCCAGTTTTATATAGGAATCTTGGTAGTAAGAAATCCCCTAGGTGTGTGTACAAATTTATGGAGGAGCAAGAGATCTCCCTTTATCGAGTTTCACTGTTGAGGTATTTCCCTACATGTCAGATATTGTGTATTGCTGCCAAGGAGTGTCTTACGTTGTAAAGTATAGACCTGTGTTACCGTATTTATTATCATCCATGTCCATAATTATTATCTGTGTATGCCCTATGGTCATAATGAAAGAATTCCTGCTGCAGTGGTGTGATCTAGTTCTGATGTGACATTTGCATGAAGTCATGTGTGATCTTTTCCACAGGAGAGGTAAAATAGTGTAATTTTGGATTTTGTAACATTGATAGAATTTGTGGAAGTTCACATTTGAAATACTTGTAATATTTGGTTTTTAAATGTCATCATAGTCATTCTGAAACCTCAATTATTCCATGGACTTTCATGCCATATCTTACTGGTGTACGTATGGACGTTACAAGAGACACACTACTGTTTATCTTGTTTGTATAATCTCTAGTTATGGTCAAGATCATGCTGGCTAATGTATTGTTTGGTTAGTGCAGTGAATTGTAAACTAGTTTTATGTAAATAAACTGGAGCATTTGTGTTAATTTGTGTATTGGCAGAAAGTACGAAGTTGAAAAGTGAATGAACACAATTGCTCCGACTGTTTACACATGCTGGCAATGACTTTGAACAGAAGATAAATGCAAAACAACCCACAAGAGAAGAGGTCTTCTCAGGATTCGAGATCTTCGAGGACAAAACTGAATGATTATTCAGATGCGATGAAAGAATTTGTGTGGTTTGGTACGCCGATGAGCATGAAGAGGAAGAAGAAGACATCACAGGTGAATACGAAATCATGGGAAGGGGGATACCGCGAAAGGTGGTTAAACTTAAAGACCAGGTATGAGAATATTTTGCATGATGATACACTCAGTGGCAATGGGGTAAATAGTACTGCTAGTACTGGTTCCAGTAAATTCAGGTGTAAAAGGAATTTATGATTGCCTAAACTAGAACTTACACAGTTTGAAGGAGATGTACATAACTGGGTAGCCTTCTGGGGACAGTTCAAAAAGGTACATGAGGATGAAAAAATCGAGGAAGAGGATAAATTCCTATACCTCTGCCAAGCTACTGCACCTGGGACATCAGCTAGAGAACTCGTGGAATGTTTCCCACCCTCAGCATCAAATTATCAGAAAGCCACAGAGCAGTTAAAATCGAGGTTCGCGAGATAGAACTCTTGCAATTAGTACTTCAAAAGAGTAACATGCTAAATGATATCAGTCTACATAGCCTTTTTGATAAACTGTAGACCCAGTTAAGGGCACTAGAGTCACTAGGGGTTACTAGTGATAAATATGTGGCAATGCTTTACCCGCTTGTAGAATCACCACTACCAGATGACAATTTGAAAGCATGAGAACGATCTTGTACGTTGCGGGCATGTAAGAAGCGTGACCAATCTAAGTATCAGGAGACACTTTTGAGATTCATAAGACAAGAGGTAGAAAGTAAAGAACATCTCCTTCTGGCTCATACCAATTTCCTAGGTTTACTGTGGGGATACATCTCAAAATAACAGATTAAACTGCCCACAGCAGCAGTCATTTTCTTGAGTGAAGAGAAAAGGAGCGATAGGGCATGTACATGGACAGTTTTAAAGCTAGGGGCCTCACTACAAAGAAAAGACAAGTTTTGAAAAAAAAATAGCATGTTTCCACTGTCTCAAGGTGGGCCATTGTGCAAAAAATGTGCAAATCTGTACTCAAATGCTTGATTTGTTGTAAAGGGCATCACACCATTATGTGCAAGGGTTTAATGGAAATAATTCCAGTTGATAGCAGCAAGAAAAGTTCAGTCAAGAAAGGAAATGAACCAGGTAGAACAGAAAACTTATTGTCTCAACAAAAGGGACATACATTGCTGCAAACTTTGGTAGTTAAAGTGTCGGTAAACAAGGTTGTTAAGTTGGCTAGAGTACTACTCGACTCGGGATCTTAAAGATGATACTTCACGAAGGACAGTGTTCACAAGCTTGGGCTGAAGAAGGTAGGGGAAAAGACATTAATACATAATCTGTTTGGTGGAGTAGAGACAGGGGCAAAAAGTGCATGGTATTTGTGAGGTTACTCTTAGAAGTTTAGATAAAAAATTTGAGTGCAATATCCCTATGTTGGATCAATAGAAAATTTGTGATTTTGTACCCTGGATTGAGATCCAGCAGTGCTTTGAAACCACAACATAACCTTATCAGATGTAGGCTATGATGTTCCTGAGATAAAGATATTACTTGGGGCAGACATAATTGGGCAACTATTAACAGGCTGGAGAGCGGTTTTGAGGACGCGATGGTGGCTCTCGAATCTAAACTGAGCTGATGGTGATAGGGCAGCATAGAATATTCAGCAACTGCAATGCTGTAAATAACCTCTTTTGTATGGCAGATTTTAATGCAGCTGATTTGTGGTGTCTGGAAGCCATAAGCATTAGCGACCCAGCAGATTTGAAAACCAAAGAAATTCTGGAAGCAGAGACACTTGAATTGTTCGAGAAGATGGTGAAAGTTGACCAAGAAAGAAGATATGAGGTATGCCTACCCTGGAAGGAGGGGCATCAACAGCTGAGGGACAAGTAAGATCTAGCTGAGAAGAGATTGTTGAGTGTAAGCAAAAGACTAGAGACCATCGGCAAGTTGGAAGAGTATGATAAAGTCTTTCATGAATGGCTGTGGAGGGGCATAGTGGAAATGATACTCTCTGCCAGCAAGAATGATGGCCATACCTCGCTTACCAGCCAGTAATAAAGGAGTCCAGTATGACCACAAAAATTACGCCTGTATTTGATGCCTCAGCCCAAGATAAAAGAGGCAACTCATGTAACAGCTGTCTGGAAAAAGGGCCCAATTTGGTGGATTTAATACCCAAGCTGTTGCTACAGTTCAGAAAACATGCTCTTGGAGTGATAGCTGACATCAGAAAGGCATTTCTGCAAATCAAGCTAGCCCAAGGTGACAAGGATTTTTTAAGATTTCTTTGGTGGAAGGACTGCCACAACAAAGAGGTGGTAATCCTCAGGCACTGCAGGGATTGTATTTGGAGTGTCGTCTAGTCCATTCCTACTGGGTGTGACTATAACACATCATCTGAGACATGCACCTGAGAAACTGAATAGTACCACAGTGCAACTTAGAGACTCTTTCTAAGTGGACAACTGTGTTACCAGTGTGGCCAACGAAGAACAACTACAGAAATTTGTGATATAAGCTACCACACTGATGTCTACAGCACAATTTGAACTTTGCAGATGGATCAGCAGCCCCATTCATCAAGAAGACAGAGCTATAAAGCAAGATGGAGTTGTTCTGGTCCGAGGTCTCTTATGGGATATCATTATAGAGGAGCTTCTCTGTGATGTCAAAACCATTACAATGACCACTTGTCCAGTTACCAAGAGGAATCTGTTGTCTGTGGCTCAGTGAGTTTTCTACCCAATTGGCTTCACATGTCTGTCTACTTTATTACCGAAGCTAATGCAGCAAGAAACATGGAAACACAAATTTTGATTGGATTAAGAGCTTCATGATAGCATTACAAGCAAATTCAAGACCTGGAGGGAGCAGATGCAGTGGTTAACTAGATGTCACCTTTCAAGGAGAATGATACAAGTGGACTGGGGAGTGGAAGATGTCTTCATGTATTTTGTGATGTGAGTAAACTTGCTTATGCAGCTTGTGTATTCTTGAGGCTAAGGCGATGATTGCTTCTGTCAAACATGTCACAATACCATGTTTGGAAATGTTGGCAGCAGTCCTTCGTACCAGAATTTCTAAACAGGTGAAAGAGGCGTTGGGACTACAACAGTGTGAAACATTCTTTTGGAGTGTCTCGTCAGTAGCCCTGACTTGGATAAAGCAGGCAGACAACTGGAATATATCCATGGGTAACAGTTGTCAAGAAATATGACAGTACACCAATACTGATGATTGACATCACCTACCGGGGTCTCTGAACGCAGCATATCTTCTGCCAAGGGGCTGATTATTATTATTACTTGTAAAAGGTTGTCATGAAACATGTGTTGTATACATATTAATATGAGTCTATTTACTGTAAGAAACCATAATTAATGGGGTATATAATTTATTATTACCTGTATATATGATGTATAATCCACTACAATATTGTGCAACATACTGTAATATCCAGAATGGCATATCCTTGACACTAGATGGTTGTAGAAAGTTCCTTACATTATAACTAGGCTATTAGGCACTCTAGAATTTACAAGAAGATAGGTTGTGACATATCCTCCTAGAAGCCTGGCCAGGCAACAAATCTATAAGGAGGCAGTCTTGATGGTACAGTTGAGTTATTGTTTAACAGGAGTTGTTTTGATGTGACTTGTGTAGAAGTCATGCTAGTGAGTATTTGAGGTATTTGAATTGGTTTTGTTGAGTTGGTAGTTGACATGCCTCTGGTGCAGTCTTCTTCTTATTATGACAGGCAGTTGTTCAATATGTTGGTTTATTGATGTGTGACAAATCTATAACAGTTTGTAAATAAATTAGTGTACCGGTATGCAACTGACAGCATTTTGTGTGCATATTTGTGGATACATCGAAGGGAGTTCTGAGGTTGATACCAAACTTACGTTGGGGGAAGAGAGTTAAGCATTCATGAAACCCATCTTGATGCCGTCAAACCATGCCATCAAGACTAGATTAATTTGGGATGAACATCATCACTCACAGCATGCGGGGCTACTGATGCTGTTAGCTGGACTCTGGGAAAGACTCTGGATTATTAGGGTTAGGAAAGTGACAAAACTAGTTATAGCAAAATGTGTGAAATGTAAATGGTACAAGGCTAGTCCTAAAGCACCAGCTTTTGCTCCATTGCCCAAGGATAGAGTGGGTTCAACAGCAGCTTTTGAGATCTTGGGGGTAGGTTATGCTGGATCGCTGGTGCAGTCTTTGACAGCGTGGAAGAATTTCTATACTCAGACAGTGGGACCAATTTTGTAGGACTTAATAATGCTCTGAGAACGTTGGACTGGAATGAGATTGTCACCCACTCGGCTATCAGGAAGATTGCTTGGAAATTCATCCCACCTACAACAGCCTGGTGGGAAGGATGATGGGAGAGACTAGTCAGAACAGTGAAAGAACTGCTACGATGAATCTTGGGGTGTGCCTCTGATACTACAAAAAATTATATACTGTGTAGTGTGATTGCGAGGTAACTAACAACTCAAGACCACTTATATACATTGCAGATAATTTGGCTGAATTAAAGCCTTTGACACCAGCAACATTTCTGCAGGGAATTCCTACAAATGAGACTCCAGATTTGGATGCAGTTGATGAGGGTAACTGTGGCAAACGTTGTAGGTAGCTCCAGAAACTCTGCAAGGACCTACGGCAAAGATTCAGGAGTGAATATTTGGCACTCCTAGTTCACCACGGCCAGAGGAAGACCAACAGCATCAAAGTGAGAGATGTACTCGTAGTATTGATAGGAGCAGATTCCACAAAACGCATCAAGCGGCTCCTTGCGGTCATCTTTGAAGTGTATCCTGGGGAGGATGAAGTAGCAAGAGTAGCTAAACTGAAGACATTTGTGGGAGAGTTGATCAGACCATTCCAGAGTCTCTATCCATTAGAGGTGCAGACAACTCCAGAGGAATGGAAGCAGCCTGAAACTGAGACGATCACTTCGCCTGATACAAAACCTTCACATGAAGAGTTCAAGTTGTCAAGATTTTGGCTACAAACTTACTCCGCTGGCGTAGAAGGGGGAGAGATGACACTCCCACGTGGCGCATCCCAAGTGGCGGGTAGCGGATTCCTAACCGGCTTGCTGGCAGACTTGAGCAAAATAAAATAGCTCTGGTGGACCAATCACACAACAGCCTGTGCGTGGGGGATGCAGACGAAGAATACACCTACGGTATTCCCTGCCTGTCGTAAGAGGCTACTAAAAGGCGCAACCAAGGGATGATTGAATTAGGACCATAAGGCTACTTGTAATTAGTACCATCACACGGGGAACACCGTGGGTTGCCTTTACTTGCGAATAGTACCACTATGTTAGGTAAACAATAGGTTTGTGATTAGTAGCAACAGTGTGTGAATCAGGATGGGTTTTATAGTACCTGTGATTAGTACCACCACATGCAGAACATCACAAGCTTATGTTGCCTGTAATTAGTACCATTATGTGAGAAACACCATGGGTCTGGGCATTGCCTGTGATTAGTACTACTATATGAGCAACACCGTGGGTCTGCATTACGTATGATTAGTACCCACTATGTAAGGAACTCCACAGGATAGTACGAGTCAATGTGATTAGTACACTTATCTGAAGAACACCATAGGTTTGCATTGCCTGTAAGTGGTGCCGCAATGTGGGAAATACCATAGGTCTGCGTTACATGTGTATATTACATTACCTGTGAGTAGTACCATAATGTGTGGAATACGCTACTTTTGATTAGTACCGCATCATGACAAATACCATCGTTCCATTTTACTAGCATTATGAGGGGGTGATGACCTGGATTTTGGACCCCTTTAGACAACAAGCACCGTCGATTCAGGATTGCGCTTTAGAAGCAGTCCCTTGGTCAGTGGTACTATTTTTTTTACGCTAGTTTCTGGGAAGGGCATTGCGGGTCGGATCCACTGGTTGTTTAAATTTATATTAATCCATTCATTCTTTGTCATCATGTTTTGAATTCTTGTCAGTGGATGATTTTGGACTTTTAAATTGTCATTACATTTCATCTCATTTCATACCATTAGGGGCCAATGATCTAGATGTTAGGCCCCTTTAAACATCATCAACATCATCATCATCAAGAATTTTGGGCAGAGAATTAAAGCGCCATTGAGAATTTATTTGTGAATACTCTTGATGTGGCATTGCCTTTCTGTTCACTTATTTAATGTGTTGCCAGCCCCGCAGTATGGGGGTAGCATGTCTGCCTCTCATCCGGAGATCCCAGTTCGATTCCCGGCCAAGTCAGGGATTTTTACCTGCATCTGAGGGCTGGTTCGAGGTCCACTCAGCCTATTTGATTACAATTGAGGAGCTATGTGATGGTGAGAGGGCGGCCCCAGTCTAGAAAGACCGAAAAAAAAACTCCATCAGCTTTCCACAGGACATCGCGTAATCTGCAGGCCTTCGGTTGCATGGTAGACCATGGCCCTTCGGGACTCTTGTGCCATTGCAGGGGATTATTTAATGTATTATGTGTTTGTGTTTCAGCTGCTCTATTGAGTGTTTAGCAATTAAAATACAATTGCAAAGCGGGAGGATGTTCCAAAACCTCAATTATTCCATAGACTGCCAAGCCATATCTTACTGGTGTATCTATGGACATTACATGGGACACACTACTCTTCATCTTGTTTGTATAATCTCTGGTTGTGTTCAAGATCATGCTGGCTAATGTATTATTTAGTTAGTGCAGTCAATTGTGAACTTGCTTTTTTTGTAAATGAACTGAAGCATTTGTGTTAATTTGTGTCATTGTTAAGTTATAAGCACTTTTCTTGACAGTAGTGTTTGTGAATAGT
The DNA here is from genome assembly GCF_040414725.1 of Anabrus simplex. NCBI lineage: Eukaryota > Metazoa > Arthropoda > Insecta > Orthoptera > Tettigoniidae > Anabrus > Anabrus simplex. Next base: position 775,633,936 of record NC_090266.1, read on the forward strand.
GAATGCCCAAGTAGGTCAGGAAAGAAAAGGAGATGAAGAGATTATAGGACCATTTGGATATGGGAAGAGAAACAAGGCTGGAGATATTTTGGTAGACATGTTTAGAAGAAATGAGCTGATCATTGTTAACACATGGTTTTGAAAGAAAAACAGCCAGAAGATAACAAGATATAGTTGGGATAACAAAATCAAAACCCTGATAGATTACATTTTGGTCGAGAAAGGTAACAGGACAATGTTGGTAGATGTAACAGCCCTCCCAAGTGAATCTTTTGAAGGAGATCACAGAGTTGTGATAGCTAAGTTAAAGATGGGAAAGATGCAAAAGATGACTGAGATTAAGAAGAGAAAGCTAAGGGTATGGAAATTGCAGGAGAAGGAAATAAATGAAGAGTTCCAAACACACATTAAAACAAGTATAACTGACATCGGAAGGGTCAAAGAGGAACGGGCGTACTTTAAAACAGTCATGGTGGAGTCTGCAGAAAAGACCTGTGGAAGAGTATCAGGAAGGAACAAATATCAATAAATGCCCTGGTGGAATGTCAGGGTAAAAGATATAGTTAAACGGAAGAAACAAGCTTGGAAAAGATTGCTGAGAAACAGAACAACAGAATGCAAAATAGAATACAAGCACTGCAAGAAGGTGTGCTCCAAGGTGGTTCAAGAAGAGAAAAAGAAAAGATGGCAAAAATTCACAGAATATCTGCAAGAAGATACAACCAGAAGCAAAAAGATCTTATTCCAGGGGTAAAAAAAGAAGAAAAACCCCAGTAAAGGTGCTAACTTCATTAAAAATGAATGAGAGGAAGTAATGACAGAGAAGCAGGATATATTGCAGAGGTGGGGAAAAAACTTTATACAGCTTTACAATGTGCGAAATACCTCGGTACAAGGAGAAATCGAAGAACCAGATTTAGTGCAGATGGAAGATAAGGAAAATGAGGTGTCCATGGCAGAGATTGAGTAGGCCACTAAGAGAATGAAATGAGGCAAGGCAGCTGGACTTGACAAGGTCACCATAGAAATGATAAGAGCAGCAGGAGCAGTTAGTCTACAGTGGTTGTATAGACTCTCAGAGTGATATGGAGAGAAAAGACTGTTCCAAAAGAGTGGACGAAAGGGGTCATTATACCAATTTTCAAGAAAGGAGACAGGAAGCAATGTGAAAATTACAGAGGAGTGACACTGATACCTCATACAGCTAAGATCCTTGAAAGAATCTTGGATAAATGAATAAGAGACAGAGTAGAGCAAAAATTTTCAGAACACCAATATTGATTCAGAAGAGGCAGGTCCACATTTGACCCAATATTTACATTGCATCAAATGATGGAAAGGTATTGGGAATATGGAAAGGGCATGGTAGTAACTTTTCTAGATATGGAAAAAGGAATTTGGTATGGAAAACATTGAGAGAGGCACAGATTGGGAATGAAACAATGTAGATGATAATAGCATTGTATCAAAATTGTGAAAGCTGTGTTAGAACAAAAGTGGGTCAAACTGAATGGTTCAGAGTTGAGACATTGTATTGTCTCCATTAATCTTCATTGTCATCATGGAGAGAATTCTACATAATATCAAGGAGAAGATGATGGGAGAACAAGTACAGTCTATGCTCTTTGCTGATGACATCATAGTTTGGGGAGGTATGGAGAGCAAGTACAGGCACAAGTTGATGGATGGAATGAAGAGATAAGAAATTTTGGAATGAAGATTAGTACTGTGAAAAGCAAGACTTTGATCAGGACAAGAGGTAACAGAAAATTCAGGAGAGTGATAAAACTAGGAAATGAACCTCTTGATGTAGTGAAAATTTTTAAATATTTGGGCAGCATCATATGACAAGATGGAAATTTGAATGGATAAATTGATTTAAGAATAGAGCAGTCTGCAAGTTTCTATTGGTTTGTGAGAAACATTGTATAGAACAAAGATGTGCCAATGAAGTGCAAGAACGTTTTATACTCGTCCTATTGTAAACCTATACTGACCTCTTCTTCAGCAGCCTGGACGTTGACTAAGCGGAACCAGAATAAGAAACAAGCAGCTGGAATGAGGTACTTGAGGAGCATACAGGGAAAGAAAAGACAAGGTAAAATACGAAATGAGGAATTCTTTCTTGCTAGTGGTTTTACGTCACACCAACACAGATAGGCCATACAGCGATGATGGGATAGGAAAGGCCTAGTAGTTGGAAGGAAGCAGCCATGGCCGTAATTAAGGTACATCCCCAGCATTTGTCTGGTGTGAAGATGGGAAATCATGGAAAACCATCTTCAGGGCTGCCGACAGTGGAATTCAAACCCACTATCTCCCGGATGCAAGATCACAGCCGCACGCCTTTAACTGAATGGCCAACTCGCCCAGTAAATGAGGAAATAAGGAGAAACGTGGAGTATGTAAACTTCAAGAAGAGATTGATATAGCGAAGTTAATATGGTTTGGACACATGATGAGAATGCCAGGAGAAAGAATACCAAAGAGAACATTCATGGATACAGAGACTGCAAAGAGGCCTAGGGGATAGCCTAGAATGAGGAGGTGGAGGAGGAGCTCTGTGTGGACTGTATTACAAATAGAGGAGTCGATAGCAATAAAGTATTAGAAGAGGAATGGTGGAAAGATCGAGTAAGGTGGTGGGCTTTGGTACACTACCCTACCCAGAGAGAATCTGGAAAAGGGAATGGATGAAACAGAAGAAGAAGAAGTGTTTGTTAATGTCCAGATGACCTACACTAGTGTCCAAAAGTTAAGCATAAGTTATGAGTAAGCAGGGCAAGAGGAAATAGACCGCAAGTCGCACGACATATGCACCTACCAACCTTACGTGTTCATTCTGTATAGGTAAAGAGTGCTCCCTGCTTTGACTAGCAGCGTAACCGCAAGGTAAACATAGCCAGTGCCTGCGCCCCATATTTCCTCAGTCATGTTTGCCCTGTTATAGTGCGCAGAGTGTAGCATTGTGGTAAACGTGACAACATAATGGCACAACACCACCATTTGGACCCCGTTTTGCAGGGTAGAATACTTGGCCACCTGGAAGCAGGCCAGACACAGACCAAAGTCACCATATCCTTGAATGTGCCACAAAGTGTCATTTCCAGACTTTGGAGACGATATTGAGAGACAGGAGATGTTTGTTATAGGCCAGTACCAGGTCAACCAAGGTTAACCACCCCACAGCAGGACCGATATGTGGCCTTAACTGCCCAACAAACTCGGAGTGCAGCTGCAAGACAATTGTTGGCGGAGCTTGTCGCCGTCTCAGGGGTTGCCGTTTCCCGGCAAACTGTGTACCGGAGGCTCAGAACAGCAGGGCTATTTGCCTGACGTCCAGTGGTGTGTGTGTGTCCCGCTCACTCCAGCACAGATTTGGACCCATTTACTGTGGAGCCGTCAATATCGAACCTGGACCATGAATGAATGGAGGCATGTGCTCTTCACAAATGAATCCTGCTTCAGTTTGCAGAACGATTCCCATCGCACATTAATCTGGAGAGAACCGGGTAGCCGATACAACCACAGGAACATTGTGGAACGGGACCAGTATTGTGGTGGTGGCATCTTGGTGTGAGGGGGCTTCATGTTGAATGGCCGTATGGACCTGCATGTATTCATGGGTGCTCCGAGGAACACTGTTAACACTCAGAGATACAGGGATGTGGTACTGAGACCACATGTTCGACTCTTCAGAGGTGCGGTTGGTCCAAACTTCCTCTTAATGAACAATAATGCCCGACCGCACAGTGCTGCTATGGTGGATGGATTTCTGGCTGGAGAAGACATTCATCGCATGGACTGGCCAGCAAGGTCTGAGGATCTGAATCCTATAGAAAATACCTGGGATGCATTGGGGAAGTGAATTGCATCCCGTCAGCCTCTACCAAGGACCTTTCAGTACCTTCATATAGTCCTTTCCAAGGAATGGGATCGACTGCCACAAGATCTCTTGGACCACCTGATAGTGGGCATGGCACGTCACTGCGAAGCATGTGTGGCTGTTAGGGGTAACCATACACCCTATTAACAGCATATTTTCCTTTGGAAGACATTACCAAGTTTTGTTAGGTGTTGTCAAAGTTATACCTTAGCTATCAGAACCTTTCTGACACTGTTTTTGTGGACAAGTTGTGTAAAATATGGTGTGTGAGTCACCTTCCATTTGTTCAGCAATCCATCTGACATTCCTATCAGGCTGTATGGAATTGTTTAGTGATTATGCTTAACTTTTGTACACTAGTGTACATTCATCTTTTGGTACTTGATGTTGTGATCCTGGTTTTTGTTTTGATATGATTGTGACAGACAGCTATAATTTGTTCTGATGTCTACTTATTCTCAGCATGAAGTGTACATATTTCATTACATGTTCTAGCAATTGGTCCTTGTTTATAAATTTGAAGGTGTTTTTCTGATATATTTTTAAAAATTTTAGTGTAAAGTAAGTGGTTTGTATCCACCAGCATTATATTTCAGATTTAATAATTTGATTCCAGTTTTTGTGTGCCTATTTTAAAGTAAATTATTGACTCACTCATTTATGCAGCAATCTCAGTAGTAACAAAATCCCTAGGTGCATAAACAAGCATGGTTAGAATCCCATCACGGTTTTACATGGCAAAGGGACAGAATACTCAACTTATAACACCAATTCACCAGTTATCTGAATGGTGTACTTGCACATTTTCTCTTATCGTTTTGTGTTCCAGCCTTATATCAATGATTTTCGTGTGTATTAAACCTGTTTGTCAAGTTTATTTGTAGCTGTTACTTTTCACCTTGAAGCCTCCGTGGCTCAGGTGGCAGCGCGCGGGCCTCTCACCATTGGATACCGTGGTTCAAATCCTGGTCACTCCATGTGAGATTTGTGCTGGACAAAGCGGAGGCAGGACAGGTTTTTCTCCAGGTACTCCAGTTTTCCCTGTCATCTTTAATTCCTGCAACACTCTCCATTAACATTTCATTTCATCTACCAGTCAGATATCATTGCCCCAGAGGAATGCGACAGGCTTCGGCAGCTGGCACATTTCCTATTCTCGCCGCTAGATGGGGTTCCATTCATTCCATCCCTGACCCAGTCGAATGACCGGAAATAGGCTGTGGATTTTCATTCATTCAATTTACTTTTCACCTTGCCATGTTTCCATTTCATCAGTTACATGTTCCCCACTTTGTTGAATTTATTAAGATTAAATTAGTATGCCTGAGTTCTGAGTTAGACCAGAGCATTAGTAAATTCTAGATGCATATGAAGACAATATGTAGTTATTCAGAAATCTCTTACTACTTTGAAGCATTGCATTCTGGAGGTTAATAGGATTGAGAATACAGTACTGACTTTAACACAGAGGTTCCCAAGGTAGGTCCTTAGATCTCTAGGGGCAATGTTTCATTATCAGAGGACCTGACTGCAGCTCACACTGTAATATTAAAGGCAGCGGTAGATAAATTAGGAGTGAGAAATATCTGGACCATACAGGGATGCGTTGTTGTAAAGACAGGGGAAATTAGACCCCACATAACAACAATGGATGAACTGAACTCTCTCAAGTAGATGAACAATACCATAGTGTAGCATTTCCCCCTGTGTCTGTAGATTCTACTGTGAAATAGCTGTCTAGTTCCTTAACTGTTTCTTCCAATGTGACTTCTTAATTTGTGACAAATTCATAAAATAGTCCTGTAGTATTCACAAATCCCACCCACACCTACAAGCTCTTTCTCTTCTGCTTACTTCTGAAATGCTCCCTGGCAGGAGCAGTTAAAGCCTGAGAATACAGCTCCTTAGCAAATCCCTACTCTGTGCTAACTTTTTAACCATATATTAGTAAAATTTTATTAATGTCCTTATTTTTTAAAAATATTTGTCTTTATTGAAATGTTCAATCATATTCTATGTGAATGTAATTATTTGCATATGTCTGTCAGTGTGTGTGTTATCAGTTTTTGTTCCAGGAATGTGTCACCTACTCTTGAAGCATGTCAGGAACTGGTGTCCTTGAAGCAACTACTACTATAGTAGATGAGGCATTCTTGAATGTCATTAACCCGAGTGTATTCGAAGACTATGATAACCCTTGTGTACCTTCACCAACTTCCTCCAACACTCAGCCTACTGAACTGCCGTTGAAACAAACTCTGTCTCAGTTCTCGAGAAGTCTGCAGTGTTGCCATATCAATTTGCTCTCTCTCCTCAGTCACACAGATGAATTTCATTCGATAATGTCAACCTGTAACATGCATCTTATGTGCATTACTGAAACCTGGATGTCTGACAACATTAGCTCTACCCCAGTAAAACTGGAAGGATATACTCTCTATCGGCATGATCACACTGGGAGCCGTGGAGGTGGTGTAGCAGTATTTTGTAGAAATGGTACTAAATGTAGAATAATTAGTAAATCATCATCTGTCATCACTCCACATACGGAATATATGTTTGTTGAGACTGAAATTAACCATCAAAAAGTATTGATAGAAGTTGTCTATAAACCACCGAATGTTACTAGCATCTCTGACCTTGAATCTGACCTTTTCAAACTAGTACCAACCTATGAGCATATACTACTTCTTGGTGACTAACACAAATATCTTAGCCCTGACTGGCAAATCAGAGCGAATCAGAAACCTATTTAACTTCGTTGACATGATGATCTTACCACTAAATGTAACTAATCATGTTCATACACTTAGATATACAAGCCATACTGAAATTGATCTCCTGATTACAAATAACCTGCCTAAAGTTCTTAAGTACGGTCAATTTCCTGTACCTGGCATTTCAACTCTTGACTTAATTTTCCTGTGCTACTCTCTACATGTACCAAAGTACAAAGCTAAATACATTAGTTATAGGGATCTGAAAAATATTGATTTACAGCAACTCCAAAGTGATGCATACAGTTTACCTTGGGAAGATATAAAACAATTACGCGACACAGACATGAAAGTGACAAGATTTAACTCTCTGCTCATAGAACTATATGACAAGCAAGCTTCAGTTAGGCAAGTTAGAGTCACTCGCCTGCACCTTGGTTAACTAGCGATATACAAGCAACAATGGCTTGCCATGACACAATATTTTGCCAATACAAGGAAACAACTAATGAAATAGATTTTGAACAGTATTGTATTTTACGTAACAGAACAAAGCAATTAATTCGTTACGGTATGTTAAAAATGTAACAAGGAACTGAAATTCACGTGACACCTGGAACCAACTTTGAGCTATGGGAGTTGGAAAATGTAAGGAGCCTCATTTGCGAACTATATCTCTCGATACACTAAACTCTCACTTCGTAACTAACCCAATAAAGGAATCTCAACCTCAAAATCATATCCACCTAAATAAAAGAATCGGTGATCCTACAGAAAATTAACATAATTTTTCTTTTCACCCTGTCAGTGTAAATGATGTAAAGCATTTTTTGAATTCAGTTAAGTCACAAACCAAAGGAACAGATAGCATCCCAATTGGTTTTATAAAAAACATTATTGGCGCTGTCCCACCAATCATTACCCATATTATAAACTACTGTCTAACCACAGGGACATTTCCAACTGCATAGATGGATGCTCTAGTAACCCCAATATTAAAGCAAACTACAGCAAATGCGCTGATTACCAGCCTATTTCGATTCTTCCTCCTTTCTCGAAAGTTCTTGAACGAGTTGTACACGAGCAGCTAATAGAATTCTTAACCAGTCAATCTCTTTTTGACCCATTGCAATCTGGCTTCAAAAAGGGACACAGTACTATGACTGCCCTTCTTTGGGTAACCGATAACATAAGACTAGCAATGGACAAATGGCAGGTGACAGTATTGACACTCCTTGACTTTAGTAGGGTGTTCAATATGGTAAATATGGGCATATTATTATCCAAGCTCTGCTCTCCGCATATTGGCCTAATAGCCCTAAATTTTTTAAAGTTATACTTTACAAATTATCACCAATGCATAGTGGTACACAATCAAAGATCCCAATGGGTTGTAAAATCATCCAGTGTCCCTCAAGGGTCTGTTCTAGGGCCCCTATTGTTCATCTTATATATTAATGACATATCCTCCACACTTCAGTATTGTAACTACCACTTATATGCTGATGATCTGCAGATATACAAACACACCACCATAAACAATTTACATGAAACTATTCAGCATATTAATTCAGATACTGAAAGGCTTACCATATATTTTAAAAACAGCCACTTAATCCTAAGTCCTCATAAAACACAAAGTATTATCAATGGAAACTCTAGATTATCACATGTTATAAGCAATATCAATCCTCCTCCAATCATCGTCAATGACATTGCTGTACCGTACCTAAAAAATGTAACTAATCTAGGAATCTCCATCAATGAGAATCTGTCCTGGAATGAACACGTAAGTAATGTATGTAGAAAGGTTCATGTAGCTCTATATCCCCTGAAATGTCACAAGAATGTTTTTTCTCAAAACCTTAAATTAAAATTAATCCAAGCACTACTATTCCCAATTTTAGACTACTGTGATATGGTACTGGTCAATCTAAATGCTGAACAAAATTTGAGACTTCAACGATCACACAAAACTCATGCAATATGCCTTCCAACTGCGACATGATGCTCATGTTACACCATACTTCAAAACATTGGAATGGCTACGCATAAATGAACAAAGGAATTTTCACCTACTGACACTTGTTTACCAAGTACTCTTGATGAACACTCCTACTTACCTATCTTTAATTTTTATTTTCTTTCCTCATTCCATGATATTAGTACCCATTCTGGTTCCCTGCTTGAAATTCCACTTAATTCTTACAATCATTCCTACCCTGAAGATGGTTTTCCGTGGTTTCCCATTTTCACACCAGGCAAATGCTGGGGTTGTACCTCAATTAAGGCCATGGCCATTTCCTTCCCAGTCCTAGCCCTTTCCTGTCCTATAGTCGCCATAAGACCTATCTGTGTCAGTGCGACATAAAGCAAATAGCAAAAAACAGTCATTCTTTTTTAGTTACTGCATCAAGACTCTGTTATACACTCCCAATGGATATTCAGCATGTTACTTCCTGTCAAAAATTCAAAGCTGCTTGCTGAAAGTTTTTTTCTGGGTACATATAACTGAGTTGTGTGAGTCATTGTATGTATGTTGTGTGAATGAGTTTTCTTTTATCTATTATGTACTTCAATCATTATTATTGTTATTATTATTTTACGTCACACCGACACAGACAGGTCTAATAGCGATGATGGGATAGGAAAGGAATGGGACGGAAGTGGCCTTGGCCTTAATTACAGTACAGCCCCAACATTTGCCTGGTGTGAAAATGGGAAACCACAGAAAACCATCTTCAGGACCGTCGACAGAGGGGTTCGAACCTACCATCTCCCGGATACAACCTCACAGCTGCGTGCCACTAACCGCAGGGTGAACTCGCCCAGTATTATTATTGTTGTTGTTATTATTAATATTCCTTTTTATATTATTATTAGTATTGTCACAGTAATTTCATACTGATTTGTAACCTAGTCTCAGGGTATCTATCCATAGTATTACTTCTTTGTAGAATTACTATATCTTATTTGTATGTTTACATTTTTAAATTTTATTGTTTAAAGTTGTTAAATGTAAGAGAGGGCCATGAGCCCTAACTTTGCCACAATTGTAAGTCAGGAATAAATAAATATACTTTTATTAAGTGACACTCTTTGAATTCTTGGTTGTTTGGTATAAAATGATGAGTGGCTGCAATGCACTGTGAAGTGAGATGGTTATCTTCAGGAGAAGTACTAAGGAACTGAGTAATGAAGTCAAGTTTTTTTTTTTTTCATCTTTAAAGACATAATTTCAACCCAACTGTATTTGGAAGCAATCAGACCTTGCTGTTATCTTGAACTGTCTGAATGTACTCCGATTAAGCCCACAGGGATCTAGCAGCACTATGTTTCAGGTTTGAGTTAAAACCGAGGGAATGATAAAAATACTGAAGCTGTGGATCAGATATTAGATTCTGAAATCTTCAAGCAGTTTCCTTCCATTAAAGATTTCTTCCAGATGTCAGGAGAAAATGTTCCAATGGAGATATTCCAATGCTATTAAGTCAGTGGCATGTGGACAAGAAATATGCTTGCTGATAGGCAATCAACCAAACTCTTTCTTTGGCTATGAGAAGAAGATTCTTTGGCAGAACATTCTCACAGTCCATTAAAATTACATGTTTCACAATTATAATTAACAGATTTTTACTTATGTTATGTCTGACTATCCTGATCACTCAAGAAAAGCTTTGAAGTGTTTTCCACTACTTATTTGAGTGAAACCTTATCCTTTCACCCATGAATTTGGAATCAAAGTTCAGAAATAAATTGGTCTGTTAAATTTAATTTTTTTATAAAGGTGTTGGTAGACTGGAAAGTAGGGGTACTACAGCTTGAAGAAATGTCAATAAAAATCTTTCAGTGTTAGTGCACAGTTTAAAAAAAAACAATGAATCTGTTAGGTACTCTACCTCAATATTTTTTACATTCAACAATGTTCATGAGTATGACAGTGCCCTAAGTCATAGTGGGTGAGAAACATTTGAAAAGTGTCCTCTGAATGGAAGAAGATCTTTCATATGGAGAACATATTAAAATTTCATATAAGCTGAACATATCCATTTGTTGTTAGAGGGAAGCTCTTAGTGTCTGGGAAGGAGGCATTCCATTGCATTAAAATTATCTGATTGGTTTATGTACACTATCTTTCAGGGTGATCAGAGCAGGACAAGGTAGGCAAGTCAGTAATGGTAACTTCAGCTACTTTGTCATAATATTGTGTTAATTTTTTAAATCAAAGCTGGAAAGATACATCATTGCAACAAAGACTTTCTGAATTCAACAAATCAAGATTACCCCGAATGCAAAGAATACTGCTATAACTATAGGCTAAGAATCTGACATCCCACAGGGATCACTCTTATGGCCCCTTCTATTTGTTTTGTTTCTAAATGATATTACTACAGTTATTCAGAGCCGTGAATGTCTCTTGTATGCTGAAAACTTGAAACTATACAAAGTCATAGATGAAGATGGTGAGGGCAATTATTTACAAAAAGATTTTAAACAAATATGTAAGTGGTGTGATAAGTGATCCCTCAGAGTGAATAAAGTTGTGTGTGGTGTCATGTCATTTACTCAAAAATTACAAATACAAAATCAGTGGAGAATTTTTAAATTGTTTAGAGGAGTTTAATGACGTAGGTGTAATTCTTAGTAACATGAATGGCTTATCCTTTGAGAAACACATCAATAATATTATAAAGAAATCTTTAAGAATACTGGGGTTTGTCAAAAGGAATTGTGAAGTGTTTAGTAATATTGCATGTGCCAAAACACTGTTTTGTTCCCTGGTCAGACCCTCTCTCAAGTATGGTTGTGAGGTGTGGCTCCCGTATCAGAAAGGCCACATATACCATCTTGAGAGAGTACAGATAAGGTTCCTGGAGTGGATTAGTTTTGGATTCCTGGGCATGCCACTCTCTTCAAGCAGGTATGAAGAATTTGTCTAATTCTTGGAATGAATACGCTGGCAACGCACCGAAAATGTGCGAATGCAATGTTAGCAACTAAATGCTTGAAGAGTAAAGTGGACCGTTTGGACAAGGCAGAAATGCACATTTCAGCCATCCAAATGTAGGACGGTTGCACATGAAAATTCTTGATTCATGCAAGCCCTTAGGACCATAAATCGGCTGGAAGGGACACTTGACAATTTTCACCACCCTTCCACTGCAATCCAGAAAGCTCTTCTAAAGGTTGAAATGTGATAATTTTGTAAATTACATGAATTGTTATATGAATAGCCTGTAGAAAACATGTGAACCTGTATATCTGTATGTTTATGTAATTATGTATATATGTATATATTATTTAAGTTTTATTTAATTTTCTATCACATCTGTAAATGGGACATCTTGTACGTGATAAATAAATATATTCTATTCCAAATAATTCATCAATTCATGAAGGGTAAATGCTCGTACTGAATGGCCTGATAGATCACTTCTTCTTAATGCTTACTGCTATCCTGCTATCCTTTCTGGGAACATTTTATATGCATAGTATGATTAACTCATACAATGAGGTAATCTACCAAATTCAGTGCAAGAAATGCCCTGCCTTCTGTGTAAGACTTACTTCTATATCTATTGGCTGAACAATCATAGAAGAAACAAAAATACACATTAACTACTTCTTTATCTCAAGCATGTCTGTTTCCACAATGTTTTCTTTGTAAAAGCCATAAATCAATGACCTACCTCTGCCACTTTGGCTTCTTTGAAAGACTATGAATGTGCCCTTTCATTTTAAAGACTAAGGCAAGCTGAAGTATGAACATGAGATAGACCTTTCAAAACACTAGAAAATCCACAGCATCACCTCACAATGAACTCATCTTCTTCCTCTCAAGTTGATGAAGACATAATATTTAAATAGTCACTAATCTACTCTGTGTGTTCTATGCATTTTTGAGTATGTAAGTTGTTCTTGTTCTCTGCTATTGCTTACCAAGCATAATTTGTTGCTTGGCTATGCCTTTGTTTTATGACCATTTTACAAATTTCAAGTTTGTAACATACTAGTAGATACCTATATTAATATTATTTATTAGTTGAGTTATACTTTTATATTACTTCATAGTAGATATGTGCTAATTGGGTAGTTCATTGTTTGTATTTCAAAAAGTATACTCCAATTTCTTTTTTCTTACCTGAGGACGAATAAACTGAATGTTGCGAGGGCCTCTTCTAAGAGTGCTGGAAGGTGTGTGAGGTACTGAAGTTGATGTCGTGGATGATGAATTGTTGGGGGGTGCAGGAGAGTTTGTAGACAGCTGAGTATCGTTCTGACCTTGTTCTGACATTGCTTTCCTTGTTTGAGGAATGCTACTGGCACAGATGTTATGAGATGCTGATATCACACCATTACCTCCTGTTAAAAGATATTCATATTAAGAGCATAATCATAGTTCATTAATGGTACTAAAAAAAAAGGAACAAAAGAAACCCATGGCCATACAGCCTTGCTGGGACTTGGCCTACCAAGCAACCGCTGGTTAGTCCCAAGGCCTGCGGATTAGGAGGTGACACGTGGTCAGTGAAACAAATATTCTTGGATATTTTTCTCAGCTGAATGTACCTTGAACCAGCCCTCAGATTTGGGTAAAAATTGCTGAACGGGCCAGGAATCACACTTGAGGCCACCTGGTCAGTTGCAGACTCTCTACTCCTACACCGTATGGCCGGCATTGATATGAAAGCTGTGCAAGTGCATAACATGTGTATGAAAGCTTATACTGTTTTTGTTTATATCATAGTGGTAAACATCCTCAGGACTTCGTCACAATTTTTACAGGAAATACATTCCTACTGTTAAATAAACTGCTGAGATTTCCTCAATAATGAAGGAATTAAAGAACTGATCAATATCAAAGAAGAGAGATTCAAACTTACTTGGCTAATGTATGTTGAGTAGTGAGCCTATATATTGGATAGTCAACCTGATGGCTGGTTGGATTCTGAACAGCTCCACCATCAGCTGTCATAAATGGCCTAGGAGTTTCTGAAGATGCTTATTTGTGAAATGAGGAGCAAGCTAGTTTCCCATTACTTTCCTCACTGATATTGCACATTAGTCTGTCAAGCCCAACCCTATGAGTGATGCTTTCACACCATTCATAAGAGGGACTGGCTGCATTAGGAATGGCAGTACTAGCATCGCTCATAACATGGTCATTTTCATTTTGTTAAAGCAATGGATGAGGCTGAGAGAGGAAAATGAAGGTAAAACATTTATTTTAGGCTATAACAAAAGACATTGTGCACCGTAAACACTAGATCTCATCACAAAGACATACTTGGCTCATTCACCACTCAAAGTGGAAATTTCATCACCAAACAAAATTAATTATTTGTAGAATGGTGTCATATAGGTACATAAACTATAACAGTTTGAGGCTAATTTGATTCATTATGTAGCAATCCCCATGTGACTGGTTGTGGACAAACCTTCTCCAGTATTTATTGCACAGTGCAGCTTAGCTGACTTTTGGCCTGTAAAATGATCCCTCGTCAAACATGCATTGATGCCATAAAAGAGTACGGCATGAACAACTATCACAGTTTGATAGGGCTTGAAAAATACTGATCTGTGTGAGATGGGTTATCAATAAGGACTGTAGCTGCATGTGCTGGGTGACATGCATCTATAGTACAATATTTATAGCAACAGTGAACAAGTGAAAGAACATATATTCATAGATGTGGTATAGCATCAACCCACTGGGTAATAGAACAGAAGGATAGCCACATTGGTCAGATGGTTTGCAGCGACACCTGAGCACAACAGTACAAATATGAGTAACAAAATTATGTCAGTCCATCTATGTAAGAAACAATTATTGGTAATCATTTGCGTGCAGCCAGTTTACAAGCCTATGTCAATGAAGCAATTCTTCATTCACCCTACAGCATAAATATGTAAGGCTTGCTTAATGTCAGAAAAGATCACGCTATACTAGTGAATGGTCTTTAGTGATGAATTGCTCTGTTATCATGGATGTAGTGATCATCACAATCGTATCTGACAACATAATTCTGTATAGGCAATAATTTTTATGTTGAGGCCCGTATTGATGGATGTGTTTTTATTTATTAGAAAAGGAGTTTTTATTCAATCTAATCAGTACATTAATTTGAAGTAATTGTTGTTAACTCATTCATTAAATGTTTGGACTAGTTTTGATTGTAAAATGTTCGTCTCCAGTAATTTAACAAGAAAAAATGTACCGAAGAATGAGACATAGCTATCTTAAATATAACATAAAATGTCCATTCAAAAAGTTGAATGGGACTGTAAAATTTTTTCTAAGATTGAACATGCATCAGAAAACATATTTACAATGGATTAAAAATTTCTGAATGCTTCGTGTTTAATCCATAATTTTATGCTGTCTTGAATTTTTGATGCACAATTTATAATTAAAATAACACTTTCACTCAAATTAGCTCACTGAACATCTGTACGATTGTATAAAAGTGTGCCCAAGCACATAAAATTTGTGAATGTACAAGGCTGTAGACTTCTGTAAAACTTTACAATGATGTCCAATACTGCCACATTAGTCTAAAAGAGACATCCTAGTGTTGAGTAGAAATATAAAGCCATATCAATTAGGGCTTTGAACAATGCATATAATAGAATATCTAAAAAAAAGAAGAATGAAAACGACTGTGTCTTAGAAAAGTTAATAGTGAAAAATGATATGGAGATGAAAAAAAAAAAAAAAAATGAAAGTAACAAACTTATCCCTTGATGCTCCAGTGGGAGCACAGCAGTTAACAGCTGGCAGTGTTGTGAGAGCTTGGTGGAGGTTTAGGCTCAAGGTGATGGGAGGGAATGGTAGTAGGAGAAGGAAGGATAAGCAAGGGAAAGGAGGGGTGGGAAAATTTGTATGAATGGTTACCAGTGTGAAATTTATTTAATTTCTTATCATAACATTTGGTGACTATGGGGATTATGGATTCCAAAAGAACATTATTTTCGTCTACAGCACCGAGAGGATGAACGAGTAGAACTCCACCATGGGTTTCCTGTGGAAGGAAAAATGACCACCAAACAGATGAGTTGATGTGCATTTTATTTCTTAGCACGATAAAAGATAATTGGGGTGACATAATGTAGGATTTTCTTTTGTTTAATACATAAATGCTGTAAATAATGCATGCCATGATATTGAATTTGATTATCTTTTTGTCAATGTTAATGTAAAGTCATAAGAGCTAAATTTTCTGGATGAAACCACATTTTCCTGTTAAGTATTTTATGAGGGTTTTTTTATTATTAGTGATTTGTAATATATTAGCATGTATAGGAACAAGGATAGAATAGCATCTTGAGCTTCCCTAAATGGGATGGAAACAGTAGTAAGTGATGAATGAGTGAAACCATGTCCAAGAAGTTGCTATTGATGTTCAATATGGTTGTCGTTGGGAGGTAGACAGCCGGGTGCTCAAGGGTCATTCAGACAATGCATGCTTAGCTGACTCATACAGTAGTTGTTACGGCATAAATATATTCAAGAATGAAGAGGTTTTTTTGCTAGTGTCTTTACATCACACTGACACAGATAGGTCTTACGGCCACCATGGGAGAGGAAAGGCCTAGGAGTTGGAAGGAAGTGGCCTGGCCTTAAGTAAGGTACAGCCCCAGCCTTCACCTGGTGTGCAAATCGGAAACCACCTTCAGGGCTGCCAACAGTGGAATTCAAACTGACTATCTTCCAGATGCAAGCTCACAGCCGCACACACTGAAGAGTTCTGACTGAGCTAATATGATACAATTGTGTTATGTATATGGATAGTACATGGATAGGGACATTATATAATTTCTCCTTGATTTTGAATGTTATTATAAGACTCCCATTTGGAGTGTTTCCTTTGCTTTTGTGCAAACAGTGTGAACTTGTAATGGATACCAGGGAGTGAGTGAATAATACAATTGAATGGCAAGTGAAAAAAGAAAATGAAGGGCTGAGAAAAGTGATAGTGATAGCCCTTATCCACTAGGAACTCTGGTATGTAATATGAGAAGTAATGAGAAACATTGAGCACCCTAGAATGACGATGTGTTATGAAGGAATTAAAATGTGACAGTGCACCGAGGCAAATCTATGTAAAAGGATGAATAAATGATGGATCAGTGAATGATGTTCCTTGTGAAGTTCCAAGTGTATGAATAAGTGGGGCAAATGAATAAATTGAGCAATAAGAAGTAAATCCTAGGAAGGGAATTACTGGCTGTAATTAGAAGGTTACGGTCCATGCTGGCCAGTGAAAGAAGAGGGTGACGAGTGACCATTCTCCCAGCATAACAAAGGAACATTTTTTTGTTCCAATCCCCTTTGCACAGACTTGCTGTGTAATGAAGTTAAAGCTATTGATCCCCAGCAATTACACACAGTTTTCTTTTTTTCTTTTCAAAAGTCTAGTCTTCTTAAGAACATTGGTGTTCAATAATAATATGGTAGCCATAACTGATAATTTGGATGGTAGTTAAGATAAATCCCCCATGTACAGTAATACAAGGCAACAGATAGCTAGGGATTTTCTGATGTGTATCACTCAGTCAGAAGGAGCCCTGCTCGAAACCAGATGACGGACAGGGTAAGCTGGCGTGCAAGCTTGCCTCAAGCTTTTGCCGGGGGCAGAAGAAAGTGATATCCATGTTTTTCTTACAGGAACGGACCCATTTGTACTTAAAGTGTACATGTGATTGTGTTCAGTGTTTTATTTTATTTCTTTGTGCTCAAATAGAGCCGATGTTCAATGTTGCTTGTCTAGGTGCCAGGGATGATCAGTTCAGAGAATTTTGCTCATTGTGTGTTTTTTATGTACATATTTTTCTCAGGTATGAATTACATAGCATACGGACCGTTTAATTATGTGCTAAGATAGAATTGTACCATGTAGGGGGACACCTTCTCAAATGATATGATGAAGGTGATCGACCAAAGGAGAGGACAATTCTGTCAGAAAAATAAGATAATATTTAACAGCCAGATTTCGTTTATACTTCACTGCCAGATAAAGTCTGTGATGAGTTGAGATCATTGAGCAGCCTTCAGGCAAATCAATTTGTTTTAAATACTCTCTTTTTTTCTGGTGTGTAGATTTTTATTATGCTAGTGTTGTTTGTCCTTATGTCACAATTCAGAAAAAAATTTATATCAGTGACCCCATTACATTATTCTTGTCATTTCTAGTAGTGCTAAGTAATATCCAGTAAATAGTTGAACTCAAAAATTCTACTTGCACATTAGATAAGACTCCATCTTAAAGTTTTTTCTTATTTTTTTTCAAATGCCACCACCCCCATTGTACTCGAACAATGACGAGGCTCACCCAGAAAGTAGGAGGAGGGTGGTTACGAAGCCCGTTTTGGTAGTTCGTGCCGCTCTTCGATATAATCTCATGCGTGGTTGTTTGTCTGGTTACACAGACACATTATTATGCTTGGGTCTCCTAAAAGCCCAGTAAGGGTATAATAAGAAAACATAAAAGTCCAATAATACTGTCTTGAGGAATTCCCCTCTTAATGATTATAGGATCAGATAAAGCTTCACCTACTCTAATTCTCTGAGTTTTTTCTAGAAATATAACCACCCATTCAGTCACTCTTTTGTCTAGTCTAATAGCTCTCATTTTAGTTAGTACAGCAGTCTTCCATGATCTACCCTATCATATTCCTTAGATAGATCAATCACAATACAGTCTATTTGACCTCCGGAATACAAGATATCTGCTATATGTTGCTGGTATCCTACAAGTCGAACTTCAGTGCAATAACCTTTTCTAAACCCGAACTGCCTTCTATCAAGCCAGTTATTAATTTGCAAACATGTCTAATATAATGAAAAAGAATGCCTTCCCAAAACCTACATGCAATGAATGTCAAACTTACTGGCCTGTAATTTTCAGCTTTATGTCTATCACCCTTTCCTTTATATACAGGGGCTACTGTAGCAACTCTCCATTCATTTGGTATAGCTCCTTCATGTGAACAATAATCAAAAAGTACTTCAGATACGGTACTATATCCCAACATATTGTCTTTAGTCTGTCTGTTAGGTCATCAGCCCAGAGGCTGGTTGGATCCTCAGATAGCACCACCAAAGGTTATGCGGTTATAAGGAAACCCCAAAAACCAATGGCAGCACCAAAATGAGGCGTACTAGGCAAGATGAGGAGTGAGATAGTTTGCCATTGCTTTCCTCACTGGGTCAGAAAGTACTATTGCAGCACGACTGACCCTATGAGCAGCACCTTTCTTAACACTCAAATGCACTAGTCATGCTCTGAATGCCATTACTCAGCACTACCCATACCCCAGCAACTTCCATATTGTCACAACCATGGATGTTGACTGGGACTTCGGTGGAAGCTACACTTTACTCTGGCCTGTGCCAAGAGATGGATGCAAAAGTACTGTATCCATCAAGAAATGACAGCAGGCAGATTGTTTTTAGTATATCCCCAGAAATCTTATCAATTCCTTCTAGTTTTTAATTTTTAAAATCTTATTTCAAACGTCATTGTTATCATAGGTAAATTTAAATACTTTGTTAGTATTAGTACCTCCTCTATCTGGACATTATCTTTGTTACCAACAATCTTTACATACTTCTGACTGAATACTTCTGCCTTCTGAAGTTCCTCACAATGCACTCTCCTTGTTGATGAATGATTCCTGGAATGTCCTTCTTCGAACCTGTTTCTACTTTGAAGTACCTATATATACCCTTCCATTTTTCACTAAAATTTATATGACTGTCAATTATGCTTACCATCATGTTATCCTTAGCTGACTTCTTTGCTAGATTCAATTTCCTAGTAAGTTCCTTAAATTTCTCCTTACTTCCACAGCCATTTCTAACTCTATTTCTTTCCAACCTGCAGCTCCTTCTTAGTCTCTTTACTCCTTTGTTATAATGTAGCGGGTTTTATACCATTTATTACCACATTTAAAGGTACATACCTGTTTTCACATTCCTCAAGAACTGCTTTAAGCCCATCCCACAGTCTGCTTACATTTTTATTTACCATTTTCCATCGATCGTAGTTACTTTTGAAAGCTCCCTCGTGCCTGTTTTATCAGCCATATGGTCCTACTTTTACGACCTTCCTTTCTATACATTTATTTTTAACTATGGCAAAAAACAACTTCGTGATCACTAATACCACCCATTACTTCGGTTTCTCTTTAGAGCTCATCTGGTTGTACCAGCACCAGATCCAGAATATTCTTCCCTCTAGTTGGTTCCATCACTTTCTGATTCAGCTGTCCTTCCCAGATTAATTTATTTGCCATTTGTTGGTCATGCTTCCTGTTGTTTGCATTACCTTCCCAGTTGACATTTAGTTAATTGAGGTCACCTGCTAAAATCACTTTCCTCTTTGTATCATTCCCCTCATAGCTAATTATCTTTTCAAATAATTCTGAAACAGCATCTGTGCCACCCTTTCCCGAGCTGTACACTCTGAAAATATCAATTTGCCTACAGTATTATCTTTAGAGATGAGCCTTACATGTTGGTTTTCATGTTTGTCATCTTTAACTATTTCGTAGTTTAGAAATTCTTCTATCACCAGAATGAATACTCTCCCTTCTACCAATTCTCTCCTACCTCTATGATGAACACTGCAGTTCCGTGAGAAAATTTCTGCATCCATTATATCATTTCTCAGCCATGATTCAACTCCTGTTACAATATCTGGTTTTAATTATCTATCCGAGTCTGAAATCACTACAACTGCTCTATTTACAGTTTGTTTTTCCAGTATCCAACTGTCGAGATGGCACATTCATTAGCTTCCACCAAATCCTTCATGCTACATGGTTTAGGCAAATTTTCACAGATGAGAAGGTGTTCATGATCTTGCTTTACACCACACTCTCACAAATCTTGATCACCGTACCCCCACCTTTTCAAGTTGGTTTTGTATCATGTCACTCCAGATCTTAATCTGTTAAGTGTCTTCCAATGTCCATATTGAAGATGATGTCTCTTTCACTTCCCATAATTCTACAGGCGACTTCCTTCTCCAGAGTGGGTGGGCGGTGAAGTCCAAATATTGGGTGACTTGGATCTGTTTCTTGCTTCTTATTCTTCTTCTTCTTCTCAATGTCTGCTGCAACTTGTTCCCTAACATCTTGAGGTGCTACTCCCATAAGTGGAAAGATCTTATTAACAAGAGTTGGCCGTAAGCAGCCTGTAACAATGCGGCCTGTCTCATGGAAGGCAACATCCACTTGGTTTGTATGAGTGGAATTCCTCCAGACTCGAGCAGGACACTCTGCAGCAGAGAAACACACGGCAAGGGCAGAGGTATTGAGGATGGTAGGTTGTGCTCCCCATGTTGTGTGAGTGAGTTTGTGAATGAGATTATTCCTGTTGCATACCTTCTGTTTGGTATCTATACAGTGCTGTTTATAAGTTAGGGCACAGTCCAACTTTACCTCTATAGATATTTGGGTTGATCACAATGGCTTAATTTGTGCCCTTTCCAGGTTATGTTCAACTCCTTTTTTGCTTCTTTGTTGTGCAGATGGAATGCATATACCTGAGTTTTCTCCAGATTGGGTTTCAGGTGATTCTCATCATAGTAGACAGCTACTTCTTCAAGAGCAGATGTCAGTTTTAATTCTGCTTCTTCTATTGTAACTCCTTGAGCAGCAACAGCTGTGTCATCTGTGTGGATGAAAGCCCTAGTTCTGGTGTTAAGTGGCTGATCATTGGTATAGATGATATATATAATATTGGAGTCAACACACTTCCTTGGGGGTGGCCATTCTTTTAACATCTCCATTTGCTTTTCTTGTCCTTCAGATTGAAAAAAAAAATTTCCATTCTGGAGCAGGCATTGAATAAACTGTGTCAGTTGATAGTCTCTGGTTGTTGAATAAGTTTCCTTGTCATTCTCTTCACTGTATTGTACAAATACTTCTACAGTTCAACACCAACATTTTTATGTCATCCCTACTTGACTTCCAGATCCCTGTACCCTTAACACACCACTCCCTAGACCACGCTTTTTTCCTGAATGTATGTCCCTATAACCCTTCTAAACAAATTTCTTAACTTATTCATACCACTACGGTTAAACTGAATGCCAGCTGAGCGCAGATCCCTTTCTTCTGCCCATCCATTAGGATCTAGAAATCTCACTCCCAGTTTCCCACATACCCTCTCCATAGTCTCATTTAAATCCCCAATCATCTTCCAGTCAGTATCCCTCCTATACAGTATTCCACTGATAACAATCTCTGCTTCCTTATACTTCAGCCATGCTGCATTCACCAAATTCCACACATTCCAACCATGTTGGTACTTATACCTATGCTTATAAATAAAACATAATATTGGCAGAGGGGCCAGACTGATGTTATTGAGGAGAGGTACAATACTAGAAGTAAGTAACGACACACTTGATTTGTCGAGGTCCCACATTATAAACACTGCGTGTGCAAAGACACAAAGCACGCCTTACACATTGGCATAGACTGAGGGACTAATATTTGCTGTAAATTGACTGTTATCATACCTTATTGTTACCTCTATAAATGAGTGTGTAATATGAAGGTCTGTAGTCAAAATGAATGCTAAATAGATCTCATCTTGTCAGAAGTAGTCAAAGCAAAGTCTAGTTTGAGAAAGAGAGAGACATTGATACAAGTAATACATATATAATTTTATGCCAAGTGACCATTCAGCTCAGCAGTAATCTGCTCGCTCCTGAACACTCAGATTGGAGTTTCAAACCCTGCCATGAGAGTATATATAATTTATTATTTTCTCACGTAACATTTCACTTACAATCATTTGATTTTACCATTACCATGCTTTTTGCTCCTCTTTTCATGTGCTTTCGGATATGAGTTATGATGATGGTGATGGAGTCGTGCAGCTGTGAGCTTGCATTTGGGAGATAGTGGTTTCCAACCCTACTGTTAGCAGCACTGAAGATGATCTTCTTTGGTTTCCCACTTTTACTCGAGGCAAATGCTGTGGCTGTACCTTAATTAAGGCTAAGGCTGCTTCCTCCCCATTCCTAGCCTTTTCCTATCCCATCATTGCAATAAGACCTATCTGTATCCATGTGATGTAAAATAGATTGTAAATAATAATAATAATAATAATAATAATAATAATAATAATAATAATAATAATAATATGGCCTCAGGTACCATGGGCAGGCATTTTGATTTACTGCCAACTAGGCTGCCTGTGTGCTAACTATGACGTTTTGTTTTACTTTACCAAACAGCAGACTAAACTGGATCTTTCGTGGGTAATCTGTGACTGAGGTTTTAATTTGTTAGGTAAGCACCAAATGTGTCACCAGATATGTTGTACATGCCAACTTCATACAACATGGAGTGTTGAATGACTTCTTTCTCCCCTTCAAAAATATGACTACCTCTGCTGGGTTTAAACTCATGATCTTGGAATCTAGTGGCTGAAACTCTTCTACTGATCTGCAGAGGGATCAACCATTTGAGGTGTTGTGTCCTTTTCATAGTTGAAGGGCAATTGGGAAGAAAGAGGAACATACTTTGGACTATGAAGCCTCTGTTGTCAGCTGGGAGAATGTAGAGTGGTGAATCATCCTTCCTCCAATGAGACATCATCTAAACTGATTTGCAGGGCCCTCTCAGAGTGTATTGTAAACCTGGTACCAGATACAACCCACTTAATGTGAAGCATGATCGAAGGTTAAAACACTTTAACATGTCGTGCTGGAACTGGACTTCCAGTGATAACACTGGCTTGTTGGAATGTGTCCCCTGTTGGTTCACTCCTCATAAATACGAAGCATTTTTTAAAGTAAGTACCATTTTTAAATATGGCTGCTGCAGTGCTTCAATTGTCGTTCAGAGCATGTGCACTCTGTACGTACATCTTTAGGCTAGCCACAAATGCCATTATGGAAGCATTCACCTATATTTATGTTTGTTCGTGCATATATAAGATACCTCTGGCAAATAACGGTCCCGCTGAGTGTGAAATGTGCACTGTGATTCATTTTCTAAATGGAAAAGATGTGAAATCTGTTGAAATTCATCGGCAGATTAGTGAAGTGTATGGAGAACACACTATGGGCAAGAGAATGATAAGAAAATGGGCTAGAGCATTTAAAGAATGCCGTAGTAATGGCCACAATGAAAAGCGTAGTGGGCGGCCGTCTGTCATTACTGAAGACAGTGCAAAAATTTGATGCAATGGTTCGAGAAAACAGATGCTTTACGGTTTCATCATTAAGTTATGAGTTGCCTGAAATTTCAAGGAGTGTTCTTTGTGAAATACTGTCAGGATGTTTAGTTTATCAGAAGTTGTACTCATGCTGGATACAAATAATGCTGACAATAACGAAGGTGATCCATTCCTGAGTCAAACTGTCACCGGCGATGAAAGCTGGGTGGCTTATGTTACGCCAAAATCAAAACAGCAATCCATGGAATGGAGACACTCAACATCACCCTAGAATGTAAAGTGCAAGCAAACAATTTCAGCTCGCAAACTCATGTGCACTGTGTTTTGGGTTAGGTAGGGAGTGTTGCTTGTGAATTTCTTGCACCGGGGTGACACAGTAAATGCCAAGCCTTATTCTGAGACCTTATGTAAACTCCTTTAACCTATCCAAAACAAATGGCGTGGCATGCTCACAAGGGGGATTATTTTGCTTCATGACAACATGCAACCTCACACGGCCTATCCAACCCGAGACCTCACCACTTCATTTGGTTGGGAACAATTTCATCATCCTGAATATAGTCCTGACCTAGCACCAAGTGACTATCACTTGTTCCTGCACCTGAAAAAAGCATTTAGGAGGTCATCACCATGATGAAAACGATGACCTAAAAAAAACTGTGCTGCAGTGGCTGGCACTTCAGGCAGCAGATTTCTATGAGGGTGGAATTCAGAAACTGGTTTTTCGATATGACAAGTGCCTTAATATGCTTGGAACTTATGTTGAGAAGTAGCTTGAGGTACAGGCATACATCTAAAAAAAGAATTGTTTAAAAAATACAGTACTTTTTTCTATATCAAAATGGTACTTACTTAAAAAATATGCCTCGTATATTGATCATTTGGAGAATGCACTGCTTCTTTTGCCCCAGAACATTATCCCCAGCGATTTGTTTTCCAGCAGGATAACCATCTGGCACACTAAGCCGAAGTTGTTCAGACGTGGCTTCGGAGGAGGCCCAAGATGACGCTTCTAAATTGGTCTCCAAAGTTACCGGACCTGAATATTATAGAAAATGTATGGGCAAAGTTGAAATGGAGGAGGCTCGACATCTATATGGATGACCCACTGAGGAATGCACCAGTTGTGAGATCAAGTTCTCAGGGTTCTGGGAAGATCTGGCCCAGGATGAAGACTATTTCTGCAACTCTATGTACTTCATGTCCTGGATAATCCAAAGAACTCAAGAAGCTGAAGGTATGTGTATAAAGTATTATGTCTGCATGTGTGTTTGTTACTCTTTATGGTTTTTCCTCTTTATGTTGAGTGAGGAAGACAGGTTTATCTTCCAGATATAAATGGTCTTTCATGTTACTTTCCTTTGCGCCATGGGTCAGATAAAGTATAAAACTATCCCACAGATTGCTGTGCAAAAATTACCACCACCACCACCATCATCATCATCATCATCATTCAGCAATGTATAGAAGCTTGAGATGGTCTCACTCTTTACTGTCTTGCCCAAATGTAGACAAAGAGTAACCAGGAAGTGTTATCACTGCCTAATCTCTACTCAGCATGCTCATTAACAGCTTCGCAGCCCTACACTTTCATGGCATTGCAATTTCATTTCTGAGTAGTGTGTTAATCGTCAAGATTAGCAATCTAGTGATACCTCTACAGAAGAGGAGAAAAATTAATGGTACAAGAACGTGAGGTCTGACTCAATAGGAAAGTCAGTAACTTTGCTTAATGGAGATTGAGACAAACAGGTGATAAATGATTAAGTTCCAGAATTTGAATATTGTAAACTGATTTACACAAGGAAATAGAGTTGTGGTTATTTTACAAAATCTGTTATCTAGAACAAACAAACATATGATCTAAAGTTCAAAGTTCAGCATCACCTACCAATGACTTTGAATCCATGGAATAGTATGCTTCCAGTATTGCAAACTAACTTCTGAGAATGAAATACTGTAGTCCACAGGATAAGTACTGTATATATATATATATATATATATATATATATATATATATACTAGCAAGATACCCGTGCTTCGCTACGGTATTATACTGAAATTTATAATTGAATGCTTATTGTTTTAGATATATAATCCGCCGAAATTCGCGGTCTGACTCGTTTTCTGCGAGAACCCACCAAAATTCCCGATCTGACTCGTTTTCTATTAGATTACGGCATGTTTTCTCCCATTTTTCAATCTTCTTTTCCAGCAATCGATTTCGTTCTTCCCGGGCTAGGCTCAGGTATTCCTCCCGGTCAGTTGGGTCCGTAAATCTTTGCCATCTTTTCCTATAATCATTTTTAATATGGATAAAATCCTTCAGGAGATCAGGCGTGGTGTCATATTGGGTGCCTAGAAGGCACTGAACCCGCGGCCGGACTGCATTCTTAGTCATTACCCGTCCAGGAGCCGTTTCCAGCGCGGTCCGCACATTTGACGACGGTCCGGAACATCATTATTATTATTATTATTATTATTATTATTATTATTATTATTATTATGTGTTGCTGGAATGGATGATGACAGGAAAACCGGAGTATCCGGAGAAAAACCTGTCCCGCCTCCGTTTTGTCCAGCACGAATGTCACATGGAGTGAACGGGATTTGAACCACGGAACCCAGCTGTGAGAGGCCGGCGCGCTGCCGAGGATCCTTATAAGTACATTAAGAACAGTAAAATCAATTGGTCTCACC
Organism: Anabrus simplex; assembly: GCF_040414725.1. Classification (NCBI taxonomy): domain Eukaryota; kingdom Metazoa; phylum Arthropoda; class Insecta; order Orthoptera; family Tettigoniidae; genus Anabrus; species Anabrus simplex. Next base: position 775,660,442 of record NC_090266.1, read on the forward strand.
TCCTTCTACACCCCACCGCCGTTTATTTACCGGCACCCCGCCCCCCCCAAAAAAATTAAAAGAAGGCTTGTTTCTTATGTTTAAAGAAGATTTCAAACACCAATGTTCACGTCTATTACCTTCAGTTTTGAGATATAAGTATCCCCATAAAAATAATTTACTTTTTTCACTTCATTTCACACTACTCCCCTCCCCCCTAAGTGAATTTTCCCGCAAAAAATACTTGTTTCTTTAATAGTAAAGGATCTACTAAATACCAATTATCACGACTCTAACTTCTTCAGTTTTTGATTTATGTGTCCTCATGAAAGGAATTCAACTCCTTTACACTCCCGCCCTCCAAGATGGTTTCCCCCCAAAACGCGTTTTTCTTTGTTTTTAAAGGAGATCCAAATACGAATTTTCACGTCTGTAACAACTTTAGTTTTTATTAGATGTATGTATTCTCATTCAATTAATTTAATTAATTTTTCAATTCTTTCAACCCCCCCCCCCCTCGTTGGATTTTCCGAGAATACGTGTTTCTTTATTTTTAAAGCAGATTGCAAATATCAAATTTCACGTCTGTAACATCTTCATTTTTGAGATATCAGTAGCCTAATTAAAAGAATTCAACACCATTTTCAGTCACTTTTACCACCCCCCCTCCGCCCAAGTGGTATTTCCGAAAGCTAAAAATACACGTTTCTTTATGTTTAATAGAGATAAAAAATACCATTTTTCACTTCTGTAACATGTTAAGTTTTTTGAGATAAACTGTAAAAATTCTCATTTTAAAATTTCACCCCTTTTGAGTTCCCCTTAAGTGGAGTTTCCAAACACAAATCACCTATGTTTCTTTAGATTTACAGGAGATACAAACACCCACTTTTTACGTCTGTAACATTTTACGTTTCCAAGATATTCTGTAGATATGGTCTTTCAAAAATTCACCCAATTTGTCACTCCTGTTTAACCGCCATTAATTGGATTTTCCAAAACTAAAAAATACGTGTTTCTTCATTTTTAAAGGAGATCCCATATACAAATTTTCAGTTCTGTAATATCTTTCATTTCTGAGATATATGTATCCTCATTCAAGGCATTGAACCCATTTTTCACCCTTTTACACCCCTCCTATTGGGATTTAGAGGAAACAAAAAATACGTTTTCCTTTATTTTTAGAGGAGATTCTAACTACCAATTTTTACATCTGTAAATTTTAAAGTTTTAAGATGTATACACACTCATTTTAAAAAATTTACCCTCCCCCCTTTTTACCCCCCAATATTTGGATTTTCCAAAAACGAAAAAATACGTGTGTTTATTTATTTTTAAAGGAGATTCTATATACCAATTTTCACATATATAACCTTTAAAAATTTTGAGATAGATACACTCATTTTAAAATATTACTCCCTTTTCACACCCCCCTAAATTGGATTTTCCAGAAACAAAAAAATACGTGTTTCTTTATTTTTAACGGAGATCCCAAACCCCAATTTTCAGGTCTGTAATATCTTCAGTTTCTGATATATAAGTAGCCTCATTAAAGGCATTCAACCACTTTTTAGCCCCTTTTCACTCCTCCTATTGCGATTTTCCGAAAACAAAAAAATACGTGTTCCATTATTTTTAATGAAGGTTCTAAATACCAATTTTTACATCTGCAAACTTTAAAAGTTTGGAGATATAGATTCCTTCATTTTAAAAATTCACCCCCTTTTCACCCTCCCATTAATTGGATTTTCCAAAAACAAAAAATTTCGTGTTTCTTTATTTTTAAAAGAGATCAAAAGTGCCAATTTTCGGGTCTGTAATATCTTCAGTTTCTGAGATATAGGTACCGGTATCCTGATTAAAGGCATTCAACCCATTTTTCCCCATTTTCACCCTTTTTCACCCCTCCTATTGGGATTTTCTGAAAACAAAAAAATACGTGTTTCCTTATTTTTAAAGAAGATTCTAAATACCAATTTTTACATCTGTAAACTTTTAAAGTTTTGAGATATAGAGCAACTCATTTTAAAATTTCACCCCCGTTTTCACCCCCTTAGCGAAGGAATATCCAAAAATCCTCTCTTAGCGAGCACCTACGTCTTAATATGAATGTATCCCCATAATTTCATCTCTTTATGTCCAGTAGTTTTGGCTCGGCGATGATGAATCAGTCAGTCAGTCAGTCAGTCAGTCAGTCAGGACAAGTTATTTTATATATATAGATATATACAGTGTATATATGTGCATGTGAGAAGGACCACATGTTGGGTATTGAGATAAAGGTACTGTCGTGTACCATAACATGTAACTAATATCATATAATTGAATTGAATGCCTATGAAAGAAATTAAGGCCTTAAATTGGTATGTAATGTTACAACATAAGATTTCATAACTTTTCAGCAGAGCTGTTTAAAAATTTTGTTACTTTGTGACACAAATATCTACTAAACTATTTGGAAGTTACGCTGGCTTTTATATTTTCATGTTCACTGGTATTCTGACATAGAATTTTTTAACAAAAATTACCAACAGGTATTATTTACGGTCTAATATTCTCGTGGAGATCTATCTATCGATGCTAAGTCTCTGAGGTTTTATGACTTGCAGAAGGTCACTGAAGACAACTAATTGCAACACTACTGCCTTAATGATCATTAATCACAGTTAGCATAAGACAGGGGTATCAGTTATGCTGAAGCCTGCGTTTTGGGCATATTATATGCCCTTTCACCATTTAGTCCTGATGTCCTACCTCTCCACAGTAGCTGCAGGTAGGTTGAGACCTCTTCTTTGGGGAGAATTTTCTTAGAGTTGGTGGTTTTCTCTTCTGAGCCTTACTTGTTTTTTAGGCATTACACTTTTTGAAGAACATGATGATGGTGTAATTATTGGTTGAGGAGGAGAAACAGAAGCCGGCCCCTTAAGATTTTCACTTGAGGTGGTTGGTAGCGGCGTTGTTGGAGCAGGGAAAGATGTTACAGCAGGACATAGTACATCTTTCTTAACTTCAAAGGAGAGTGCATATAAGTCTCTGGTAAGACCCCAACTAGAGTATGGTTCCAGTGTATGGGACCCTCACCAGGATTACCTGATTCAAGAACTGGAAAAAAATCCAAAGAAAAGCAGCTCGATTTGTTCTGGGTGATTTCCGACAAAAGAGTAGTGTTACAAAAATGTTGCAATGTTTGGGTTGGGAAGAATTGAGAGAAAGAAGAAGAGCTGCTCGACTAAGTGGTATGTTCTGAGCTGTCAGCGGAGAGATGGCATGGAATGACATTAGTAGACGAATAAGTTTGAATGGCGTTTATAAAAGTAGGAAAGATCACAATATGAAGATAAAGTTGGAATTCAAGAGGACAACCTAGGGCAAATATTCATTTATAGGAAGGGGAGTTAGGGATTGGAATAACTTACCAAGGGAGATGTTCAATAAATTTGCAATTTCTTTGAAATCATTTAGGAAAAGGCTAGGAAATCACCAGATAGGGAATCTGCCACCTGGGTGACTGCCCTAAATGCAGATCAGTATTGATTGATTGTCTAGTTTTTTCATGGAGATACATCTGTCTATCGATGCTAAGTCCTTGAGGTCACTGAACTAAGGCGGTGGATCTTCTGGAAGGATGGTGTAGGGGACTTTGTCAGAAACTATGGTTCTTTGTTAACACTACACCAGGCTGCTCTTTCATATACACAAAGTGATGTATCTGGGCTATTTGTGGAATGTTTCTTCTTTCCAGCACGTTACTTGTTTTGCCAGTCATAAGTAGGAATTGTTACATTTCTGGATTTTGTGCCAACAGCGACAGGAATAATAGAGCTAGAAACCTGACAACTTTTACGGGTGACATTAATTACATCTTCAATAACTTCACTTTCATTTCCCCGGAATGCTCTCTTGAAACAACCAAAATACAAATCAGGTTGAAATTTCGTGTGTCCCACTGGCAAAAATGAGATTTTACTACTGCTGTTCTTTCCCGTCATAACTCTCCACATGAGGTATCTCATTAAGAAGACTGCATCGGTATCTGAAATATTTGGAGCAGAGAGGATGTTTATGAAACCTATTACCTTTATTAAAAGTGCCCAGCTAGGGTTTATTTATCAAAAGATAAGATATCCGAGTCATCTTATCTTATGCTTGCGCAGCTATGAGCATGAGCGAGTGTGTGGACCCTCGCTTACGATGCGAAATGTGGTCCCTTTTCTTAGTATTAAATAAACCTCATATTTCAGCAGTGATTATTATATGAGGGCTTTTAAATTCACGCAGCGAGTAGATAACGGTCTAAGCAATACATAGGTATCAAAAATGAAAATTCAACATTTTACTCCCTTCAGTGGTTTTTTACAATTATTTTGTGAACTGTTGACTGAGAAGGGGTTCCTTTTCTTGTGCACGGACAAATATATATATCTATTTAAGCAAAGATATTTATGGATGAATAAGATTAAACAATAGCACTGAATCATGGCATATAAAAGTGGTTCAAATATAATCATTACTGATTTCACTTCAGACAACCCTTTCCAATAGGTTTGTGAACCTGGATGTGACTCCTCCTCTCAATCTCTGGTAGCTAGGAACCAGTACAAGTCTTGTTTGGGATCTACAAGCAAGATGAGTGGATGGACTGTGCCATGCAGTGAGGAACAATGCATTATCATAAAATTTCTTGCTGGGAAGAGGGTCAGCAATCAGAAATTTTCCAGACTCAAAAAACAATTTGGAAAATCATGTCTCTCAAGAACCCATGTGTTTGAATGGTATACAACCTTCAAACTGGGAAGGGAGAGTCAGGAACAAGCAGCACTATTCATGGAATTCATTCAGGAACAATTATCTCTTGTAGGTAACTTTACAAAATACTGTATCCCTTCCTCAAAGAGCTAAAGGCAAAGGGGAAGTGTACTCATGGTTCTAGAAAAACTCCTCATCAACTCTTGTGGCACATGAATGTAAGGTAAAGTAAGGGTGTATTCTGCCCGAAGGCAGGTCCGAACCTCCGCAGAGGTGTGCCTGAGCCGGAGTTTACGTACGGTAGGGTGACCAGTTCCTTTCCGCTCCTCCATTCCCTTACCCCCACCAACAGCGCGTGGCAACCCATTCAAATCTTGACCATGCCCAATGTTGCTTAACTTCGGAGATCTCACGGGATCCGGTGTTTCAACACAGCTACGGCCGTTGGCACATGAATGTAAGGCAGAGATTTTACAGATACATACGGCCAACCTACTCTCCTAAGCCACACCTTTCATGTCTTAATTGAGGAAAATTAAAAGAAAGAGTGTATAGGCACACTGAAAAACCATATAAACTCCATGGAGCTACAGCCCTGATGGGCTTTGGCCTACCAAGCAAGTGTTACTCAGTCTGAAGGCCTGCAGATTATAAGGTGACATTGATCACTGCAACGAGTCCTCTTGGCCTTTTAGACTGGGCCTGCTGTCTCACCATCAGATAGCTCCTAAATTGTTTTCACATACGATATCAGAAGAGATGCTCCACTAAGTGGTATGTTTCGAGCTGTCAGTGGAGAGTTGGCGTGGAAAGATGTAAGTAGTGTATGGGACCCTCACCAGGATTACTGGATTCAAGAACTGGAAAAAATTCAAAGAAAAGCAGCTCGATTTGTTCTGGGTGATTTCCGACAAAAGAGTACTGTTACAAAAATGTTGCTAAGTTTGGGCTGGGAAGAATTTGGAGAAAGGAGATGAGCTGCTCGACTAAGTGGTATGTTTCAAGCTGTCATGGGGGAGATGGCATGGAATGAGATCAGTAGACGAATAAGTTTGAGTGGTGTCTTTAAAAGTAGGAAAGATCACAACTTGAAGATAAAGTTGGAATTCAAGAGGACAAATTTGGGCATATATTTGTTTATAGGATGGGGAATTAGGGACTGGAATAACTTACCAAGGGAGATGTTGAATAAATTTCCAATTTCTTCGCAATCATTTAAGAAAAAGCTAGGTAAACAACAGATAGGGAATCTGCCACCTGGGCAACTGCCCTAAATATAGATCGGTAGTGACTGATTGAAGACTGAAAATGATTTGTTGTTAATAATAAATAATAATTATAATGTTATTAGCATTACGTCACACTAACTACTTTTACGGTTTTTGGAGATGCCAAAGTGCCAGAATTTAGATCCACAGGAGTTTTCAATGGCCGTTAAATATACCAACACGAGGCTCATGTGTTTGAGCACCTTCAAATACCACCGAACTGAGCCAGGATTGCACCTGCCAGGTTGGAGTCAGAAGGCCAATGCTTCAACCATCTGAGCCATTCAGCCTGGTATTATTTTTTGTAGGGTCACACTTATTTGCAAGGCTAAGCTGGCTAGTTTATGTTTATAGTGTTAGAATTAAGGTTTGTTTATGTACAAGTCCAGAGGTGCTCGAGTGCCCGTGAATCTAAATGATTGTTGTGTGTGTGTGTGTGTGTGTGTGTGTGTGTGTGTGTGTGTGTGTGGGAGGGAGGTTGCCTTTGTCCCTGTAAATGTTCTATAACCCCCACATATCAGAATTTTGACTGGTGGCTTAATGACATAGCTTCTCAAGGATTAGTGTTAGAATTAAGGTATGTTTTTTTACAAGCCCAGAGGTGCTCGAGTGCCCGTGAATCTAAATGTTTGTTGTGTGTGTGTGTGTGTGTGTGTGTGTGTGTGTGTGTGTGTGTGTGTGTGTGTGTGTGTGTGGGAGGTTGCCTTTGTCCCTGTAAATATTCTATAACCCACATATCAGGATTTTGGCCGGTGGCTTAATGACACAACTTATCAAGGATTAAATAAGAACCGTAAATGTGAACTGTGTTAAAACTGCATAATAAACCTTTAAACGTAATATTGCTGATGGGTTGCCTAAATTGTGCTAAAACTGCAAGCCTGGTTCCTAAATAATTGTTTGAATAAATGTCTGTTAAAGGCATAATGGGGCCACCTAAACACAAACTGGATTTAATAAACTAATGATTCTGAATGATTTGGGGACCATTACAGTTTGTGGAGATGTAATAATCAATTCCTGCCTACCATCTCAGTTGTTAACCTCAGAATTAAATCATGGTTTATGGGTCGCACATGTAACACATAACCTAAAAGGAATTTGAGTCATACTGTCATTGTCAAAAAGAGAGGAATCAATCTTAAAATCTGTGCATATAATCATCATCATTTTAATTTCCCCTTGTTCTGCTCCTGCCAAGGTGGAGTGTTGATGATACTTTTCAACCATTACCTCTCTTTTCATCACTCCTCTTCAGTAATTGTATTCCATTCCAGTCTTCTTTTTCTTATACTGTACTTGACAGAGTCTATCCATCTGGCCCTGGGCCAAACTCTTTCCCTCTATATTATCCTCCAACACTTGTTTTGGTACCCTTCCCTCCTTTATCCTCATAACATTATCCATACAACCTCAATTTATTCTTCTCCATCATATCACTCAATTTTTCTACCCCTATTTCTTTTCTGACCACAATATTTCTCATTCTGTCTCTCCTCGTCTTCCCTACCTTACTGTTCAGGAACTTTACCTCAGTGGTTTTAATTTTACTCTCATTTCTCGCTATCAATATCCAAATCTTTGATGCATATGTTAACATTGGGGTATAGTACATCTTGTGCATGATCTCTCTACATTTCATAGGAACTTCTCCGTTCCACACCAAGTTCCTTACGTTATGGTAGAACATATTTCTCATTTGTATACTTCTGCGGATCTCCTTATCCAACCTTGCAACTTGCATTACCGTATTTCGTTTCCCAAATGTTTGGAGCATTCAACAACCTCAAGGTTTTGCCTCCTGATACTAACTATTCCTGTTCCTTCTCTTTTTCCCTTGTCATACCACTGTTTTGCTCTTCTCCACACTGATTTTCATATCATATTTCTCAGTGTTGTCACTGAAAGCCTCTAGATGGATTTGTACTTCTATATTGTTGACTCTCCAGATCACTATGTCATCTGCAAAAAATATTTTCATATTCCCTCTGTATGTTGCCTTTGTTTCCTTTAAACTTTCATCCATAACTATTATAAATATAAGTGGAGACAATACACTTCCCTGTCTTAGTCCAGTTTGGTTTCTAAACCAATGCGTTCTCCCTACTAGAGTATGGACACATCTGGAACAGTTTATATATATTGCATACACTAATTCCCTTGGTTGCTGTCCACATCCCTTCTTTTTCCAATTTCTCCCAACACCTTTTCTCTATTTATACTCTTATATGCTTTTACTAGATGAAGGAATACCATCACCAGATCTTTTCTGTATTTCTACTGCTGGTATTTATTATACCTTAACACCAATAATCATGTACTTGCTTTTACCTCCATATACGCCTTTGCAGCCTGTATAACCAATGTAGACCAATAGGTCATGCCTTTATCATTTCCACACATATTTCATCAATTCCTGCCAATTTTCCTGTTTATTTGTTTAACAGCCATTTTCACCTCTGCCATTGTAATATCACTTTCTGTTTTTGGATCATCCTCACATACTACTACTTTCTCTTCTGCATCATTTCTCACATTCAGGAGTTTATAGTAGTAATCTTTTAACTTATTCTTTTTCTCCTCTGGGTTTGTAATTACATTTCCTCTTTCTTCCTCCACTTATTTTGTGTGGAATTTTTCTTTTCTCTTGTTTTTTATCAATCCATACAACTTCTTTTTTCTACCATTGACATCCTTTTCCAACTCTTGTGGGAATCTCTCCCAACATTTTTCTTTTCCTCATTTGCAACCTTCTACACTTTTAATTTCCTGATACCTAATATTATTTCCTTCTTTCCTATCTCTATTCCTTACTTGCCATGCTTTCTTCTTTTGTTTAACAACCTCCTTCACCTTTCCATTCCACCCAGGTGTCTCCTTTTGTCCTTCACTCTCGTTGAACTTCTGCTACAACTCTTCACTACACAGCCTACAAATATATTTTAAAATTTACTCCACTCTTCTTTCTGGTATAGGAATGTGCTGTTTTAATTCCTCCTCAAATTTCTTCTGAGTTCCTTTATCTTTTAGTTTCCATACTTTTATTTACTTCTGTCATTTCCGTTACTCTCACAATATTACCTATTTTCAATTTTGCTACCACTACTCTGTGGTCTCCATCAAACGCCTCACCTGGTAATGCTGTTCCATCTATGAACTGTTTGTGAATTTTTTAAAACCAAAATATAATCAATAACTGTTTTTATAATTCTTTCACCCCAGATATATCTAGTGATCTTTCTACTGTTCTTCTTTTCTAAACTAAGTGTTATCCACAATCACTCCGTTTCTCTCACAAATATCAATCAACTTATCTCCCTCACTGTTTCTTTTTTCTCATAACCTAAAGGACCAATCACTTCCTTTTCCCCCCAATTCTGTCACTTCCAGCCTGCACATTGAGGTCTCCCATGACTATCACTTCCACAGCGGTGATTACTTCCTCCAGTGTCTCCAAAATTTCTTCTATATTTTCCTCACTCTTTGCAGTTTGGGGTGCAAAAATATGGATGAAATCTTTCAATCCTTCTTCCGTCCTTATACTGTGATTATTCTATGCATATAATAATGATTGAAAATGAGATTCCAGTGTTATGAGGGAAAAGGAACCCAGCAAAGTTGATATAGAGAGTTTATGAGAAAATAAGGAGAAAGTGAAGAGAAGAATAATGAAGTTATAAGTGTCTGGGCAGACTGGAGTGAGTGATATTCAGGGTGACTGGACATCAAGGGCATTAAGACTGAATAATCAAGTGCGAGGTGCATTTCCCAAAAATCAGTATGTGCTGAAATGAGAGGGATGTTTGCTTGGTTACCTTATATTTGTCACGATCGCAGGAGAACGTAGAGCTTAACACTCAATAGGGACGATAACAGGCCAAACTGCTGAACATTGAAAACTGAGTGGAATTAAACAGGGCTAATAATAATGTTCATCATCCAGATTACAATAATAGTAATGATAATAATAATAAAGAACACAGCTGGTGAGTATGATAATGGGGAGTTGTCAATGTTCTTAATAATAAGATTAGACATTCAGGTAAGCTGATATTGATGGCATGCAGCTGTATCTGGACGGTTAGGATAGGGTCCGTTTGTTGAGTCCTCTCTCATTAACGATAGCATTTCTTATGTTAGGATCCCAGGATATATTGTAAGTAGCTCTGGTGGGAGCTCATCTCAGGGAACGTGGAGTTGACTATGAGGTTCCTTTGTACTTGTGCCTATGGCCCCCAAATGGTCGTTGGTTCCACACACATATGGGTCAAGGTTCGACTGATACAGGTTGTTGGGTCATACTATATGGGTCGCTGTTCAACTCCAATTGGTCAGTAGTTCGACCATAAGAAAGGTCTATTGGATACTGTATGGTTTCATGTATTTGTTTCCAGATCTTTTATAAACAAATTGTAAATTATGTTTTCTCAGTGCTGCAACAAACATTGCATTAATTTAATTGAATAAATTGCTCTTGGTGCATTTGTGAAGGAAACAGTTCCATTATCTTTTCATTGTAGCTAGTTGGTCCTATCTATAATGATCGATTACTGTATGTTATCTACCCAATCCTATTGTGGAGTCTACCATCCTAGTTGCCCTGTGATTTAATGTGAGAGAGCCCTTACTGCTATCAATTTTTGCATGCCCTGTTCACCTCTGAGTGCCTCATTAGAATGAGACATTTGATTTTAAAACATTTCTTTCATTTAGCTGATCATTTTCATACACCAGAGATATACTTTACACCCCCTGAAACAAATGCTATTTGCGACTCAGGCGCGATTGAGTGCATTTCAGAATTTTAAATAACTTAAATCAGGCCTCATATACATGCCGGTGTGCTGGATATAGTATCTGTGTTGAATTCTGCTAAGAAGTTTCTTTCTTGCTCTGAAATTTTCTGAACTTCCTGGTAGGTTTTTTTGTATGCACAACATTAGAATGACATTTTCCTCTTTTTTTGGAGGGGGGGGTGAGGTTAGGCTATTTTGGGCATGTTCTTATTTTATGTAGGAAGCTGTCAGGAAGTTATATCAATTGCATGTTAAGTTATCGTGTACATGTCTAAGCATTTACCTTTGTTCGTAATCTTTGTGTACAGTTGTTCTTGTAAATTTAAAACTTGCAATTTTCATTTCTGTTTGTGCTTAGTAGTGACATACGGTACCGGTATTGTAATTAGAATATGTCTGAACATAGTTTAATACTTATTGTAGTGTACTGTACAGTGGTATACGAATAATATCTTATTAGAATTTAGCGTGCTTATTTTATTATTGTAAAATATTTGTGTAGTACCGGTATGGTAGAGGTATCAGTAAAAACTCTCTTACTACAGTATATTTAGATAGTGTCTTTCTTGTGTGCTATATTCGTGTGTCATCTTTCATGTGTATCTATTAGAGCATAGTACTAATAATAAGCTGTCTAAGCATTTAGCTTTGTTGGTAATCTTTGAGTACAGTAGTTCTTGCAAATTTCATTTCTGTTTGTGCTTAGTAGTGACATATGGTACCGAAATTGAAATTAGGATATGTCTGAACGTAGTTTAAAAATTATTGTAGTGTACTGTTTAGTAGTATATGAGTAATATCCTATTAGAATTTAGTGTGCTTGTTTTATTATTGTAAAATATTTGAGTAGTACTGGTGTGGTAGAGATATCCACAGAAACTCTTACTAAAATTCTGTTGCTGTAATTAGGATAGGCTTAATTGCAGTTTGGAATTTTTGTAGTTCTTGTGTATTCCTTTCGGTATTCAGTAATTAACAGCAGTTTTTATTCTGTTAGGGGGTTGTAGGATAAAAATAGAGTACGACTAAGTAGTATTGTAGTGTGGTCGTATATAAATTACCTTATTGACGTGTGATCTGTGAGTACTAACCCAGAAAACATATCCCTCCATGCATTTGCACATAAATTATTTTATTTTTCCTTTTATTTTCATTTATTTCGTAAAGAATGGCTAAGGAGTGCAGGTGTACGAACTGTGGGTGTGACGAGGCATTGAGGAGTATTAGGGAGGAGTTGCAGATTTTGAGGGAGATAATTATGATTCTCACAGAAGACAGGAAGGAAAACAGGACTCCCTTACACAATGTACAGGTTACAGTAGGTGTACAAGAGGGAGGGGAAGGAAAGGGGGGAGTTGTAGAAGATAGGTGGTCTAATGTTCTAAGGAGAAGGAGATTGCAGGCTAAGGGCTCTATTCAGGATCAGAATTCAGGACAGGTGTCTGTGCGAAATTGGTACGAGTCACTCCAGGTAGAATTACAGAAGGATGATGAGGGACGGGGAACTGTTGCTTAGATGTGTGGAAGTAGGAGGAATGGAAAAGGTAGGAAAGGGAAATGTAGAGTGGAGGATAGGAAAAGACAGGTGGAACAGGGTCATGGGAGGAGAAAAGGGAGGAGGAAGTAGCTTCTGCAGCTATCAGGAAAGATAGGGCTGACCAGGAGGAGAGGGGATCAAAGGAGGTGGGTAGGGTTGAGGCTCTGGTCATGGGGGATTCCATCGTTAGACACGTGGGGAAAGTGTGTGGAGGAAAGGGAACCAGGGTAGAGTGTTATCCAGGAATTAGGTTGAGGTAGATGTTGAGGAAAGTAGAAGGGAGGGAGGAGAGGAAGGAGAAGGTGATAGTGTTTCACGTTGGTACCAAAAACATAAGGCAAGCTGATATAAGTACCAACATAGTTGGAGATGTGTGGGATATGGTAAATGCAGCAAGGTTGAAGTTTAAGAAAGCGGAGATTGTTATCAGTGGAATACTGTGTAGGAGGGATACCGACTGGAGGGTGATTGGGGATTTAAATGAGACTATGGAGTGGGTATGTGAGAAACTGGGAGTAAAATTTCTAGATCCTAATGGGTGGGTAGGAGATAGGGATCTGTGCTCAGATGTCCTTCAGTTAAACCACAGTGGTACGTATAAGTTAGGTAAATTGTTTGGAAGGGTAATAGGGATGTACATTCAGGGAAAAGGGTGGCCTAGGGAGCGCTGATAAGGGAACAGCGAACTGGAAATCAAGTAGGGATGATATAAAAATATTAGTGTTGAACTGTAGAAGTATTGTAAAGAAAGGAATAGAATAAAGTAATAGATGTATATTTACCAGATATTGTAATAGGAGTTGAATCATGGCTGAGAAATGATATAATGGATGCAGAAATTTTCTCATGGAACTGGAGTGTTTATTGTAGAGGTAGGGTAGGAATGGTGGGAGGGGGAGTATTCATTCTGGTGAAAGACGAATTTGTAAGCTACGAAAAAGTTAAAGATGAGAAACATGAAATTCTAGGTTTAAGGCTCATTTCTAAAGATAATTGGCAACTTGGCATATTTGGAGTGTACCGATCAGGAAAGGGTAGCGCTGACATGGATTCAGAATTATTTGATAAGATAATCAGCTATGTGGAAACGACATGGAAAGGAATGTGATTGTAGCGGGAGATCTGAATTTGATATACTAATAATTTGTTGGTAATGTTACAACATAGCAACACAAACTGTAATTTGTATTGAAAAGGTGGATCAAAATAACCAACAAATTGTTAGTATATCATAGCATAGTTCAATACGGGTCTAATAATGAGATTAGTTACATGTAATAAAGATCTGAATTTACCAGATGTTAATTGGGAAGGCAATGTGAACCATAGGAAGCATGACCAACAAATGGCAAATAAGTTAATATGGGAAGGACAGCTGATTCAGAAAGTGATGGAACCAACGAGAGAGAAAGATATCCAGGATGTGGTGCTGGTAAAACCAGATGAGCTCTATAGAGAAATAAAGTAATAGATGGTATTAGTGATCACGAAGCGGTTTTTGTCGTAGTTAAAAATAAATGTGTTAGAAAGGAAGGTCTTAAAAATAGGACTATTAGGCAGTACCATACGGCTGATAAAGCAGGCATGGGGCAGTTTCTAAAAGGTAACTATGATAGGTTGAAAACGGTAGATAAAAATGTAAACAGACTCTGGGATGGGTTTAAAGCAATTGTTGAGGAATCTGAAAGCAGGTTTGTACCTTAAGGGTGGTAAGGAATGGTAAAGACCCACCTTGTTATAATAGAGAAATAAAGAGACTAAGAAGGAGGAGCAGGCTGGAAAGAAAGAGAGTTAGAAATGGCTGTGGAAGTAAGGAGAAACTGAAGGAACTTACTAGGAAATTGAATCTAGCAAAGAAGGCAGCTAAGGATAACATGATGCCAAGCATAATTGGCAGTCATACAAATTTTAGTGATAATTGGAAGGGTATGTATAGGTAATTTAAGGCAGAAACAGGTCCAAGGTGGACATTCCAGGAATAATTAATGAACAAGGGGAGTGTGTATGTGAGGATCTTCAAAAGGCAGAAGTATTCAGTAAGCAGCAAGTAAAGATAGTTGTTTACAAGGGTAATGTCCAGATAGAGGAGGAGACTAATGCTAAAGAAATATTAAAATTTACATATGATAACAATGACATTTACAATAAGACACAAAATTGAAACCTAGAAAAGCAGCTGGAAATGATAAGATTTCTAGGGATATACTAAAGACAATGGGTTGGGATATAGTACCATATCTGAAGTACTTATTTGATTATTGTTTGGTTGAAGGAGCTATACCAGATGAATGTAGAGTTGCTATAGTAGCAAAGGTTGATATACACTGACTGACAGAGCAAATGCAACACCAAGAAGGAGTGGTCAGATCTTTTATGCCAATTGCAGGGTAGACTGACGTCACTGAGGTATGCTCATGATGTGAAATGCGCCGCTGTGCTGTGCACGTAGCGAACGATAAATGGGACACGGCGTTGGCGAATGGCCCACTTCGTACCGTGATTTCTCAGCCGACAGTCATTGTAGAACGTGTTGTCGTGTGCCACAGGACACGTGTATAGCTAAGAATGCCAGGCCGCCGTCAACGGAGGCATTTCCAGCAGACAGACGACTTTACGAGGGGTATGGTGATCGGGCTGAGAAGGGCAGGTTGGTCGCTTCGTCAAATCGCAGCCGATACCCATAGGGATGTGTCCACGGTGCAGCGCCTGTGGCGAAGATGGTTGGCGCAGGGACATGTGGCACGTGCGAGGGGTCCAGGCGCAGCCCGATTGATGTCAGCACGCGAAGAACGGCGCATCTGCCGCCAAGCGGTGGCAGCCCCACACGCCACGTCAACCGCCATTCTTCAGCATGTGCAAGACACCCTGGCTGTTCCAATATCGACCAGAACAATTTCCCGTCGATTGGTTGAAGGAGGCCTGCACTCCCGGCGTCCGCTCAGAAGACTACCATTGACTCCAGAGCATAGACGTGCACGCCTGGCATGGTGCCGGGCTAGAGCGACCTGGATGAGGGAATGGCGGAACGTCGTGTTCTCCGATGAGTCACGCTTCTGTTCTGTCAGTGATAGTCACCACAGACGAGTGTGGTGTCGGCGTGGAGAAAGGTCAAATCCGGCAGTAACTGTGGAGCGCCGTACCGCTAGACAACGCGGCATCATGGTTTGGGGCGCTATTGCGTATGATTCCACGTCACCTCTAGTGCGTATTCAAGGCACGTTAAATGCCCACCGCTACGTGCAGCATGTGCTGCGGCCGGTGGCACTCCCGTACCTTCAGGGGCTGCCCAGTGCTCTGTTTCAGCAGGATAATGCCCGCCCACACACTGCTCGCATCTCCCAACAGGCTCTCCGAGGTGTACAGATGCTTCCGTGGCCAGCGTACTCTCTGGATCTCTCACCAATCGAACACGTGTGGGATCTCATTGGACGCCGTTTGCAAACTCTGCCCCAGCCTCGTACGGACGACCAACTGTGGCAAATGGTTGACAGAGAATGGAGAACCATCCCTCAGGACACCATCCGCACTCTTATTGACTCTGTACCTCGACGTGTTTCTGCGTGCATCGCCGCTCACGGTGGTCCTACATCGTACTGAGTCGATGCCGTGCGCATTGTGTAACCTGCATATCGGTTTGAAATAAACATCAATTATTCGTCCGTGCCGTCTCTGTTTTTTCCCCAACTTTCATCCCTTTCGAACCACTCCTTCTTGGTGCTGCATTTGCAATGTCAGTCAGTGTACATAAAGCTGAAAATTACAGGCCAGTAAGTTTGATGTGCATTGTATGTAAGCTTTGGGAAGGCATTCTTTCTGATTATATTAGACATGTTTGTGAAATTAATAACTGGTTTGATAGAAGGCAGTTCGGTTTTCTGAAAGGTTATTCCACTGAAGCTCAGCTTGTAGGAATCCAGCAAGATATAGCAGATATCTTGGATTCAGAAGGTCATATGGACTGTATCACGATTGACCTGTCTAAAGCATTTGATAGGGTAGATCATGGGAGACTACTGGCAAAAATGAGTGCAATTGGACCAGACAAGAGAGTGACTGAATGGGTTGCTATATTTCTAGAAGACAGATCTCAGAAAATTAGAGTAGGCGAAGCTTTATCTGACCCTGTAATAATTGAGAGGGAAATTCATCAAGGCTGTATTATTGGACCTTTATGTTTTCTTACATATATAAATGATATGAGTAAAAGAGTGGAATCAGAGGTAAGGCCTTTTGCGGATGATGTTATTCTCTATAGAGTAATAAATAAGTTACAAGATTGTGAGCAACTGCAACGTGACCTCGATAACGTTGCGAGATGAACAGCAGGCAATGGTATGTTGATAAATGGGGTTGAAAGGCAGGTTGTGAGTTTCACAAATAGGAAAAGTCCTCTGATTTTTAATTACTGCATTGATGGGGTGGAAGTTCTTTTTGGGGATCATAGTAAGTATCTAGGTGTTAATATAAGGAAAGATCTTCATTGGGGTAATCACATAAATGGGAATGTAAATAAATGGTACAGATCTCTGCACATGGTTATGAGTGTGTTTAGGGGTTGTAGTAAGGATGTAAAAGAGAGGGCATATAAGTCTCTGGTAAGACCCCAATTAGAATATGGTTCCAGTGTATGGGACCCTCACCAGGATTACCTGATTCAAGAACTGGAAAAAATCCAA